>NC_069500.1:877948311-878267686 GCF_027579735.1 Bombina bombina
CCTCCCCCCGCTGATGCATCTAGGTCTTGGGGAAAAACCTGATTGATGGCTAGAGTGTCTGGTCTGTTTTGAAAATACATATTAGGTGCTAATTCTGTGTAGTTACCCTGTTTGGGTTTAACTGCTACTGTGTTGTGTTGTACATAGCCTTGATTAGTGCTCATTATACCTGTGTAAGCTGTTTGGGGAATATGTACAATATTAGGAGGGGCAGTATCTTCGAAATCTGGCCGTGTTTGTTCACTAATGATCTCACCCTCACTCGATCCCTCTGAATCACTACCAGAGAAGGTCACATTCTTTTTATTATTATTGCCACGATTTCTACTACGATTTCTATTGCCCCTCCTCCTACGGCCAAACCTAGGTTGATTGGCCCTAAAAATCCCCCTGGCACTTCTATTCCATATGTACACAGAATTGTTAGAATAGTCATATTTGTCCCTAATGTATTTGGTATGTTTTGTCTCCATGATCCCAGACCTCCCCTTGGCAACCAACTCTTTCAAAGTTTTATCAAATCTGGCAAAATCATTATGACTGCTCCTCCTATTCAATTCTATCTGTAATTCATTAATATCTGCTCTAATGTTATCCAACAACTTATTTTTATACTGTATAAGCAATTTCATAAGTCTCATAGAGCATTCAGATAGTACATTGTTCCAAGCATCTATAAAGTCTTTATCTTGTGCATCCACGTCAAAGGTCGGAAACTTGTATAGCCTTAATCCCCTCGGTATCATACTCAGACTCAAATATTTTTCTAATGTCCAGATATCCCACTGGGTTTTAGATTCTTTAAGTAACAATGTCTCCATTTGTTCAAACAAAGTGCTCAGTGCTAATACTCCTTTATCCTCAGAGAAAATCAATTCACAATCTGTAGGCAAAGTCGTACGTGCAGTTACAGGCATCAGTGAGTAAAAGGCCTGCTGTGTTTCCTCCATAACTGTGCTAACAAGTCTTATTAAAAGGCTGGACCAATATCACAAAACTGGGTGTAGGTATGTCCGGTAATACCCAAAAGAGATAAATGTAAAGTAAGGAAACCCAGAAAGTGATAGGCAGTCTATAATATATTAACAACAAAAAGGTATCAAATAAAGTGCAAGGTGCTAAATAGAAACTCTCAAGTTCCTTGGTATATCACTCATTTACTCGCTCCAGCGTGGACAATGGAGATCTCACTCACCCAATCCTATGGAGAAGGCGGGTATCGCCATTCACGGCTGCAAATTCAATCCGGACGCCTCTAAGGGGGCACGGCCCAATCTCGGCCAATGGAACACACTCTGGAACGAGGCAGAGATCCCTTGCTCCGCCTCAACTTATTCCAGATACTTGTTCCTCCGATAGAATGCAGTATCCCTCCGCCAGTGACGTAGCAAAAAACAGTTCCTGCTTGTAATAGGGAACTGCCAAATGTAGAACAGCACACAATGCAATCCTTTTTGAAGAGTATAAGCTCGTAATGCACAGCAGGAAACAGCCAAACTCCGGACAATAATAACTTGAAAAGAGGAAATGTGGGCTGTTTCCTTAAAATTAATTCCTTTATTTATTCAGATTAAAATCGGCAAACACAGCAAGGATAGGGTATGGTGTAGAAGGCGCAGCACAGTCTGGCTTACGCGTTTCGGATGAAATCCGTAGTCATAGCCTACTGTGCTGTGCTCCACACCTGTTTAAAACTAGTTAAAACAAATGTGATTGGCGCACACATGAAAAACAACGCCTTCAAGTTTAACCAATACTAACAGTATGTAAAGTTAACCCACTAATGTAAGAACCGCACATTGCAATACATTGTCTGAGCCCATACAAACGTAATATACATACTGTGATAATTATGTGAATAACCAACATAGTGTTATGCATTACAGACAAAATGTCAATTATTAAGGGTTAGTGATCAATTATATATTACTAGAAATTCTATTGCCCAAATAGTGCGCATAGGAGACTCTATTAATATATCCTCATTCTCTAAGAGTTGAATCATTGCTCTTATCCTCTCTAATGCACTGATGGGCAACAGAATTCAAACAGTACCCTCAGTATAAAATACCACAATAGTTGATATCATATGTCAAAAATAGATAAATCTATTAACAAATCCTATAAGAATGAAAACATGCAATAAGCAAATAATTTTAATTTTAAATTTTAATTTTAAATGAATAGTAACCTGTCAAATACTATATGTTATAAAGATGTCTTGGCAAATCGTCATCATAATAACATATGATAAAGACAACAAGCAAACAAATAGGACATCCCCATATAGTAATTTAATGTGATTTGATACAGGTTAAGCACACATGACCAACCGATGAGTCTTACATTATAATAAACTAGGAGATCATTGGTAGGTGTATTACGAAATACCATAATACTATTCCCACAGGTTCATTATGTCATATCTTGAATTTAGACCATCAGGCACCCGAGTGCCTAAGGTAAAAATCCAAAAAGCTTCGCGTCTGGCTAGCAATTGGTCCAAATTTCCCCCCCTCACAGGTCTAGAAACTTTCTCAATAGCACACCATGTAAATCCTTTGAGGTTATTATCATGGTAGACTCCAAAGTGTTGTACTATTGGAGTCGTGGATCTCTTAGTAGAGAAAGAGGAAAGATGTTCCCTAATTCTAGAGTTCAGGTCTCTGGAGGTGAGTCCCACATATTGAATCTGGCACAATGTGCATTCAATCATATAGACTACCGATTCCGTTTTACAATTCATACAGGAATTGATTTTGTAGCTTTTCCTCGTTTTTGCACTCACAAATTCCTTTGTCACCTTGGCATAATCACAGGGCTTGCACTTCCTGTGACCGCATCTATACATCCCAGTATGTACCAACCATGATCCCCTCTCATCTTTGTCAGTTTTTAACAGGGTTGGCGAGAGAATAGAGCCCAATGTGGGGCTCTTCCTGTAGGCACATCTGAGCCCTTGTCGGACTGTATCAACCAATTTATCCTCTGCCTTCAATATTGGAAAATGTTTCCTAATAATCTCACATACCTGAGGATATTGGGTACTGTGTGTTGTAACAAAAGTAATTCCCTGTTTGGTTGTACTGTGCTTATCTTTAGTTTTCAGTAAGCTCTCTCTAGGTGTTACCTGTACAGATTCTCTTGCCCTTTTGATCACTTTTTTGGGATACTTTCTCTCTTTTAATCTCATCTCCAATCTTTCTGCCTCCTTGCAAAAGTCCTCATTGGAGGTACAGTTCCTTTTAATCCTGGTATATTCTCCTTTGGCAATGGCAAAGGGAACATGTCTGGGATGACAGCTTGTTCCTAAGAGTAAGGAATTCCCTGAAATGGATTTTCTGAAAATCCTGGAAAGTATTCTGCCATCTGAACTGCCCTCCAATGTAATATCCAGATAGTTAATAGAACTCTGACTCGCTTCAAAAGTGAAGCTTAGTCCAATATCATTATGATTAAGATAGTCAATGAATCCCTGAATGTCAGACTGATTACCCGACCAGATGAAAAGAAGATCATCTATGTATCTCCTATAAAAGGAGATACATTTCTTGTAAGGGTTTCTATCTCCAAAGATGTGGTAGAACTCCCACCAGCCCAAAAAAAGATTGGCAAAGGAGGGAGCAAATAAAGGAATTAATTTTAAGGAAACAGCCCACATTTCCTCTTTTCAAGTTATTATTGTCCGGAGTTTGGCTGTTTCCTGCTGTGCATTACGAGCTTATACTCTTCAAAAAGGATTGCATTGTGTGCTGTTCTACATTTGGCAGTTCCCTATTACAAGCAGGAACTGTTTTTTGCTACGTCACTGGCGGAGGGATACTGCATTCTATCGGAGGAACAAGTATCTGGAATAAGTTGAGGCGGAGCAAGGGATCTCTGCCTCGTTCCAGAGTGTGTTCCATTGGCCGAGATTGGGCCGTGCCCCCTTAGAGGCGTCCGGATTGAATTTGCAGCCGTGAATGGCGATACCCGCCTTCTCCATAGGATTGGGTGAGTGAGATCTCCATTGTCCACGCTGGAGCGAGTAAATGAGTGATATACCAAGGAACTTGAGAGTTTCTATTTAGCACCTTGCACTTTATTTGATACCTTTTTGTTGTTAATATATTATAGACTGCCTATCACTTTCTGGGTTTCCTTACTTTACATTTATCTCTTTTGGGTATTACCGGACATACCTACACCCAGTTTTGTGATATTGGTCCAGCCTTTTAATAAGACTTGTTAGCACAGTTATGGAGGAAACACAGCAGGCCTTTTACTCACTGATGCCTGTAACTGCACGTACGACTTTGCCTACAGATTGTGAATTGATTTTCTCTGAGGATAAAGGAGTATTAGCACTGAGCACTTTGTTTGAACAAATGGAGACATTGTTACTTAAAGAATCTAAAACCCAGTGGGATATCTGGACATTAGAAAAATATTTGAGTCTGAGTATGATACCGAGGGGATTAAGGCTATACAAGTTTCCGACCTTTGACGTGGATGCACAAGATAAAGACTTTATAGATGCTTGGAACAATGTACTATCTGAATGCTCTATGAGACTTATGAAATTGCTTATACAGTATAAAAATAAGTTGTTGGATAACATTAGAGCAGATATTAATGAATTACAGATAGAATTGAATAGGAGGAGCAGTCATAATGATTTTGCCAGATTTGATATAACTTTGAAAGAGTTGGTTGCCAAGGGGAGGTCTGGGATCATGGAGACAAAACATACCAAATACATTAGGGACAAATATGACTATTCTAACAATTCTGTGTACATATGGAATAGAAGTGCCAGGGGGATTTTTAGGGCCAATCAACCTAGGTTTGGCCGTAGGAGGAGGGGCAATAGAAATCGTAGTAGAAATCGTGGCAATAATAATAAAAAGAATGTGACCTTCTCTGGTAGTGATTCAGAGGGATCGAGTGAGGGTGAGATCATTAGTGAACAAACACGGCCAGATTTCGAAGATACTGCCCCTCCTAATATTGTACATATTCCCCAAACAGCTTACACAGGTATAATGAGCACTAATCAAGGCTATGTACAACACAACACAGTAGCAGTTAAACCCAAACAGGGTAACTACACAGAATTAGCACCTAATATGTATTTTCAAAACAGACCAGACACTCTAGCCATCAATCAGGTTTTTCCCCAAGACCTAGATGCATCAGCGGGGGGAGGGAAACAGAACAAACAGAATACACAGCCCAAAGTGCAATATACGAAGAATCAAGACAAGTATCAATTGAGGGAACCTCGTCCACAGACCAAATACAAATAATCGATTCCAAGATTGTAGGCAATGTCATTAATTTATCATCTAAACAGCTTAGTATTGCACAATATAGTGTTTTGAATAAAGGTTTAAACTTTGCACCCACTATAGATTTTGATGTATTTAGAACTATTATGGATGTTAACAAATTAACACGTAATTTAACTTTGAAGAAATATTTTCACGGATTGAGTACACTTGATCATACCGATGTGCCAGTTACCCATGTTGATACTGATACCGGGGACCCAGTTGATTTTGAATATAAATGTGACACAGTCACACTGCAACAGCTGCAAATAGAATCAATGGGGAACTCGGGTAGTCGCAACATGGGTCCCAAATTTAAGGAGAAATCTAAATTCTACCCTATTCAGAACAGGGGATCAGTCATTGAAACATTTTACAACAGGGTCGAAAGAGATCTTTTACAACTAAAGGCCAATCAGCCCCCAAGTAAATTTAATTTGTCTCTTGCTGAGAAGAGTGCTTTGGCCTCTCTTAAAGAGGACCTTAGTCTGGTGATCAAAAATTCTGATAAAGGTGGAATGGTTGTGGTCATGGACCGACAACAATACATAGATGAAGGCCACAGACAACTATGTAATGAGAATAATTACTTAGTTTTACAAAGAGATCCCACCACTCACTTTCGTTCCAAATTAGTACATCTTTTGGATGATGGATTGGAACAAGGTTTTGTAGATCAGGCAACAATGGACTATTTGTTAGTTGATTGTCCGAAAATACCGTTGTTCCACCATTTACCTAAGACACATAAATCCCTGGAAAGTGTCCAGGGACGGCCTATAGTGAGTGGTGTGGAATCCCTTCTAGGTAATCTGTCAGAGTGGTTGGACTCAATCCTTCAACCCCTCGTTGTCACTCTCCATTCTTACATTAGGGATACCAAACATATCCTTAATGTTATGGATAATGTAAGATGGACACCACAATCTATCTGGCTCACAGTGGACGCAGTGTCGCTCTATTCCAGTATTCCACACTCTAAAGGGATAGAGGCCATTGCCTTTTTTCTGGAATACAATACAGATTACTCTGATGACTTCATTAAGTACATTTTGAAGGTCACCCTTTTTCTTTTGTCACACAATTTTTTCAAATTTGAGGATGTTTTCTATCTCCAGAGATGTGGTACCGCCATGGGGGCCAAATTTGCTCCCTCCTTTGCCAATCTTTTTTTGGGCTGGTGGGAGTTCTACCACATCTTTGGAGATAGAAACCCTTACAAGAAATGTATCTCCTTTTATAGGAGATACATAGATGATCTTCTTTTCATCTGGTCGGGTAATCAGTCTGACATTCAGGGATTCATTGACTATCTTAATCATAATGATATTGGACTAAGCTTCACTTTTGAAGCGAGTCAGAGTTCTATTAACTATCTGGATATTACATTGGAGGGCAGTTCAGATGGCAGAATACTTTCCAGGATTTTCAGAAAATCCATTTCAGGGAATTCCTTACTCTTAGGAACAAGCTGTCATCCCAGACATGTTCCCTTTGCCATTGCCAAAGGAGAATATACCAGGATTAAAAGGAACTGTACCTCCAATGAGGACTTTTGCAAGGAGGCAGAAAGATTGGAGATGAGATTAAAAGAGAGAAAGTATCCCAAAAAAGTGATCAAAAGGGCAAGAGAATCTGTACAGGTAACACCTAGAGAGAGCTTACTGAAAACTAAAGATAAGCACAGTACAACCAAACAGGGAATTACTTTTGTTACAACACACAGTACCCAATATCCTCAGGTATGTGAGATTATTAGGAAACATTTTCCAATATTGAAGGCAGAGGATAAATTGGTTGATACAGTCCGACAAGGGCTCAGATGTGCCTACAGGAAGAGCCCCACATTGGGCTCTATTCTCTCGCCAACCCTGTTAAAAACTGACAAAGATGAGAGGGGATCATGGTTGGTACATACTGGGATGTATAGATGCGGTCACAGGAAGTGCAAGCCCTGTGATTATGCCAAGGTGACAAAGGAATTTGTGAGTGCAAAAACGAGGAAAAGCTACAAAATCAATTCCTGTATGAATTGTAAAACGGAATCGGTAGTCTATATGATTGAATGCACATTGTGCCAGATTCAATATGTGGGACTCACCTCCAGAGACCTGAACTCTAGAATTAGGGAACATCTTTCCTCTTTCTCTACTAAGAGATCCACGACTCCAATAGTACAACACTTTGGAGTCTACCATGATAATAACCTCAAAGGATTTACATGGTGTGCTATTGAGAAAGTTTCTAGACCTGTGAGGGGGGGAAATTTGGACCAATTGCTAGCCAGACGCGAAGCTTTTTGGATTTTTACCTTAGGCACTCGGGTGCCTGATGGTCTAAATTCAAGATATGACGTAATGAACCTGTGGGAATAGTATTATGGTATTTCGTAATACACCTACCAATGATCTCCTAGTTTATTATAATGTAAGACTCATCGGTTGGTCATGTGTGCTTAACCTGTATCAAATCACATTAAATTACTATATGGGGATGTCCTATTTGTTTGCTTGTTGTCTTTATCATATGTTATTATGATGACGATTTGCCAAGACATCTTTATAACATATAGTATTTGACAGGTTACTATTCATTTAAAATTAAAATTTAAAATTAAAATTATTTGCTTATTGCATGTTTTCATTCTTATAGGATTTGTTAATAGATTTATCTATTTTTGACATATGATATCAACTATTGTGGTATTTTATACTGAGGGTACTGTTTGAATTCTGTTGCCCATCAGTGCATTAGAGAGGATAAGAGCAATGATTCAACTCTTAGAGAATGAGGATATATTAATAGAGTCTCCTATGCGCACTATTTGGGCAATAGAATTTCTAGTAATATATAATTGATCACTAACCCTTAATATTTGACATTTTGTCTGTAATGCATAACACTATGTTGGTTATTCACATAATTATCACAGTATGTATATTACGTTTGTATGGGCTCAGACAATGTATTGCAATGTGCGGTTCTTACATTAGTGGGTTAACTTTACATACTGTTAGTATTGGTTAAACTTGAAGGCGTTGTTTTTCATGTGTGCGCCAATCACATTTGTTTTAACTAGTTTTAAACAGGTGTGGAGCACAGCACAGTAGGCTATGACTACGGATTTCATCCGAAACGCGTAAGCCAGACTGTGCTGCGCCTTCTACACCATACCCTATCCTTGCTGTGTTTGCCGATTTTAATCTGAATAAATAAAGGAATTAATTTTAAGGAAACAGCCCACATTTCCTCTTTTCAAGTTATTATTGTCCGGAGTTTGGCTGTTTCCTGCTGTGCATTACGAGCTTATACTCTTCAAAAAGGATTGCATTGTGTGCTGTTCTACATTTGGCAGTTCCCTATTACAAGCAGGAACTGTTTTTTGCTACGTCACTGGCGGAGGGATACTGCATTCTATCGGAGGAACAAGTATCTGGAATAAGTTGAGGCGGAGCAAGGGATCTCTGCCTCGTTCCAGAGTGTGTTCCATTGGCCGAGATTGGGCCGTGCCCCCTTAGAGGCGTCCGGATTGAATTTGCAGCCGTGAATGGCGATACCCGCCTTCTCCATAGGATTGGGTGAGTGAGATCTCCATTGTCCACGCTGGAGCGAGTAAATGAGTGATATACCAAGGAACTTGAGAGTTTCTATTTAGCACCTTGCACTTTATTTGATACCTTTTTGTTGTTAATATATTATAGACTGCCTATCACTTTCTGGGTTTCCTTACTTTACATTTATCTCTTTTGGGTATTACCGGACATACCTACACCCAGTTTTGTGATATTGGTCCAGCCTTTTAATAAGACTTGTTAGCACAGTTATGGAGGAAACACAGCAGGCCTTTTACTCACTGATGCCTGTAACTGCACGTACGACTTTGCCTACAGATTGTGAATTGATTTTCTCTGAGGATAAAGGAGTATTAGCACTGAGCACTTTGTTTGAACAAATGGAGACATTGTTACTTAAAGAATCTAAAACCCAGTGGGATATCTGGACATTAGAAAAATATTTGAGTCTGAGTATGATACCGAGGGGATTAAGGCTATACAAGTTTCCGACCTTTGACGTGGATGCACAAGATAAAGACTTTATAGATGCTTGGAACAATGTACTATCTGAATGCTCTATGAGACTTATGAAATTGCTTATACAGTATAAAAATAAGTTGTTGGATAACATTAGAGCAGATATTAATGAATTACAGATAGAATTGAATAGGAGGAGCAGTCATAATGATTTTGCCAGATTTGATAAAACTTTGAAAGAGTTGGTTGCCAAGGGGAGGTCTGGGATCATGGAGACAAAACATACCAAATACATTAGGGACAAATATGACTATTCTAACAATTCTGTGTACATATGGAATAGAAGTGCCAGGGGGATTTTTAGGGCCAATCAACCTAGGTTTGGCCGTAGGAGGAGGGGCAATAGAAATCGTAGTAGAAATCGTGGCAATAATAATAAAAAGAATGTGACCTTCTCTGGTAGTGATTCAGAGGGATCGAGTGAGGGTGAGATCATTAGTGAACAAACACGGCCAGATTTCGAAGATACTGCCCCTCCTAATATTGTACATATTCCCCAAACAGCTTACACAGGTATAATGAGCACTAATCAAGGCTATGTACAACACAACACAGTAGCAGTTAAACCCAAACAGGGTAACTACACAGAATTAGCACCTAATATGTATTTTCAAAACAGACCAGACACTCTAGCCATCAATCAGGTTTTTCCCCAAGACCTAGATGCATCAGCGGGGGGAGGGAAACAGAACAAACAGAATACACAGCCCAAAGTGCAATATACGAAGAATCAAGACAAGTATCAATTGAGGGAACCTCGTCCACAGACCAAATACAAATAATCGATTCCAAGATTGTAGGCAATGTCATTAATTTATCATCTAAACAGCTTAGTATTGCACAATATAGTGTTTTGAATAAAGGTTTAAACTTTGCACCCACTATAGATTTTGATGTATTTAGAACTATTATGGATGTTAACAAATTAACACGTAATTTAACTTTGAAGAAATATTTTCACGGATTGAGTACACTTGATCATACCGATGTGCCAGTTACCCATGTTGATACTGATACCGGGGACCCAGTTGATTTTGAATATAAATGTGACACAGTCACACTGCAACAGCTGCAAATAGAATCAATGGGGAACTCGGGTAGTCGCAACATGGGTCCCAAATTTAAGGAGAAATCTAAATTCTACCCTATTCAGAACAGGGGATCAGTCATTGAAACATTTTACAACAGGGTCGAAAGAGATCTTTTACAACTAAAGGCCAATCAGCCCCCAAGTAAATTTAATTTGTCTCTTGCTGAGAAGAGTGCTTTGGCCTCTCTTAAAGAGGACCTTAGTCTGGTGATCAAAAATTCTGATAAAGGTGGAATGGTTGTGGTCATGGACCGACAACAATACATAGATGAAGGCCACAGACAACTATGTAATGAGAATAATTACTTAGTTTTACAAAGAGATCCCACCACTCACTTTCGTTCCAAATTAGTACATCTTTTGGATGATGGATTGGAACAAGGTTTTGTAGATCAGGCAACAATGGACTATTTGTTAGTTGATTGTCCGAAAATACCGTTGTTCCACCATTTACCTAAGACACATAAATCCCTGGAAAGTGTCCAGGGACGGCCTATAGTGAGTGGTGTGGAATCCCTTCTAGGTAATCTGTCAGAGTGGTTGGACTCAATCCTTCAACCCCTCGTTGTCACTCTCCATTCTTACATTAGGGATACCAAACATATCCTTAATGTTATGGATAATGTAAGATGGACACCACAATCTATCTGGCTCACAGTGGACGCAGTGTCGCTCTATTCCAGTATTCCACACTCTAAAGGGATAGAGGCCATTGCCTTTTTTCTGGAATACAATACAGATTACTCTGATGACTTCATTAAGTACATTTTGAAGGTCACCCTTTTTCTTTTGTCACACAATTTTTTCAAATTTGAGGATGTTTTCTATCTCCAGAGATGTGGTACCGCCATGGGGGCCAAATTTGCTCCCTCCTTTGCCAATCTTTTTTTGGGCTGGTGGGAGTTCTACCACATCTTTGGAGATAGAAACCCTTACAAGAAATGTATCTCCTTTTATAGGAGATACATAGATGATCTTCTTTTCATCTGGTCGGGTAATCAGTCTGACATTCAGGGATTCATTGACTATCTTAATCATAATGATATTGGACTAAGCTTCACTTTTGAAGCGAGTCAGAGTTCTATTAACTATCTGGATATTACATTGGAGGGCAGTTCAGATGGCAGAATACTTTCCAGGATTTTCAGAAAATCCATTTCAGGGAATTCCTTACTCTTAGGAACAAGCTGTCATCCCAGACATGTTCCCTTTGCCATTGCCAAAGGAGAATATACCAGGATTAAAAGGAACTGTACCTCCAATGAGGACTTTTGCAAGGAGGCAGAAAGATTGGAGATGAGATTAAAAGAGAGAAAGTATCCCAAAAAAGTGATCAAAAGGGCAAGAGAATCTGTACAGGTAACACCTAGAGAGAGCTTACTGAAAACTAAAGATAAGCACAGTACAACCAAACAGGGAATTACTTTTGTTACAACACACAGTACCCAATATCCTCAGGTATGTGAGATTATTAGGAAACATTTTCCAATATTGAAGGCAGAGGATAAATTGGTTGATACAGTCCGACAAGGGCTCAGATGTGCCTACAGGAAGAGCCCCACATTGGGCTCTATTCTCTCGCCAACCCTGTTAAAAACTGACAAAGATGAGAGGGGATCATGGTTGGTACATACTGGGATGTATAGATGCGGTCACAGGAAGTGCAAGCCCTGTGATTATGCCAAGGTGACAAAGGAATTTGTGAGTGCAAAAACGAGGAAAAGCTACAAAATCAATTCCTGTATGAATTGTAAAACGGAATCGGTAGTCTATATGATTGAATGCACATTGTGCCAGATTCAATATGTGGGACTCACCTCCAGAGACCTGAACTCTAGAATTAGGGAACATCTTTCCTCTTTCTCTACTAAGAGATCCACGACTCCAATAGTACAACACTTTGGAGTCTACCATGATAATAACCTCAAAGGATTTACATGGTGTGCTATTGAGAAAGTTTCTAGACCTGTGAGGGGGGGAAATTTGGACCAATTGCTAGCCAGACGCGAAGCTTTTTGGATTTTTACCTTAGGCACTCGGGTGCCTGATGGTCTAAATTCAAGATATGACGTAATGAACCTGTGGGAATAGTATTATGGTATTTCGTAATACACCTACCAATGATCTCCTAGTTTATTATAATGTAAGACTCATCGGTTGGTCATGTGTGCTTAACCTGTATCAAATCACATTAAATTACTATATGGGGATGTCCTATTTGTTTGCTTGTTGTCTTTATCATATGTTATTATGATGACGATTTGCCAAGACATCTTTATAACATATAGTATTTGACAGGTTACTATTCATTTAAAATTAAAATTTAAAATTAAAATTATTTGCTTATTGCATGTTTTCATTCTTATAGGATTTGTTAATAGATTTATCTATTTTTGACATATGATATCAACTATTGTGGTATTTTATACTGAGGGTACTGTTTGAATTCTGTTGCCCATCAGTGCATTAGAGAGGATAAGAGCAATGATTCAACTCTTAGAGAATGAGGATATATTAATAGAGTCTCCTATGCGCACTATTTGGGCAATAGAATTTCTAGTAATATATAATTGATCACTAACCCTTAATATTTGACATTTTGTCTGTAATGCATAACACTATGTTGGTTATTCACATAATTATCACAGTATGTATATTACGTTTGTATGGGCTCAGACAATGTATTGCAATGTGCGGTTCTTACATTAGTGGGTTAACTTTACATACTGTTAGTATTGGTTAAACTTGAAGGCGTTGTTTTTCATGTGTGCGCCAATCACATTTGTTTTAACTAGTTTTAAACAGGTGTGGAGCACAGCACAGTAGGCTATGACTACGGATTTCATCCGAAACGCGTAAGCCAGACTGTGCTGCGCCTTCTACACCATACCCTATCCTTGCTGTGTTTGCCGATTTTAATCTGAATAAATAAAGGAATTAATTTTAAGGAAACAGCCCACATTTCCTCTTTTCAAGTTATTATTGTCCGGAGTTTGGCTGTTTCCTGCTGTGCATTACGAGCTTATACTCTTCAAAAAGGATTGCATTGTGTGCTGTTCTACATTTGGCAGTTCCCTATTACAAGCAGGAACTGTTTTTTGCTACGTCACTGGCGGAGGGATACTGCATTCTATCGGAGGAACAAGTATCTGGAATAAGTTGAGGCGGAGCAAGGGATCTCTGCCTCGTTCCAGAGTGTGTTCCATTGGCCGAGATTGGGCCGTGCCCCCTTAGAGGCGTCCGGATTGAATTTGCAGCCGTGAATGGCGATACCCGCCTTCTCCATAGGATTGGGTGAGTGAGATCTCCATTGTCCACGCTGGAGCGAGTAAATGAGTGATATACCAAGGAACTTGAGAGTTTCTATTTAGCACCTTGCACTTTATTTGATACCTTTTTGTTGTTAATATATTATAGACTGCCTATCACTTTCTGGGTTTCCTTACTTTACATTTATCTGTATATATCTATACATATATATATAAATATATATAGTAATAGGAGATCCCCAAAGGAGAACAAAAGGAGGCCGATGCATCGCCCAAAAGCTGGTTCAAGGTAAATTTATTTAGCAAAGGTGCTGGTACATAGGTGAAAAACAAAGACTTAACACCTGACGCGTTTCACGCATGTGCACATGCGCTTCATCAGAATTTAAATTAGAATTAGAAATAAGTGTTTCACTTGTAATCTAGCCCAAAGTGTTTAACTTCTTCAAATAGGGGAATATGTTCTAAGTATTTTTAAATATGTATTGCTATATGTTTCTGTATATATCTATACATATATATAAATACATATATATATATATATATATATATATATAGAGAGAGAGAAAAGGAAATATTTGTAGATTAGCACAATACAATGTGATATCTTATCCAATTTAGTGCAGAGGTACACTTAAACCTGCAAAATAATCAATTAAAAATATGCATACCAAACTATCTTATCTACTGATGTATAGTTCAATTCCATTATTACTCTCAAAATGAATATAGATAATTGTCCACAAAATCAGCAATAAAAAAAAAACATGAAATGTCCCATCAGAAGTTAGTATAAAGCCAGCAATATGTAAGGAAGATATCCTGGTCCCTTTCAAGATTTTTACTCACACTCCAAAACCTCAATCAATATTAGGTAATGGCCGCGCAGTGTAAGGAGAGTCTGTCCCAGACACCTGAAGATTCCTTCCTCCATGCTGCTTGTAGTAGGATTGAAGGTTTTGCTTTGGATAATAGTTTGTAGTACATGTGAAGAAAACAGAAAAGGGGATAGGGCAATACTGTATATTTATTTAGTACACAAACCCAATTCAAACAAATTATGCTCACATTTATAAACTTCAGTAACGTATGAGGTAATTAGTGTGCTTCATTAAATTAACAGTGATTTAAACACTCTGCAGCTGTACTCTTCCAAACTTCAAAAGTATTAGCGTTCCTACAAAATCCTTATGCGTTTCGAAGGTAATCACAATGCGCTACTTCTTCATCAGAGGATGAAGAAGGAGCGCATTGCGATTACCTTCGAAACTATCCCCTTTTCTGTTTCCTTACATGTACTACGAACTATTATCCAAAGCAAAACCTTCTATTCTATTACAAGCACGGAGGAAGGAATCTTCAGGTGTCTGGGGCAGACTCTCCTTAGACTGCGCGGCCCTTACCTCATATTGATTAAGGTTTTGGAGTGTGAGTAGAAACCAGAAAGGGACCAGGATATCTTCCTTACATATTGCTGACTTTATACTAAATTCTGATGGGAAGTTTCATGTTTTTTTTTATTGCTGTTTTTGTGGACAATTATCTATATTCATTTTGAGAGTAATAACGGAATAGAACTTTACATCAGTAGATAAGAGTTTGGTGTACATATATTTTTAATTGGTTATTTTGCAGGTTTCAGTCTACCTCTGCACTAAATTGGATATGTGTGGAAAATAGGTATAGATATATATTGTACCAAAATATTATCAGATATATGTAGAAATATTTATTTATGAATAAATAGAACATATTCTGCTATGTGCAGAACATTGGAATGTGACATATTTACATTACATACACAGTATAACTCTTTATTAAAGATGAGTATTGCATAAATATGGTTTAATATGTTTTCAACTACTTAACTGCAAAGGACTCCAATGCACTTCTATATGTGTGTACATATGTATTAATGTGTTTATATGTGTATAAATGTCTGTAAATACATATAAATACATAAATACATGTGTATACATATATATTATTATTATTATCAGGTATTTGTAGAGCGCCAACAGATTCTGCAGCGCTGTAAACATAGTCGGTATACAGGATAGCTTTTGTAGGGATCAAGTGGGTAGAGGGCCCTGCCGATAGTTTCACTGTTGTAGTCGGCTCTTATGAAGGCGATCTGCAAACAGCTGGGCTCATAGGCTTACATTCTAAGGGGTTCAAGGGGAAAGCAATGGAGTTAGGAAAGGTTAGTGTTGGTTGTATGCATCACTGAAAAGTCGACTTTTTAGGGAGCTCTTGAAGCTGTTAAAACTAGGAGAGAGTCTTGTGGAGCGAGGCAGGGAGTTCCACAAGATGGGGGCCAGTCTGGAGAAGTCCTGTAAATGGGAATGTGAGGAAGTAACAAGAGAGGAGGAGTGGAGGAGATCCTGAGCTGATCGAAGGGGACTGGAGGGAGAGTATCTGGAGACAAGTTCTGAAATGTAGGGGGGGAGCAGTGCAGTTGAGAGCTTCGTATGTCAGAGTGAGGATTTTGTGTTTAATCCTAGAGGCAAGAGGAAGCCAGTGAAGGTATTAGCAGAGAGGTGCAGCAGATGAAGAGCGATGAGTAAGGAAGATGAGCCTGGCAGAGGCATTCATAATGGATTGTAAAGGAGCTATGTGGCAGCTAGGTAGACCAGAGAGGACGGAGTTGCAGTAGTCGAGGCGGGAAAGGATGAGAGAGTGGGTTAAAATCTTAGTTGTATCTTGTGTAAGGAAATGTCTAATTTTAGAGATGTTTTTAAGGTGGAAGCGGCAGGCTTTAGCCAAGGACTGAATGTGAGGAGTGAAGGAAAGATCGGAGTCAAGTGTGACCCCAAGACATCGGGCATGCTGGGTAGGGGTAATGATGGAATTATCAACCGTTATAGAAATTTTGGGGGTGGAGACATTGGAAGAAGGGGGAAAAATAAGGAGTTCAGTTTTGGAGAGATTTAGCTTAAGGTAGTGAGAGGACATCCAAGATGAGATATGAGAAAGACAGTTAGTGACACGGGTTAGTAAGGAAGGAGGTAGGTCTGGTACAGAGAGGTATATTTGGGTGTCATCGGCATACAAATGATATCGAAACCCATGGGACTTTATTAAGGAACCCAATGATGACGTGTATATTGAAAAGAGAAGGGGACTGAGGACAGAGCCTTGAGGTACCCCAACAGAAAGTGTTAACGGGGCAGAGGATGCTCCGGAGAAGGCTACACTAAATGTACGGTTAGTCAGATAGGAAGAGAACCACGAGAGAGCTGTGTCGCAGATGCCGAAGGATTGGAGGGTTTGGAGCAGAAGAGGGTGGTCAACAGTGTCAAAGGCTGCAGACAGGTCAAGGAGGATAAGCAGAGAGAAGTGGCATTTGGATTTTGCTGTAAGTAGGTCATTGGTAACCTTGACAATTGCTGTCTCTGTAGAGTGATGAGGACGAAATCCAGATTGCAGTGGGTCAAGAAGAGAGTTTAGTGTAAGCAAATGGGATAGACATGTGTATACTAGCTTTTCGAGGAGCTTTGAGGCAAGAGGGAGTAGGGAGATAGGGCGGTAGTTGGATGGGGAGGTTGGATCGAGGGAAGGTTTTTTGAGGATAGGTGTGACCAGTGCATGTTTTAGAGATGAGGAAAATATATAATATATATAGACATATCCCTTGCCTTTTACCATGTATATACATATATATATTGCAACGAGTGCCATCACTTTCTATCCAATATCTATACAAAAAACTTAATGGAATAACATTTTTTAATACAAATCATATATCTTATTAAAGTGTTCACATACATTACTAAACAAAATGTAATCAACAAATCCTAAACTAATTGTGTTTAATATATGGTGTTAATCTTATATCGTAATAGTAATACTTGCAGCATACCCACAGTAAACTCCATAGTTTAAACTAAAGTACCTTATTTATGTTCTCTTCTGTCCACAATCATATAATTCTACTTTGTTTACTGGACTTATATGCACTGTTTCTCCAATACCCGTTGAATTGCAGTATCCGGCCCCTCTTACATCACTATAATTTGTGTAGCTATACTCATCACATAGAGCTGAGTTCCGACTGTTTCCGTTACTAGTTTCAATTACTAGGAGACTAGACACTACCTTACGTTAACACCACGTGATACCAGATCATCCCTGTTTCTAGGTTACCTGACACTAACTTACTGTGTCAGGAACACATATCTACAAATCTCTTGTAGTCTTTTCTCTAAGTCATTCATCTATAGTTCTCATAGGATTCCTATATATACTGTCTTTAGTTATACTTTCTTTGGTAATAAGCATACTATCATACACCATCCATAAACATGGCAGTACCCAGTGTATGGGGTACCTCTACTGGCATTAATTTACTATATATTAAACAGCTACCTAGAGAGCTACTTTGGTAGAATAAAGCTGTCAATACCATTGAATAACCTATTCTTTTCACTTTTGCCAACACCTAATTGATATTAGCATAGTAACAGGGTGTTCATTCGGCAGCCAGATACCAAAACTTGTGTATGTAAATTGTATATAACTGTCACTCCACCTATTTTAAGGTCCATACTCATGCAGTGTGTCTGTTTTGCTCTTATAGTTAGATCTTAGTAAAACAATGCACAATCCAGGGCAATATTAATTCACTTCTGTGCTATTGTCCCTAAAGGATCATTCCATCTTGCTTCTTTTCTCAAAATTTCTAGATTTCTGTCCTCACCTCTTGGTAGTGGAAGGACCCAATCTATAAACATTGTCTTAAAGGGACAGTCAACACAATTTTTTTTTATTGCTTAAGATGTTTTAGATAACGCCTTTACTACCCATTCCCCAGCTTTGCACAACTATCATTGTTATATTAATATACTTTATATCCTTTAAACCTATAAATGTCTGCCTGTTTCTAAACCACTAAAGACAGCCTCTTATCACATGCTTTTGTATAAGCTTTTCACAACAGGGGAGTGCTAGTTCATGTGAGCCATGCAGAAGGGATTATCTATCTTTTTAAACAATAAAACATTTGAGTTGACTGTCCCTTTAAGCATTGCCACTGTGTGTCCCATCTCCATAAAGTGACGTGCTACCGGTTGTTCACTTTGTTTCTTTCGTATAGCTTTACGTATGGCACTCCAGTGATTGGACAATCGTTACCTAAAGGTGGTGTTCATCTTTCCTATGTAGTACAACCCACAAGGGCAAATTATAATATACACAACGTACTCTGTAATGCATGTAGCCAATGTTTAATCTGTATGAGTTTTCCTGTATGTGGGTGGTAGAAACTTGGCCCTTTTATAAAAGAATTGCAAGTTACACAGTTTCCATCTGTAATATCTCAATCGAAGTTTTGGTAACCAAGTTCCTTCATGTTTTTTGGACTTCAAATCAGTTACGACTAATATATTCCTTATATTTCTGGCTCTATTGTAGACCATTCTAGGTGGTGGGAGATGTTGAAAAGGTAGTGATGTGTCCTGATTAATCATAAACCAGATTTTTTTCAACTACTTTCTTAATTGGAGCACTCATTGGATTATAAGACACCATCATAGTCATTCTTTTCCCTTTTTTAGTGGTACGGTTTTCATTAAAAACATCCTTCTGCATCCATATCCACAATTCACTGAGTATCTCATCAATCTCCTTTTCCTCATATCCTCTCTGAATAAATTTATAATTCATGACCAGTAGTTGTTGTGTTTCCTTTCCATCCTTCTTACTGTTGTTTCAAATTACTCTTATCATTTGTGACCTAAGTATTCCCTTTTTTTTTTTTTTTTTGATTTGTTTTTTTTTTTATATTTTATTTCTTTTATTATTTTTCAAAACAAAACAAACAGAAAAATAGCAGATCAAATGTACAACATGTCAAGATTAGAAAGGATGAAACAATTTTGCATTTGGATACAATCAAAACAGGCCTAGGAGGCACATTTTCAGTTATATAGCCACATTTGTTACCATTATAAACCAAACCGGTGTACTCATATAATGACTCAAGCATTTGGCTAAAAAGGTAGGTTCTGAGAATGTATCTCTACCTCCAAGTCCATCTATTACAAGAGTCCTTGATGTTACTTCTAAGCTAACATCAACCTTAGTGTGTCCATAATCTCAAAGAGAAACATGTAAGTACAATAGGCAATCCAAAGTTAGAGTAAATCAAGATAACACGTATCATAATAAACAACCTGCCGTGAACAAACCACCGCCATTTTTTTTTATTATTATTATTTTTTTTTATTATTATTATTAGATGTGTATCTATATTTCCCCTCCTCTTTATGAGCATTTATCTATCTAAAACGCTCTCACCATATAAGAATTGTTCCCATAAAAATATCATATCGTGATAGGTATCTAGACCACCTGTTCTAAGATAGTATAACCTTTCCAAGACTAGGGTGTTTTTTACTAATTCCATCCAGTTAGCAATCGTGGGAGGTTGAGCCCTCTTCCAATGCTGTGGGATGAGCCTTTTTGCAGTATTTAATAAAATTTGATAAAGGTTCCTTCTAATTTTACAGGGAATATGTGGCTTGGCATTAAACAAAACCCCCTCCGGTGAGAGGACCAATTCAACCCCAATAATTTTACAAATTAGTTTGTGAATTTGTGACCAGTATCTGTGTATCATGTCACAATCCCACCATATGTGGTACATCGTTCCTTCCTGATCACACCCTCTCCAACATTTATTACTAGCGCTTGGAAACATATGTTTTAATTTGCTGGGGGTCAGATACCACCTAGTAAGGATCTTGATGTTTGTTTCAAGTGCTGTCGCTGAGTGTGCTGATTTAGCTGTCGCCTGGAACCATACCACCCACTTTTTGTGGGGGATTTCTTTCCCCAGTTCTTTTTCCCACCTGTATGTGTAGTTTGGCTTAGTGGGGTAGTGTGATTTAAGAATATCTTTATACATTGTGGAGATAACTTTTTTGATGGGCTGCTGTGATGTGCATAAACGTTCAAACGTGGAGCGTGTTCTAAACATATCCTGTTTAAATTTATGTATAGAAAGATAGTGTCGAACCTGGTGGTACACAAACCAAGATTGGAATTGGTTAATACCTTGTAGTAACAATTCATCTCTGTGTTTTAGATGCCCTCTGTCCACCAGCAAAAACACTGGCGTGTGGTCTAATAGTTTTGTGGGCAGATTTGGATGTTGCTGTTTTCCCCAAGAAGCTAATTGAATTTCCCTATTTGGGTAAAGTGTTGTTAGAGGTGAGTAGGTTGAAGTGATATGTTTATGTGAGTTAAGTATTTTTAACCACATTGACCAGGTCTCTTTAATAATTGGGTATTTTCCTATTTTTTCTAAAGGGGGTTTGTGAGGTGCCCAGCATATTTCGCCCACACAGGGGTTGCCCAAAAGCTGGGACTCTAGATGAACACATCTCTTATTGGACCCATTTCCCTGTCTACACCATTCCACTACCTTATTTAAAGCAATCGCTAGTTTATAAAAATGCAGGTTTGGGACCCCCAACCCACCATCTTCCCTAAGTCTATAAAGGGTATTTTTGGCTAATCTAGGTGGCTTTGCCATATGTAAGTGTCTATGATGTTTTGTAATTTACTGATGTCTGTTGAGACCCCCGATATTGGCAATGCTTGCATGATGTATAGGGCTTTGGGCAGCAGAGTCATTTTTGCGGCAGCTATTCTCCCTAACCAGGAGATATTCTGTTTTGGGAGCCAAGAAGATGTCAAACATTGATATTCCTCCAGCAGACGGCCATAATTTAATTTTCGTAAAGTCTCAATATCTTTAGAGAGGAAAATCCCCAAATATTTCAATGCTCTGGTCTGAATTTTATATGGGAAGGTGTGATTGATCTCCTGTATCTCCTCCTCTGAGAGATTGATTGGATACAGTTCTGATTTATTAGGATTTATCAAAAAATTTGACACTGCACCATAGGCCTGTAGTTCGTGTTGAACGTGTGGCAAGGAGCGTGTTGGATCCGACAAGGTCATGAGTATGTCATCGACGAACATTGCCAGTTTATATTTTTCCCCTTGGATGTTAATACCTTTTATGTTGGGGTGTTCACGTAATTTTACAGCTAGTGGCTCTAGGGACAAAATGAAGAGGATGGGCGAGAGCAGGCAGCCTTGTCTCGTGCCATTCCTAATTTCAAACTGGTCAGAGAGCGCCCCATTAACCCTAACCTGGGCAGAGGGGTTGGAGTATAATGCAAATATTTTTTGAATAAAAGTCTTGGGAAAGCCAAATTTCTGGAGTGTATTTTGTAAAAAGGTCCAATCTAGTCTATCAAACGCCTTTTCGGCATCGGTTGATAGATAAACTGAGGGCACGTTTGATTTTTTAAGGTATTCTAATAAGTTTAATACTTTACCTATATTATCCTTGGCTTCTCTCTGTGGGACGAACCCTACCTGATCATAGTGAACTAAAGTTGGTAATATTTTATTAATCCTATTTGCTAAAATTTTTGCGTATAACTTGAGATCTACGTTTAATAAAGAAATCGGCCTAAAATTTGCTTGGGTCTCTGTGTTTTTACCGGGCTTGGGGAGTACTAATATATGAGCCCGCAACATGGTATCAGGGAATGTCGCGGATTCTGAAATCTGGTTAAATAAAGTGTGTAGGTGGGGTACAAGTTGGGGACTAAAAACCTTATAGTACCTATTACTAAAGCCATCTGGGCCTGGGGCTTTCTCTGGTTTTAACTCTTTTATAGCTTCTAATATTTCCTTTTTGGAGATTGGGGCATCTAGCAGAGCTGCCTCATCCTCTGTAAGTTTGGGAAGGGTCACAGTGTCTAAGTATGCCTCGCATTTCACCTGGTGGGATGTTGTCTGTCTATTAGGGAACAAGTTGTAGAGTCTGTGATAAAAATATTTAAATGATTTACCTATGGATCTCGTGTCCTCGATTGCAGTGTTGTGTGCAGTTTTGAGGGAATGTACGTATGAGCTGGCCTGCTGTTTTTTTAAGGCCCTCGCCAAAAGTTTCCCCGATTTATTTCCTTCCCCATAATACTTTTGTTTTATGTATAATTGATACCTCTGCGATTCAATTTGTAAGTGTTTGTTTAGGGCTTCTCTCTTTTCCCGCAAATTGTCAGCAAGGGCTTGATCTTCAGGGTGAAGCTTCAGAGCCAAGTCAACCTCCAAAACCTCCTGAGCTAATGTAAGATAATTTTTAAGGGACTGTTTACGTTTATAGGCTTTGAGCTTGATAAACTCCCCCCTAATGTAGGCCTTATGAGCTTCCCACACCGTCGCAGGACCGACTTCTGTGGAATTATTGAAGGTAAAATAAATATCTAAATATTCTGCAAATGGCTCCCCCACCTTTGGATCTGAGAGAAGAACATTGTCCAGTCGCCACGTAAATGGCTTGATAGGGGCCGAGGGCCAAGCTATCTTACACTCCACCATGGAATGATCGGACCATACCGTGTGTCTAATGTTAGCATTTTTTATTAAAGATAAAGCCATATGGTCCACAAAAATGTAATCTAGCCTTGAATGACTTTTTTGCGGGTTAGAGAAAAAAGTAAAGTCTCTAGTTTGTGGGTGTGTGTATCTCCAAGTATCATGGAGTGTCATCTTTTTAATATCCCTCCACATAGAGCTAAGCAGTTTCTGGTTGTGGAGTGTGGCAGGATTAGAGCTATCTAGATCTGGCACTAGAGGGGTATTTAAATCACCTGCGACAATCAAGGGGCCTTTAACTAAGTCTAATATTTTGTTAGTACAGCTAGAGAAAAAGCGGTCTTGTCCAGTATTGGGGCAATATAAATTGATAATGGTTACTGGCTTACCATACAATAGACCCATTATACCCAAATATCTACCCTCTTTATCCCTATCTAAAGATTGAAGTTTAAAAGGGATTGATCGATGAATTAATATACTAACACCATTAATTTTCTTATGTGTGTTTGTACTGTGAAAGTGTTGCGAGAAATGAGAGGACAAGAAGTTGGGTACTTTCCCGGTTTTAAAATGGGTTTCTTGCAGTAGGAGTATTTTCCCCCCTCTCCTGCAAAGGTCCCGGAGAGCCAGGTTCCTTTTGTTAGGGCTATTAAAGCCTCTCACATTTTGAGTGAGAATTTGTATGTGTTGAGTATCAGGACCTGGTGACATTATTGCTAATTTCTGATTTTGGATTCTCACGTGTAAGTGGCAGCGGCCTGCTAGTCAGAGGAAAATTACTATCATGTGTAATCATTTTTGTAATGCGAAATACCCAATGACGGTGTTGTTGTAGGCAGACAAAACATAATATAAACCAAGAACATTTTGCACAACTGGTGCATACATAAAAGACAAAAAACAGTATTCTTTTAAAGGGGGGAACACAAACCCCTGGCGGGCAACAAAATGTTAACTTAAACTTTATATATGTGGTATAACTAGCAGTATGGAACATATGGTATCGAAGGCTTTACTGCATAGACTAGATTTCGGACCCTGTTAAAGAACACAATATAAACGTAAGAGGTAAAGGAACATATAATACCATACATCAGTTTGGGCATATGTATACATCAATCGACAATGTGAGAAAGACAGCAATGTTCAAATAGTTTATCTCATACCTTTCTTCTCACGATTTTGTCAAAACCTCTAGTCAAGGGATTCAACCGTCTCTGGAGCTATCAGTCGGGCCCCATCCACCGAAGCCCCCCTTCTTAAAATTCCGGGTAGGGCTAGGGCAGGCGAGGCCTATGCAACAAGGACGGGTCCCTGTCAGGTACCCCTCATTAAAAACTAAGTGATTATTAATAACTGACTCAAAAGGCTGGAGGTTCATTTTCCCGTCATGGATAGACAGTCAGAGTTCTGGATTTCTGGAGTCACAGACTTTGTCGGAATCTTTTTCCACTCAGATCTCTGGGGTAGTGGCGGTGCAGGGTTACTTTTCCCCGCAATCTCTCTGTTTCCTTCATCTTGTGGAGATGGTGGTAAGATATCCAGGTCTTTACAGACTCGCAGAATGTCTGCTGTGGAATCGCAGATTAATCTTTTGCCTTTCCATGGTATTTGTAGGTTAAATGGGTGACCCCATCTGTAGTTAATATTGCGTTGTCTCAGCTTGGCGGTGAAATATTTAAACTCCCTTCTTTTCTGCAAGGTTCTAGGCATCAAATCCTCATATAGTTGGATAGATTCAGCTCTGAATCTAAGTGGGTACTTCTGGCGTGCCTTTTTCATAATCTCCTCTTTGATCTGATAGCTTGTTACTTTAACAATAACATCCCTTGGAGGTTGGTCTCCCAGTGGCTTTGCTCGTAAGGCTCTGTGGAATCTGTCTAAGGCTATCGTGGCTTCAGGTTCAACTCCTATGATATGTGTGAGGAGTTCTTGCAGATAATTCTCCAGTTCTGTCGGTGGAATGGACTCTGGTATTCCCCTAATCCTAATATTGCTGCGGCGGCTGTGGTTTTCCAAGTCATCCAGTTTGTTCTCCATTTGTAATATGGATTCATCTTGCGCCGCAACCTTGGATCTGAGGAAAGTGATATTTGAGTTGGTGAGGTCTGTGCTATCTTCCAGCTTCTCCACCCTAAGGCCCATATCTGAAAGATCTTTTTTAATCTCAGAGATTTCCTCCCTTATGCATTGTTTGACCTGACAGATCAAGTTGGAAAAATCTTTTTTAGAAGGTAGGGAGTTCAGAAGGGCCCTAGGGACAGAGATGGCAGAGTCTGGGCCTTCTCCCTCCGACTCAGACGAGGCAGAGGAGGCATCAGTTCTAATGTCCCGCTGAGCAGCGATCTTTTTAGCAGATGTGTCTAGATGCTTGAAAAAATTGTTGACAGATGGGGTTGCTGCAGCTTGTTTTTTAGACAGTTTTTCTGGTCTATTACCTTTTTTAGGAGACATATTTGGCAGGATATAACAGTAGATTAGAGCACTTTAAAATATATATATTAGGCCTCGCAGCCCGTTAGTGCAGAAAATAGGGTGCAGCTGACGACCAGGGTTCACATGTGGTCTATTTTAGTGTGGT
Organism: Bombina bombina; assembly: GCF_027579735.1. Classification (NCBI taxonomy): domain Eukaryota; kingdom Metazoa; phylum Chordata; class Amphibia; order Anura; family Bombinatoridae; genus Bombina; species Bombina bombina. The sequence goes on from NC_069500.1 coordinate 877,974,057, forward strand.
ATAATTCTTTGAGGAGCAAGACTTTCTCAACCTCTGTATTGAGCAGCAGGTGCATTAAAATATATGTTCCTTGCGACTATGTCTTTACAGACAGCATTTGCATAAGTTTCTCTTTTCCCCTGGCCCTAGACGCCAGACATCGCTTCTCACTGAACCAAGATGGTAGTCCGGTCTGATCCCTATGCAGGCCCAGAGTCCTGCATACAGTTGCTAGCTTCTTATTGTATCCCACATGTGCTAGAGCAGAGTAGGATATAAATGTATTTGACAACCAAAGCTTTCTATATGTTTAGACTGAAGCGTAATGTCTCTTTAAAAGGCTGCTGGGGCAGTAAATGATATATGTCTCTTGAGGCCGTAGCATTGCCATCAGTGTCTGCACTCACAGTTATCCTGCCTCCTCCCGGCCCCATATGCTGTGTGCTGTGACTCTAGGATCCAAGATGGCGAGCGGGAGTAATCACCCAGCAGGCCCTGTGGTCAGCATGAGATCTTTAGCTCCCAGTGTTATCTCAAATATGTTAAGGTTCAGGATCTCACCTTAATGTGTCTCACATATGTCCTCAGCATTGCCAGATTCGATCCCCACACATCTGACATGTGGCTGCGGATCCTGGGTGCTTCCTGCTCGTGTGCCACCAGGCCAGCAGAATGAGGCCAGTCGGTTGTTACGGAACTCCCATCCGATATGTCCGCAGTTTGGTGCCCTGGACTCTGGTGTGATCGGGGATATTTATAAGTATTTAGATGCCGGTTAAACACACATTTAGCGCTATTTTGCCCTGTATGGAGAACGGAGCTCACAGAAGTGCAGCCGTCTCCATTGAGCGCTCGCTCCGCCCCCTAAGTATTCAATTTTTAAGGGGTACAGGGTGAAAGCTCTTAGCTATCAACACATCATTTCTATCTGTAGGCTTAGAGTACTATTGGATCTTTTGATAGTCATATTCTAGCTTAAATTTAACATATGGTACTGCATTATTGATTTTCTCATACTATTGGAGAAGGACCCAATCTATAAGCATTGTCTTAAAGGGACAGTCAACACAATTTTTTTTATTGTTTAAGATGTTTTAGATAACACCTTTACTACCCATTCCCCAGCTTTGCACAACCATCATTGTTATATTAATATACTTTATATCCTTTAAACCTATAAATGTCTGCCTCTTTCTAAACCACTAAAGACAGCCTCTTATCACATGCTTTTGTATAAGCTTCTCACAACAGGGGAGTGCTAGTTCATGTGAGCCATGAAGAAAGGATTATCTATCTTTAAGCATTGCCACTGTGTGTCCCATCTTCATAAAGTGACGTGCTACTGGTTGTTCACTTTGTTTCTTTCGTATAGCTTTACGTATGGCACTCCAGTGATTGGACAATTGTTCCCTAAAGGTGGTGTTTTATCTTTCCTATGTAGTACAACCCACAAGGGCAAATTATAATATACACAACGTACTCTGTAATGCATGTAGCCAATGTTTAATCTGTATGAGTTTTCCTGTTTGTGGGTGGTGGAAACTTGGCCCTTTTATAAAAGAATGGCAAGTTACATAGTTTCCATCTGTAATATCTCAATCGAGGTTTTGGTAACCAAGTTGCTTCATGTTTTTTGGACTTCAAATCAGTTATGACTAATATAGTCCTTATATTTCTGACTCTATTGTAGACCATTCTAGGTGGTGGGAGATGTGGAAAAGGTAGTGATGTGTCCTGATTAATCATAAACCAGATTTTTTCAACTACTTTCTTAATTGGAGCACTCATTGGATTATAAGACACCATCATAGTCATTCTTTTCCCTTTTTTAGTGGTACGTTTTTGATTAAAAACATCCTTCTGCATCCATGTCCACAATTCACTGAGTATCTCATCAATCTCCTTTTCCTCATCCTCTCTGAATAAATTTATAATTCATGACCAGTAGTTGTGTTTCCTTTCCATCCTTCTTACTGTTGTAAGAAGGATGGAAAGGAACTTCAAATTACTCTTATCATTTCTGACCTAAGTATTCCCTTTTTAAGGGGTACAGGGTGAAAGCTCTTAGCTATCAACACATCATTTCTATCTGTAGGCTTAGAGTACTATTGGATCTTTTGATAGTCATATTCTAGCTTAAATTTAACATATGGTACTGCATTATTAATTTTCTCATACTATTGGAGAAGGGCACCTTCTGTCCCATTCCAAATGAGGAACAGGTCATGTATATACCTTCTATAAATGATTATATCCTATGTCTGGAAAGAAAAGACACATTTCTCTTCAAACCATGCCATAAACACATTGGCATATAAAGGGGGCAAAAGACCACTGCTCCTTTGCTGTCCACCACCTCAGAGGTGGTGGGTGAGTTATCAGCCCGATCGGGTTGATTGACATCCCCTGCTAGCGGCTGATTGGCCGCGGATGTGCAAGGGGCGCCATTACACAAACATTTAACTAGACCTGTACAGTACAGTGAGATTGTAAACTTTTAGTGAGATTTTGGTGGCTATATTCTTTTAAAGGGGTAAACCATGTACCTAAGCACTATTTTATAATGTGAGAATTGTTAAAATCACACTAGAAGATGATATAAGAAAATTATTTCCTGCACTGTTCTTCTTCATTGAATATAAAAATGTGGAAACTCTTCCTTTCGTCTTAGTCAATAACTAAAAAAAGAATTACTTTTACAGTAAGAACAATTAAAATAAAAGTTGCCCTGAATACCCAACATGTACTTATCCGGATAGGATTAATATTGTTTAACACATATCATGATGGTTTTGGAACATAAGGAGTTAATTTAGAACATGTTAATTATTATTAACATGATATACTATACCAACATATCAATCCATACTACTCAGATTTAATGTCTTTAGCCGGCAAATAGTCTTTGTACATTTAATTTTCAGTTAAATTAAGAATTTCTATCTCGATAACACATGAAACATGTTTTTGAGAGATTTATAGTTGAAAATACTTTTTCTACTGATGCCTTTTCCCCCCATAATAACGCTGACAAAATTGGTCTTATTTGACAACTTCAAAAGGATTACGAAATACCCCATAGTTAGTTAAATCTACATTTGGTTTAGTTTAACATTGTCTAAAACATCTTTGATTTTATGGGGAGTGTTTTATATTAAAGGACCAGTAAATACAGTGAATTTGCAACAAATGAATAATAGAAAGACGATGTAATAGCACTTAGTCTGAACTTCAAATGAGTAGTAGGTTTTTTCTGGCAAATTTTAAAGTTATGTCTAATTCCACTCCCACTGTATCATGTGACAGCCATCAGCCAATCACAAATGCATATATGTATATTCTTTGAAATCTTGCACATGCTCAGTAGAAGCTGATGACTCAAAAAGTGTAAATATAAAAATACTGTGCACAATTTGTTAATGGAAGTATATTGGAAAGTTTATAATTGCATACTCTATCTGAATCATGAAAGTTTACTTGAGTGTCCCTTTAACATAGAATTTAATGAAATCCCTAGTAAAACCATTTTATGCATTTACTATGCCATCTAAATGGAGTGATACTCTAACATGGGAATTGCAATGATTGTCCTAACTATAAAGGTCTCTGAATTAATAATAAATACAAGAAAAGATGCAACTTGAATTTACCAGCTTCGGTTATTTTCCTTGATGTAAAATCCACAATTGGAACCAAGTCACATTTTACTTGTAGCTTTCTTGTCTAAACAAATGGATTTCATGTTATATGCTAATAGTTATCTCTGCAATACAATTTGTTCTTGTCCATTGTTATAATCTTATCTGCAGAAACTACAATAATATACTCTAGAATACAGCAGAGTTATTAGTTTGTCACACATTTTCCTTAAAACATAATTTTTGATATTGTCTAAAAGTGATAAAATGGATATATTTGGAGACAAGAATATTGTGTCCTTAGGGGAGTAATTTCAGTGTGCACAGTATAATCTGTTCACTACATAAATAAATCCTGATGTGAACAAAAATGCCAAATAAAATTCAAATAATATATTAAACTCCCTCAGATCATAATAATGGGTTCATAAAAACAACATAAAATATGAATAATTGTTTCAGCTATAAATAAAAAAATAACTTTATTTGGATTCAATTTCAATTTTAGTGGCATCACTCCCATATAATGTTCTCTGTAAATCCCCTATTTAATAATTAACTCGAATATTAAAGACAAAATAAAAGTTGTTTGTGAAAGATGTGAATTTTGCAGATTTATCTATAAAAAAAATATTATGAAAGATGAAATCACCAAGTAAATAATTATTTAACATTAATAACTTGACTGACTGTGCATAATACTTTTTTTTTTTTTTTACAGTACTTGACCAATAATTTAAGCTTGAAATAGTGACAATGTGCATAAAATATGTTACAATTAACCATGATGATGAAATTGTTAAGTGTTTTATTAAGTATACACTAGCTGCAATATAATTTTATAAATTAATGTACTATAAGTATATTTTGAAATAAGACTTTCATGTAAATTAGACTGGTTATCTTACCGTCACATCCCTTTTTTTTAAATTGCAAATATACAGACAGTATAGCATAACATTATATAGATCACCAACTACATAACGAAAGATGAACAGTATTCCACCTATGGCATAAATCTTTACACAAACATCTTGTCTGTTATAGGTCAATAAAAGCAAATGACATATGAAAACTTAATTGTGTTTTATTTCAGAAGACATGGCATAATTAACACTTGCAAACTGAATATTCCATACTCTAAAGGACCTTCTGAAACCTGAGTGAGGCCGCTTGGGCATCTAGTTCACCATAATGTTATCTCAGCAGAGAGTACAAAAGAAAAAAAGGAGACCACTTATGACCCATAAGGAGATCCACAAGAAGATAGTATATAACTATCTAACATGACAAAGCTTGGTAGATACCCAAAGACTTGCTTAAGAAAGACAGCAGCATATTGACTGTTAGTGACAATAGCTACATGTGACTGGATAGAGAGAGGTATTTACAAAAAAAAAAGACAAAAAACATGTTATCATGTTAGATAAGTATTAAGAATAAAACAAAAATAGTTAATAAAAAGCTCAACATCATGGTGCACCGATTAATATATATCTGCAGCCTAATATGAATTTATGGAGAGAATAGTAGAGCTACAGAAGGGTGAAAACTAAACATCTTCTTATACTTACTATAAAATATTGGGCAGAGTTTTGCCACATAATTCTATGACCAGTAGGGCACAATAGACTTATAACTATAACTGATCCTTTATAAAGAATAGTATATGGCAACAATGGTAATTGAAATTCAAAGTACCACTGTAAAGGCTTACTGGGCCACAGGATTTTAAATACATATGGAAACAGGTGATAACCAAACAATGACTACAGATCAAAATCATAAGTGCAAGTGATTGAAGAACCATCTACTTAGGTTGGGGACCCTGTCTCAACTTTTAGGGAGGTTATGTAACAGGTCAAAACAGAAATATGTTAAGAAAAGAAAACCTCACTATAACTATGTGACTATTGTCTAAAACACATAAAACCAGGTTATCATTTACTAAACAATAGCACAATATTACCCACAATAAATAGAGGAGGTGTACAGAAGATTAACATTTCTAAATGTGCAGCAAACAACAATTTACTATAGTATACAGTATAAATAAAATCAGTATAATAGGGGATCACTATGTATGACCTTTCTCTTTTTAGCTCTAAAGGTTACCTTGATGGGTTACAGGTACAAAGCATTAAAACACTACCTCACCTCACCAACACGCAAAAGCTATTTATTATATATTGATCACCTCTAAACACAATTATTATTAGGCTAGCAAGTCAATAGCAATGTGAAGACAGATGGTCTTTCAAACTATAAAAAAAAAAAAACGTACATTATAATTAAGGAGGACATAATATTATCAGAGGATATCAAGTTCAAATTTGCAAAGGAGTGTTGCCACAGTCTAAGAGCTGAGGGTTTACCTTTAGCCAAGCAGGTTCAATGTTAATCTCAGTACTTTAGCTCACTCCGGTTTTCTTGATGTCTACTCTGAGCCTCCCCTCATACCACAGAGGAAGCTGCATCACTTCTATACAGTTTGCCGACAGTACAGCCTTCGACAATATAGAAGACAATTTAACTTGAGGTGGGATTCTGCTAATTGGACCACAACACACTGCCAATAGTCTTCTGATTGAAGCAGCGCAATCCTCCAGTCTTCAAAGCCAAACTCCCTCTCCAGAACTTGTCTCCTCTGTAAGTGAACTATCAGCAACCTCATGTATCTCATGGTCTTTAGGTAAACTGACAGACAAAAGTGCAGCAGCAAATAGTGGTGTTTTCCCGCGCTGCTCAGCGTACTGCTCTGCCACAGACACCTGTGATGGCTCTCACGATCGAGTATTTAGCAGAGCATGAATACATCATGCATCACACCCTTATCCACAATTTCTCTCTATACAAATTAGTTTAACATCTCCAAACTGCATTCAAATCTCAGATTTACTACTAACTTCCTTACAAGACACACCCAAAACACTAACAATACCTACTTTCCCAGCAAACACTTTTTTTAAAGAAAAATCTAGAGCATTTCTCATCTTTCTCACATGCATCTAACCTCACCTGCATCCCAATCATCCTACCGTTCTCTTTCATCAAACATCTTCTACTAACTTCTTTTCTTCATTAAATTAATCACATAGATACTCACCCAAATATCTTAATTATCTCAAATAATCCAGATTCATCTCCCATCTTTTTTACTCCAAACTTTCTCCCTTAGCTTTCCTTCAACCAATACTGATTAAACTTTTTTTATTTATATCGCCTGTAACCCATTCCCACCAATCAAGTACATTCTGAAAAGCCCATTTTCTCTTCCTGAAAAGAGTCCAGGGCTGAGTGCCAGGTCCTAAGTGAGACCTCCTGACAACTCCCTCTATTAGCCTCACCAGGGAGTTGCAGCAATATTCCTCTAGGCACATTAAACAATAGGTCCACTCATGGTTTCCCGCCATCACCTATAGGGAGATTTCCCCAGGGGTCAGAATTTGCATAGCCAAGCAAGAGAAGCACTCAACCCAGGGAACAAATGCAGATGCACACATGGAAGTGCCTTTTCTTTATTGTCATTTAGATTTCTTTCATGTAATTAGCAAGAGTCCATGAGCTAGTGACGTATGGGATATACATTCCTACCAGGAGGGGCAAAGTTTCCCAAACCTCAAAATGCCTACAAATACACCCCTCACCACACCCACAAATCAGTTTTACAAACTTTGCCTCCTATGGAGGTGGTGAAGTAAGTTTGTGCTAGATTCTACGTTGATATGCGCTCCGCAGCAGGTCGGAGCCCGGTTTTCCTCTCAGCGTGCAGTGAATGTCAGAGGGATGTGAGGAGAGTATTGCCTATTTGAATGCAGTGATCTCCTTCTACGGGGTCTATTTCATAGGTTCTCTGTTATCGGTCGTAGAGATTCATCTCTTACCTCCCTTTTCAGATCGACGATATACTCTTATATATATACCATTACCTCTGCTGATTTTCGTTTCAGTACTGGTTTGGCTTTCTACAAACATGTAGATGAGTGTCCTGGGGTAAGTAAGTCTTATTTTCTGTGACACTCTAAGCTATGGTTGGGCACTTTTTTAATAAAGTTCTAAATATATGTATTCAAACATTTATTTGCCTTGACTCAGGATGTTCAACATTCCTTATTTTCAGACAGTCAGTTTCATATTTGGGATAATGCACTTGAATCAATTATTTTTCTTACCTTAAAAATTTGACTTTTTTCCCTGTGGGCTGTTAGGCTCGCGGGGGCTGAAAATGCTTCATTTTATTGCGTCATTCTTGGCGCGGACTTTTTTGGCGCAAAAATCTTTCTGTTTTTGGCGTCATACGTGTCGGCGAAAAAAATGTCAAAAATGTCGGCGTTCTGGACATGGCATCATTTTTGGCGCCAAAAGCATTTAGGCGCCAAATAATGTGGGCGTCTTATTTGGCGCTAAAAAAATATGGGCGTCGCTTTTTGTCTCCACATTATTTAAGTCTCATTTTTCTTTGCTTCTGGTTGCTAGAAGCTTGTTCCTTGGCATTTTTTCCCATTCCTGAAACTGTCATTTAAGGAATTTGATCAATTTTGCTTTACATGTTGTGTTTTCTCTTACATATTGCAAGATGTCTCACGTTGCATCTGAGTCAGAAGATACTTCAGGAAAATCGCTGTGTGGTGCTGGAACTACCAAAGCTAACTGTATCTGCTGTAAACTTTTGGTAGCTGTTCCTCCAGCTGTTGTTTGTATTAATTGTCATGACAAACTTGTTAATGCAGATAATATTTCCTTTAGTAATGTACCATTACCTGTTGCAGTTCCATCAACATCTAATGTTCAGAATGTTCCTGATAACATAAGAGATTTTGTTTCTGAATCCATCAAGAAGGCTATGTCTGTTATTCCTCCTTCTAGTAAACATAAAAAATCTTTTAAAACTTCTCTTTATACAGATGAATTTTTAAATGAACATCATTCTGATTCTAATGACTCTTCTGGTTCAGAGGATTCTGTCTCAGAGGTTGATGCTGATAAATCTTCATATTTATTTAAAATGGAATTTATTCGTTCTTTACTTAAAGAAGTACTAATTGCTTTAGAAATTGAGGATTCTGGTCCTCTTGATACTAAATCTAAACGTTTAGATAAGGTCTTTAAATCTCCTGTGGTTATTCCAGAAGTTTTTCCTGTTCCTGGTGCTATTTCTGAAGTAATTTCCAGAGAATGGAATAATTTGGGTAATTCATTTACTCCTTCTAAACGTTTTTAGCAATTATATCCTGTGCCGTCTGACAGATTAGAATTTTGGGACAAAATCCCTAAAGTTGATGGGGCTATTTCTACCCTTGCTAAACGTACTACTATTCCTACGTCAGATGGTACTTCCTTTAAGGATCCTTTAGATAGGAAAATTGAATCCTTTCTAAGAAAAGCTTATCTGTGTTCAGGTAATCTTCTTAGACCTGCTATATAATTGGCTGATGTTGCTGCAGCTTCAACTTTTTGGTTGGAAACTTTAGCGCAACAAGTAACAGATCATGATTCTCATAATATTATTATTCTTCTTCAACATGCTAATAATTTTATCTGTGATGCCATTTTTGATATTATCAGAGTTGATGTCAGGTTTATGTCTCTAGCTATTTTAGCTAGAAGAGCTTTATGGCTTAAAACTTGGAATGCTGATATGTCTTCTAAATCGACTCTACTTTCCATTTCTTTCCAGGGTAACAAATTATTTGGTTCTCAGTTGGATTCTATTATCTCAACTGTTACTGGTGGGAAAGGAACTTTTTTACCACAGGATAAAAAATCTAAGGGTAAAAACAGGGCTAATAATCGTTTTCGTTCCTTTCGTTTCAACAAAGAACAAAAGCCTGATCCTTCATCCTCAGGAGCAGTTTCAGTTTGGAAACCATCTCCAGTCTGGAATAAATCCAAGCCTTCTAGAAAAGCAAAGCCAGCTTCTAAGTCCACATGAAGGTGAGGCCCTCATTCCAGCTCAGCTGGTAGGGGGCAGGTTACGTTTTTTCAAAGAAATTTGGATCAATTCTGTTCACAATCTTTGGATTCAGAACATTGTTTCAGAAGGGTACAGAATTGGTTTCAAGATAAGACCTCCTGCAAAGAGATTTTTTCTTTCCCGTGTCCCAGTAAATCCAGTGAAAGCTCAAGCATTTCTGAAATGTGTTTCAGATCTAGAGTTGGCTGGAGTAATTATGCCAGTTCCAGTTCTGGAACAGGGGCTGGGGTTTTATTCAAATCTCTTCATTGTACCAAAGAAGGAGAATTCCTTCAGACCAGTTCTGGATCTAAAAATATTGAATCGTTATGTAAGGATACCAACGTTCAAAATGGTAACTGTAAGGACTATCTTGCCTTTTGTTCAACAAGGGCATTATATGTCCACAATAGATTTACAGGATGCATATCTGCATATTCCGATTCATCCAGATCATTATCAGTTCCTGAGATTCTCTTTTCTGGACAAGCATTACCAGTTTGTGGCTCTGCCGTTTGGCCTAGCTACAGCTCCAAGAATTTTTACAAAGGTTCTCGGTGCCCTTCTGTCTGTAATCAGAGAACAGGGTATTGTGGTATTTCCTTATTTGGACAATATCTTGGTACTTGCTCAGTCTTTACATTTAGCAGAATCTCATACGAATCGACTTGTGTTGTTTCTTCAAGATCAAGGTTGGAGGATCAATTCACTAAAAAGTTAATTGATTCCTCAGACAAGGGTAACCTTTCTGGGTTTCCAGATAGATTCAGTGTCCATGACTCTGTCTTTGACAGACAAGAGACGTCTAAAATTGATTTCAGCTTGTCGAAACCTTCAGTCTCAATCATTCCCTTCGGTAGCCTTATGCATGGAAATTCTAGGTCTTATGACTGCTGCATCGGACGCAATCCCCTTTGCTCGTTTTCACATGCGACCTCTTCAGCTCTGTATGCTGAATCAGTGGTGCAGGGATTACACAAAGATATCTCAATTAATATCTTTAAAACCGATTCTACGACACTCTCTAACGTGGTGGACAGATCACCATCGTTTAATTCAGGGGGCTTCTTTTGTTCTTCCGACCTGGACTGTAATTTCAACAGATGCAAGTCTTACAGGTTGGGGAGCTGTGTGGGGATCTCTGACGGCACAAGGAGTTTGGGAATCTCAGGAGGTGAGATTACCGATCAATATTTTGGAACTCCGTGCAATTTTCAGAGCTCTTCAGTCTTGGCCTCTTCTGAAGAGAGAATCGTTCATTTCTTTTCAGACAGACAATGTCACAACTGTGGCATACATCAATCATCAAGGAGGGACTCACAGTCCTCTGGCTATGAAAGAAGTATCTCGAATTCTGGTTTGGGCGGAATCCAGCTCCTGTCTAATCTCTGCGGTTCATATCCCAGGTATAGACAATTGGGAAGCGGATTATCTCAGTCGTCAAACGTTGCATCCGGGCGAATGGTCTCTTCACCCAGAGGTATTTCTTCAGATTGTTCAAATGTGGGAGCTTCCAGAAATAGATCTGATGGCGTCTCATCTAAACAAGAAACTTCCCAGGTATCTGTCCAGATCCCGGGATCCTCAGGCGGAAGCAGTGGATGCATTATCACTTCCTTGGAAGTATCATCCTGCCTATATCTTTCCACCTCTAGTTCTTCTTCCAAGAGTAATCTCCAAGATTCTGAAGGAATGCTCGTTTGTTCTGCTGGTAGCTCCGGCATGGCCTCACAGGTTTTGGTATGCGGATCTTGTCCGGATGGCCTCTTGCCATCCGTGGGCTCTTCCGCTAAGACCAGACCTTCTGTCGCAAGGTCCTTTTTTCCATCAGGATCTCAAATCCTTAAATTTAAAGGTATGGAGATTGAACGCTTGATTCTTGGTCAAAGAGGTTTCTCTGACTCTGTGATTAATACTATGTTACAGGCTCGTAAATCTGTATCTAGAGAGATATATTATAGAGTCTGGAAGACTTATATTTCTTGGTGTCTTTCTCATCATTTTTCTTGGCATTCTTTTAGAATTCCGAGAATTTTACAGTTTCTTCAGGGTGGTTTAGATAAAGGTTTATCCGCAAGTTCTTTGAAAGGACAAATCTCTGCTCTTTCTGTTCTTTTTCACAGAAAGATTGCTAATCTTCCTGATATTCATTGTTTTGTACAAGCTTTGGTTCGTATAAAACCTGTCATTAAGTCAATTTCTCCTCCTTGGAGTTTGAATTTGGTTCTGGGGGCTCTTCAAGCTCCTCCTTTTGAACCCATGCATTCATTGGACATTAAATTACTTTCTTGGAAAGTTTTGTTCCTTTTGGCGATCTCTTCTGCCAGAAGAGTCTCTGAATTATCTGCTCTTTCTTGTGAGTCTCCTTTTCTGATTTTTCATCAGGATAAGGCGGTGTTGCGAACTTCTTTTGAATTTTTACCTAAGGTTGTGAATTCCAACAACATTAGTAGAGAAATTGTGGTTCCCTCATTATGTCCTAATCCTAAGAATTCTAAGGAGAAATCGTTGCATTCTTTGGATGTTGTTAGAGCTTTGAAATATTATGTTGAAGCTACTAAGTCTTTTCGAAAGACTTCTAGTCTATTTGTTATCTTTTCCGGTTCTAGAAAAGGCCAGAAAGCTTCTGCCATTTCTTTGGCATCTTGGTTGAAATCTTTAATTCATCATGCCTATGTCGAGTCGGGTAAAACTCCGCCTCAAAGGATTACAGCTCATTCTACTAGGTCAGTTTCTACTTCCTGGGCATTTAGGAATGAAGCTTCGGTTGATCAGATTTGCAAAGCAGCAACTTGGTCCTCTTTGCATACTTTTACTAAATTCTACCATTTTGATGTATTTTCTTCTTCTGAAGCAGTTTTTGGTAGAAAAGTACTTCAGGCAGCGGTTTCAGTTTGAATCTTCTGTTTATGTTTTTCATTAAACTTTATTTTGGGTGTGGATTATTTTCAGCAGGAATTGGCTGTCTTTATTTTATCCCTCCCTCTCTAGTGACTCTTGCGTGGAAAGATCCACATCTTGGGTAGTCATTATCCCATACGTCACTAGCTCATGGACTCTTGCTAATTACATGAAAGAAAACATAATTTATGTAAGAACTTACCTGATAAATTAATTTCTTTCATATTAGCAAGAGTCCATGAGGCCCGCCCTTTTTTTGTGGTGGTTATGATTTTTTTGTATAAAGCACAATTATTCCAATTCCTTATTTTATATGCTTTCGCACTTTTTTCTTATCACCCCACTTCTTGGCTATTCGTTAAACTGATTTGTGGGTGTGGTGAGGGGTGTATTTGTAGGCATTTTGAGGTTTGGGAAACTTTGCCCCTCCTGGTAGGAATGTATATCCCATACGTCACTAGCTCATGGACTCTTGCTAATATGAAAGAAATGAATTTATCAGGTAAGTTCTTACATAAATTATGTTTTTTCTCACTGAAGAAGTATCTGTGAATATTATTCTGTATTTGGAGAGTTTTCTGTCATGCATGGTCAAATCTTTATGATACTTGGGACTGGAATATTGGACTATTAAAGGGACAGCAAAAAAACAAACCAATAAAAAAATGTATTGTTTAAAAAGATAGATAATCCATTTATTTACCATTACCCAGTTTTTCATAACCAACACTGTTATATTAATATACTTTTTACCTTGTAACTAAGCTTCAGCACACTGCCTCCTTATGTCAGTTCTTTTGACAAACTTGCATTTTAGGCAATTAGTGCTGACTTTTAAATAACTCCATAGGCATGAGCACAATGTTAGTTCATGTGTACCATATAGATAACGCCCTCTTAGCATATGAGCCTACCTATGTTTAGCTTTGAACTAAGAATACCAAGAAAACAAAGCAAATTTGATGATAAAAGTAAATTGGAAAGTTCTTTAAAATTACATACATCTGAATCATAAAAGTTTAATTTGGACTTTACTGCCCATTTAAACAATATCATTTTGTTACCATCTTTTTATATACCTATTCAAATTGACATACTTTTTTGGTATTTGTCAGCTGTTTTTACCTATTGGCGCCCCCTACCTTCAAAGGTGATTTATTAACTTCCTTTTTTTGTGTGTAATAACATAATAACACATTCTATGGCTAGTTGCCACCCCCGGAGTGGCCTTTTATTTGCCCAGAATATATCTTTGTCTGCAAAAATCCTCATATTTTGCCAACAAATTCTTCTGAAGTGTGTAGTCAAGGTAAGCAGCCTGCTCTAACTTTGTTATGGCGAAAGCTGCACTCATTGGATCATTGCTGTATTAGAGATGTGCATTGGTTTTCGGATGAATGCATATTCCTCACGAAAATCCGATTGAATGCCCAATGAAAATGATAGAAAATTAAAAAATACTGACGAAAGGACCTACAAATTATGGGACATGACACTTAGAGAAACATGTAGCATAATGTTTTTAAGACTAACATTAAATAATAGTATGGCTTAAACTGAAATATGCATGGGTACATTTCTATGTTAAAAAGGCAGTGTTCTGTCTATTATATGGTTATTATATTGACGACATCTGGTGGTTGTATATTGTAATTACAGTTTAGTTCCTCTCAAGAATGAATCAGGAAGTGTCCTGCCCTTTGTTAATAAAGTTCTCAATTGTCAATGAAAAGTTTTTACTTTCAGTTTCACATCAGCCATCTTAGCTTCAAGAAGCATATAAAACCAGCTCTTCATATTTGCCTCTAGATATACATATGCCTATAAGTTATTTATTGTTTGCTAAGAGTTCATTGTACATTTGAATTGCATTGCTATTTTGCTGTAAGGTTTAAATGTAAGCCCTCTGTATTAGGAATATGTATTATTGTATGTATTGCAAGCACCACGTGTAAGTACATATTGTAATTTCTATTTATCTGATTGTATTGCAGTTTTACAACCAAAAATAAATAACTATTCAGAAGTAAAATCAGTTTGGAATAAACACAAAGCTATTTCTGTCTGGTTTGTTAACTATCTGTCTAGCTATCAGTAGTAAGGACAGTATAGTAAAAAGGCATGCTATATCAAGGGAAGATACAGGAGCTGCATTGTAAAGTGAAAAGCAATAACAAGCAAGATACAAAGGCTGCAATTTAAAGTAAAAAGCAGTAAAAAAAAAAAAAATTTAAATATTTTTTATTGAGGTTTAGTTAAAGACATACATAGATCATAAAATCACATTCTTATGTCACATGAGATAAGGCTGCAATTGTACAGAAGTAATAAGATAAACATGCAGGAGACGTATACTTAACAATTTACATAGCATGCAAACATTAAACAGGTAAGATGCTAATCTTTCAGGATTCTATATGACACAATAGATTACTCTTGGGCCAACAAAAGTAACAGGAAATAATGAAGCGAAAGAAGGAATTTGTGAACAAGGAGACCACTTTTGGATCTCAATGATAAACCTCTATTTTTTTAATTTTAAATTTAACAGCAATTTTGTTCCTGAGGTCCTGAAGATTCATACAACATAAGACATGAGAGGTATTAACTGGGAATACTAATGAATCCATAGGACTACTCATAATTTATGTAGATTACTAAAGTAGATAAGAGAAAAAAGATGCTGTAACAAAATCAAAATTCAAACCCCTTAAAAAAATAGTAAGCAGGAACCATATCAATCAGATAGACCTATTAGTCTGAGCAAAATAGGTGGGTTCCGTATTATAATGCACTTTAGACTGTGTAGGGATATCAAGGGGGTGGTGAAAGATGCGGTATAGACAAGAGAAACCGCTTTTTTAATTCTCCTAAGACTAGGAGACATTTTATAGAGTGGTGTGGTAGGGGGGAAGGTGGTAATATAAATACTATGAATAGAATATATGCCAAAGAAGACTTTCAAGGTGTAAAGCGCCAATTATGTAGTGTTACTGAACTGGGGAGGAGAGCAAGTGAAACTGTAGGGAAGGCAGGGTGTGTGTGGAGATTATAAGCTCATCTAGCTAGTAATATTGATCAGTCCTGCTGATCCAGATAAAGTAGGTAAAGTCTGTATCTTGGAATGTAGAGTAAATACTTAGAAAGTAAATAGGTTGCAGATAAGGTATGTAGAATATGTGGTTCAAATGCTGAAAAGCTAATCATGGGTTGGATAGGAGGTAGCAAAATAAATATGAGATGCAGCAATACTGAGCGGACAGACTTTAAAGGCACAGGCAAAGCAATCATATATATATATAACCTCATAAACACAGTAGTTATCAAGGGGAAAATAAAAGTAGACTGGTTACCTAGTAGAGTAGTGGTATTTCTGGCATGTGAGAGCCTAGTTCTAATTTTTACAATAGGAGTGATATCAGTTCCTTGGGCAAAAGTTCTATATCCATTAACAGGGAGACACTAGGCTACAAATAACATCAAACTATGTAAAGAGCATATGTTAATACTCAGCAGGGGTTTGCTAATAAGTACCAGACTGAGAGATTGAGGTGAGTACATTGAATGTAGTGTAAAGGTGTCAAGAATGGGACTTAATGAAGTAGAGTAAGTTTACACTGCTATAATTTCTGTGGGGTATAAAGTGACAAATTACCCAGACTTCTACTTGCGATCTCGGCCGCTGACCGCATGGATCAAAGTAACCCCAGTGTACTAAAGCAATAGTCCCCTAAATTTACAGCCTCACTCAATTTACAGCCCCACTTCCCTAAAGAATATAGGCGCTCAAGTATAATTAGCTATACCACAGTGAGGGGAAGCACAAACATGGCTACAAATATCAACACACTGCATAATGTTAAGTATAAAAATGTCTTATCTATAGCGATTCATTTAGGGTGTCAAACATTAAAATTCCTAACATAGTCTGGATATAATATAACTAATGAGGCTTCCCTGCCGTAAAGAATTCTCAACCTATGCAATGATAAGGAAACACTTTAACATAGCTCAACCAGATAAATCATCCTAACATATTATAAACTTTGTACGATGACATATATGACAACTGTAAGTATTGTTTAGAGTATATGCTAGTCTCAGTTGCTACCATTCAGTTCCCCCGTGGTAGTAGCCTGAGAAGGGTCCATAGACAGCAAGATAGTGGGGTACAAAGAATATATACATAACTGTAAAAACATATAACAATACAGGCTTAATCGTATTATTTGCAGATAACCCTAGGAACAATCTCAAGCAATATAAAATATTGAGCCTGATAGACCTAGAGATGTAAGAGAGAGCTGTAACTGTGCTAACATAAACATTTTTAAGCAATGTAAATAAACAGCTATATGTCATCCAGTCTCTAGTGATAGTTACAGAAACAGTAGTGGGTATGAGAACATGAAAGCCTGTCCAACAGCCACAGGCTGACCGATATCAAGCCTGATCAATGTTTAATTGAAGGCCTTCCTGTGCTCAAGTTGTCTCCACTGCGTTAAAGGCAAGAAGCATGGTGGAGGTAGCTGTTCATTATAGTGCAACAAATACTAATCCCTGCAGAGATAGAAGGGGGAAAACAGTAGCGACAGCGACCATACTATGTGATCAATAGCGCAGTCCCAGCAGCTGTAAATATGCTGACAGTGTTGGATTTAACTGCGACTAAGAAAAAATCCCCATGCAGGGCCAGACTGCTCTGTAATAGAGAAGTTTGCATTTCTTACTATTCCCTGTAGCCATAGTTACATCTGCTGATGGGAGCAGAATATCAAAGGACAGTTTAGCCTATGCCCTGCCTGAGGTTAGAGGAAGCACGTAGCCCCAGCAGTAACCCTCTCGATAATGTCCACAAGCCTGTTGCAATAAACAAATTCTGGAGGACTCCACGCAGCTGCGGCACCCAAATTGAGAGACCCGCCAGCATAGATTTTACTTTGTGGGATATGCCAAGTACCTTATGGGGGCTCCAGTAGGTTATCCGGCTAGCAAAAGTTTCCCGCTGTTCCCGTAATTCAATTAGCTCTGCAATGCTCCGGGATACATCTAGAAAAGGTGTTTCTCTTAAGACTCCGCAGGGTGCTTTCAGTTGCGAGTTTTGTAGCTCATCGCCAGTACCCTGCCTTTCTGCTCCTTCCATGGTATATAGCAGAGAGAGATGCTCCGATGCTGTCACCCAAGATGGCAGCGTTCGCGGGGTATTTGCTCTTTCTGCGTACTTCACCTCACAGGTAGTCAAAACGCCTGGGGCAACAGTATGTATGGTGAGAGGCTTAAAAGCTTCAGCCACTGCATTCATAAGGGCTTCATTATGGCGATCCAAAAGCCCCTTCAGCTGATTAAGTAGAAGTGCGGCCATGATTTCATACAAGCAGCGTGTCAGTAGAAATTCAGTGCAGGACCCCCATAAAGATGTTTAGCTCTGCTAGGTTATCTCTCGGGCAGTAAAAAGATAGCCCCCTTCAGGGAACTTCAAAGTGAAGTGAAAATGTACAAGTTATGTTGTAAAACCTTTAAAATTGTAAGATCCTTTAGGAGCTCTGAAAGTGTGCGTCTTATATCGATGGCAGTTGGCTCCTCACCCCCGTAAAAAGCAGTAAATTACAAGCAAGCATACAAGATCTGCAATTTAAAGTGAAAGGCAGTAAAAATAATTTGCACAAGAACTGCATTTAAAATATTGTGCTACTTTAACCTGATCACTATGAACCAAGATAAGAGTGTTGATATGACGAAGCAAACTTTAGAGACCAGATTCTAAATATTCCATGCGCTCCTGCAGATCATCAGCCAGTTCTGCAGGACTCAGAGCCTGTGCTAAAGCGCAAGCAGCTCAGGTACAAGTTTCTTATGCTGAAAAAGAAGCAGACATGATAAAGCAGAAAGCAGCACTAGAAACAGAGGCAGCTAGGTGCAAGGCAGATATGGAAGCGAAGGCAGCTAAGCGTGAAGCTGAAACAGCGCAACGCAAGGCTGAGTTAGAAGCTAATATGCATGTGCTAAAGATTAAAAGGGCAGCAGTTGCAGCATCTGCAGAAGCAGCAGTCTATGAAGCAGCAGCTGAACTAGAAGAGGAACCACTTCAAGATTTTGCAGAAATAACTACCCATGATTCAGTACAAAGGACTCATGAGTATGTACAGAACCATGCTCTGGACCAAGATAAAACAGAGCATGCTCCTATCCAACCTATGTCCAGCATAAAACCACAGTTTCCTCAGTCAACATATTTACAGTTCACTACAAGTATTCCTGACTTGCACCCTCCTTCCCAGACTGACACTGCAAATGTCTCAACACCAAGGGTGCGCTTTCAAGAAAGCAGAGGCTATGCTGATCCACCACATCCATCACATTATATGGACTCTCACATATCCCCTCTCAGAAATAGCACATTAGGAACTTCAGAGACTACTGACCTAGCAAAGCACCTGATTCGTCGAGAGTTAGTGAGTACAGGGCTACTAACATTTGATGATCAACCAGAGAACTACTGGGCATGGAAGACATCATTCGAAAGTGTCACCAGAGATCTTAATCTTACAGCCAGAGAAGAGCTAGATCTTTTGACTAAGTGGCTTGGACCAGAGTCATCTCAACAGGCTAAGAGAATCAGGTCAGTGCATGTTCATAACCCAATTGATGGAGTTAAAATGGTATGGCAGAGACTAGAAGAATGTTATGGCAGCCCTGAAGCTATTGAGAATGCACTGCTAAAGAAGCTAGAAAACTTCCACAAAATCTCAAATAAAGACAACATAAAGTTAAGAGAACTTGGTGACATGTTGTTGGAGGTGAATGCAGCTAAGGCAGGAGGCTATTTGCCAGGACTGGCATACCTAGACACAGCTTGTGGCATCAAACCAATTATTGAAAAACTGCCATATAGCCTACAAGAAAAGTGGATTTTTCAAGGTTTCAAGTACAAATAAGACCATCATGTCTCCTTTCCACCATTCAGTTTCTTCACCAGATTGTTGTGTTGTGGGTTCAGAAACAAGCACATTGATGAACGTAAAGCTTACCTTTCTGCTTTAGATGTTGTGCATCCACCAGACACATTGCCAAAGACTGTAAAAATAACATAAGATGCAGAGAATGCAACAGTGACCAACATACTTCAGCTTTGCATCCAGGCCCAGCTCCCTGGGTAGTAGAGACTCCTTTACCTAAGGGAGAGCAAGGCAGGGAGCAAGAGGAAGCTACTCTACCCACTGTCATATCCAAGTGTACTGAGGTATGCAGGAAAGGGACAAGGCCCAGATCATGTTCCAATATTTGTTTAGTGACTGTATATCCCTCTAATAAACTTGACTGTTCTGTAAAGATGTATGCAGTGTTAGATGATCAAAGTAATCGTTCTTTAGCCAAATCAGAGTTTTTTTTATGTGTTTAACATTAGTGGTGAAACATTTTCCTACACTCTAAGAACATGCTCAGGCATTACAGAGAAAACAGGGTGTAGGGTATCCAACGTCACTGTTCAGTCTACTGATGGGAAAACACACATAAAATTCACCACACTTATTGAATGTGACATGATACCTGATGACAGGTCAGAAATTCCAACACCTGAGATTACACAGCATTTCACTCATCTGAAATCCTTAACAGATTAGATCCCAGCACTAGACCCTAACACACAAATACTTCTCTTGCTAGGAAGAGACATTCTGAAGGTGCACAAAGTACACAAGCAGATTAATGGGCCTAACAATAGTCCTTATGCACAACATTTAGATTTAGGTTGGGTCATAGTTGCGGGAATATGCTTAGGAGGAGCTCATAGACCAACAGATGTGAACTCTTTCAAGACAAATGTGCTGCCTAGTGGACGCACTTCTCTGTTCAGCCCATGCACTAGCTATATACAGGTAAAAGAGACTTTTAATGCTTGTAAACTACAGCCATACACCCTTATTGTGTTATTTGGGAACTGCAACTCACAATGTGGACAGTTTAGATGATAATGTGTTTGTTACTACTCCAAACGATGACAAACCTGCTATGTCCATTCAAGATGGTATGTTCCTTGATGTAGAGATGTTTATTGATGAAGCAAATTACTGGGTAGCACCCCTACCATTTCGCTCACCTCGTCTTAGACTACCAAACAACATAGAGCAAGCCCAGAAAAGACTCCTTGCTCAACAGCATTTCTTTGTAAAAAAACCCTGAAATGAAGGAACATTTTGTTAACTTTATGTAAAAGATCTTTGACCATGACCAAGCAGAACCTGCCCCACCATTGGAACCAGGTGAGGAGTGTTTGTACCTACCAATATTTGGTGTCTATCACCCTCAGAAGCCAGGACAGATAAGAGTAGTTTTTGACTCAAGTGCTCAGTTTGAAGGCATCTCACTGAATGACACACTCCTCAGTGGACCTGATTTAAATAATACACTACTAGGTGTCCTTTTACGTTTCCGCAAAGAGCAAGTTGCAATTACCACTGATGTACAACAAATGTTTTACTGTTTCATGGTTAGAGAAGATCACCATAACTATTTGAGATTTCTTAAGTTTCGTGACAATGACCTTAACAAAGAAATTACAGAGTTCAGGATGAAGGTACATGTCTTTGGGAACAGCCCTTCCCCAGCCATAGCCATTTAAGGTCTAAGACAAATAGGAAAGCAAGGAAAGAGTGAGTATGGCAAAGATGTAGAACAGTTTATCTTGAGGAACTTCTATGCAGATGATGGACTCGCATCTGTGCCTACTGAAGCTGAAGCAGTCAGTCTCCTGCATAGAGCTAAGGACATGCTCGCAGGATCAAATCTCAAGCTACACAAAGTGGCATCCAACAGAAGTCCAGTAATGGAAGCATTTCCCGCAGATGACAGAGCTAAAGATCTAAAGGACCTTGTTTTAGGTGTCGATCCTCTATCCCTCCAAAGGAGCTTAGGAGTAAGTGGAACTTACAGACCAACAGTTTCACTTTTCAAGTGTCTAAAGAGGTAAAACCTTTCACACAGAGAGGTATCCTGGCTACAGCAAAACAGTCTTTATGACCCACTTGGGTTTGCATCTCCAATCACCATGCAAGGTAAATCTTTAGTCAGAGAACTCTCAACAGACCAATGTAACTGGGATTCCCCACTCTTACCAGATAGAGAAGCTCAACGGAGAGCATGGACAGAAGACTTGATCCATCTTGAAGATCTCAGTATTCCCAGACCCTATCTGTCACTATCGTCCACAGTGAGAAAGGAGGTATGCGTTTTTTCTGATGCTTCTATTGTAGCAATAGCAGCTGTGGCATATCTCAGAGTCATAGACAGTAGTGGTCAATGTCATGTAGGCTTTATTATGGGTAAATCTAAACTAGCTCCAAGACCAGCCCATACAGTGCCACGTCTAGAATTATGTGCAGCTGTTTTGTCAGTTGAGCTAGCTGAACTTATTACTGAAGAAATGGACATTGAACTTTATGCAGTTAAATATTACACTGATAGCAACATTGTGTTAGGTTATATTCACAATACTTGTAGGAGATTTCATGTATATGTCTCAAACAGAATAATTCGTATTAGAAAATCTACTAATCCAGATCAGTGGCATTATATTAACACCAGTCAGAATCCAGCAGATCATGGTACAAGACCAATTCAGGCAGCTCACCTAAAACATACCAACTGGTTCTCAGGCCCAGATTTCTTACATCAGGCAGATACAAGTGATCAATCTGAAGGTAAAGTATTTGACCTCATTGAACCAGATTCTGTCAGTGAGATCAGACCTGAAGTGACAGCTTTAATAACTGAAGTGTATGAATGCCAGTTAGACTCACATAGATTTCTCAGATTCGCAAAGTGGGAGTCCCTTGTGAGAGGTATAGCAACACTCATTCACATTGCCAAGTCATTTTCCAGCAGCACTCAAAAGGAGTCATGTACAGGCTAGCATTGCTGAAAAGGGTTATGCCACTCCTTAGATTTCTTTCAAGCTGAAACAGTGATTATCAAATGTATCCAACAAGAGGTGTTTTCGGTAGAGAAAAGGTGTTTATTAAAAGAGATGTTTATTGACTTGGGGGCTTGGTTAGGAGTCTGAAAATCAGAGCAATGCTATTTAAAAATAAGCAAAACTATCTTTTTTTTTTTTTTTTTAAAACAAAAACAAAAACAAAAAAAACCCTGTATGGGCTATATAAATGGATCATCTACAAAACATTTATGCAAAGAAAATCCCTGACCAAAGCCCAATCAAATGTTTGAATCCTATAATTGACAAAGACGGATTGATTAGAGTAGGAGGGCGTTTGCTTAATGCAGACATGACTGAAAATGAGAAACATCCTCTTATAATTCCTGCCAACCATCACATAGCTATACTCTTAGTTAAACATTATCATGAAAAGGTAGCACATCAAGGTCGTCATTTCACTGAAGGTGCTCTACATTCAGCAGGCTTGTGGATCATTAGAGCTAAAAAACTAATTTCCAGTGTTGTTCACAAGTGTGTCACCTGTAAGAAGCTGAGAGGAAGGCTCCAGGAACAGAAGATGTCAGATCTCCTGACAAACAGACTTACTGTAGCTCCTCCATTCTCACACGTAGGGCTTGATGTTTTTGGTCCTTGGAATGTAGTATCTTGCTATACTAGAGGACACTCTGCAGAGAGTAAGAGATGGGCTGTGATGTTCACTTGTTTAAGCACTAGAGCAGTTCATTTGGAGCTTATTGAATCTATATCATCTTCAAGCTTCATTAATGCTCTGAGAAGATTTCTTTCCCTTCGTGGACCAGTTAAGCAATTCCAATCTGACAAAGGGACAAACTTTGTAGGAGCCTGTAAGGAACTACAAATTAACTCAGAGGGTCCTGAGATTCAAAACTACCTACTGGATCAGGGATGCACCTGGAGTTTCAATGCCCCCCCACTCATCTCATATGGGAGAGAATGATTGGGGTGGCTAGACGTATTCTAGACTCAATGTTGATGCAAAGCAAAAACACTCGACTGTCCCATGAAGTGCTTACTACATTGATGGCTGAAGTTACAGCTATAATGAATGCTAGACCATTGGTTTCTATTTCAACAGACCCTGAGAGACTGAAATTCTTACACCAGCAATGTTCTTGACTCAAAAGGCTTGTGCAACATCAGCTCCACCTGGTGAGTTCACCTTGAAGGAACTTTACAAGTGCCAGTGGAAGCAAGTTCAGAATCTTGCTGATACTTTTTGGAAAAATTAGAGGCAAGAGTATATGTCATCACTCCAAACAAGAAGAAAGTGGAAAGAGGAGAAACCAAATGTTCAAGAAGGAGATTTTGTATTGTTGAAAGACTCTCAAGTAAAGCACAATGAATAGCCAATGGGTCTTATTGTAAAAACCATTCCTAGTGGTGATGGTAAAATTTGCAAATTAGAGGTCAAAATCATTAAACAAGGGACTGCTAAAATATACCTTAGACCTGTGTCAGATTTGATTGTTCATTTTCAAAGTAAAGAGTTATCTGGTTGAATTCAATAATAATTTATAGATCATGTAATAGTGGTATATGTTTATACCAGACGGGGCGTGTTCTGTCTATTATATGGTTATTATATTGATGACATCTGGTGGTTGTATATTGTAATTACAGTTTAGCTCCTCTCAAGAATGAATCAGGAAGTGTCCTGCCCTTTGTTAATAAAGTTCTCAACTGTCAATGAAAAGTTTTTATTTTCAGTTTCACAGCAGCCATCTTAGCTTCAAGAAGCATATAAAACCAGCTCTTCATATTTGCCTCTAGATATACATATGCCTGTAAGTTATTTATTGTTTGCTAAGAGTTCGCTGTACATTTGAATTGCATTGCTATTTTGCTGCAAGGTTTATATGTAAGCCCTCTGTATTAGGAATATGTATTATTGTATGTATTGCAAGCACCACGTGTAAGTACATATTATAATTTCTGTTTATCTGATTGTATTGCAGTTTTCCAACCAAAACAAATAACTATTCAGAAGTAAAATCAGTTTGGAAAAAACACAAAGCTATTTCTGTCTGGTTTGTTAACTAGCTGTCTAGCTATCAGTAGTGAAGACAGTATAGGCAGTATAAACCAATTTTCATATAACTGCATGTAATAGATGCTACTATAAAGAATAATATGCACAGATACTTACATAACAATCCAGTATAAAACCGTTTAAAAATGTACTTAGAAGCTTCCAGTTTAGCTCTGTTTAAAAGGTTACTTGAACACCCACTGCAAGTGGGCAATAGCAGACACTCCCTCCTCCCCCTTCCATTGCATATAAAAAGACCCGTTACAAAAAGAAAAGAAAGCTGTAGTAGATATACATCGGTATTCTCCTAAAACTTTGGGGCTTGGTTAGGAGTCTGAAAATCAGAGCAATGTTATTTAAATATAAGCAAAACTATCTTTTTTAAAAAAACAACAAAAAAAACAAAAACCCTGTATGGGCTATATAAATGGATCATCTACAAAACATTTATGCAAAGAAAAATCTAGTGTATAATGTCCCTTTAAATAAAATAATTTTGAAATATACTTCCATTACTAAAAATCAGGTAGATTACAAGTTTGTGCGTTCGTCTTTTAAAGCTGAAAAAATGGTAATTTCAGCGTTAGAACAGTAACGCAGCCATTACGAGTCTTGTCGGTATAGCTGTACCGCAAACCTTTTAGCCTGTAACGCAACGTCAGTCCCGCACTCGTAAAAATTATGTTTTTTCATGGAACTTTCATAGCGCAGCCATTAGAAGTTTTTAATAAGCTTGCATTACACCCTATAACGACCATATAACGAAGATTCATACCGCCATCTGAGAGCAGTAGCTATGAGTTTTATACTACAAAACTGTTACATAAAACTCATAATTAAAGTGTTACAAAGTACACTAACACCCATAAACTACCTATTAACCCATAAACCGCGGCCATCCCACATCGCAAAACAATATTTTAAAGTTATTTACCCCTAATCTGCCGCTCCTGACATCGCCACCACTGATAAAATTTATTAACCCATATTCCACCGCTCCCCGACATCGTCCCCACTATAATAAAGTTATTAACCCTTAAACCGCCGCCCTCCTGCATCGCAAACACTATTTAAATATTTTAGTAAATAAATCCCAGCATTAGAGTCTTAGAAATGTTTTGAAATTCTTTATTTTCCAACAAATATGCATCAAATACTTTGCATAATCATGAGAGTACAAATGTTCATCTACTCTCATTCACACAAACCCCATCCACCATACAAAACCGCTCAGTTTAGCTGAATGAAACATATGCAATTAATACATTCAAACAACAGAGAAACAACCATACTTAAAAAAAGAAAAAAGAAAAAATATGTATGTAAAAAGAAAAAATATGTATGAACAGCCCCCAAGGTGTCCCAAGGGGGTAATGACCCGCACTACCTGCAACACAAGATATGAAAAAGTTTTGGAAAAAAGAGTCTCTCAGCCTTGATGGTACAGTATTTTATGAAGATCTCTTGATGATCCTTTGAAACAAAGTAACGTGTTATGTCGAGCAGTATATTACTGACTGGATTACGATTCTAAATAGTATCTCTTTTCAATCTTGTCTTATGGGTATCGTCCCAATCTCTCATATCAGTAAATAAAGATTCTGATAGTTACTGCGCTGTCACAGTTCATAAATGCACTTCATATATACATGTAGACCAAAATAGGCTGCTGTGTCTTATCCACAATAACAGATTACTCATATATCACAATCGGTTATGACCGAGGTAATGTTCTTAAGTTGACATTCCAACCTCATACCATATATCTTCACTCACTGTGCACAAAGTATCCAAAACTGTTTAATCAGCTCTCACAGTCCTTAATATGACTTGTTAATACATCTTCGCTCATAGTACACAACATATCCAATGCTGTTTTAATCAGCTCTCACAGTCTTTTGTATGACTTATTGCAGCAATTGCACACAGCAACAGACGTGCAACAGTGTTACCTGGATCTTCACTCTCGTGATGCATTAGGTGTGGAAATAGAAACCTTCAAGACCCCTCCGGTCTCCTACCTCAATGTCATACCGGTCCGTCTATTCCTGAATCTGTAACTTGTATGACACAACGTATAACAGGTGATGGCATCTAGTGATTCCAATGCGCATTTCGGGACTCCGCCCTTTGTCAAGGAATATACAGGTGTATCTGTAAGAGGTGCTCTTTTAATGGTCAATTGCTCAATCTTGATTGGACGGACCCATCCACACCTCTAATACATCACACATCATTCAAAACTTGTCACTGTTTCATTATAACAGCTCTATGCTCAACACTTGCTTAATCGCGGATTCATATTACGTCCACGAATATGCCACAATAATATGCTTTCTAACTCTTTGGGCCAGAAATACACATCCTAACCTTGCAGATATATTAATCTCTGTTGCATCACATTTGCGATGCAAAAGTACATTACTTATTATAGTATTTTTCTAACTAACGGATTATATGTTCAAATATCTCAACAGCTATATATCACTCATATTGTATTTATAAGGGACAGAAACCAGAGCAAATGTTCAAATGTATATTCTCTAAACCATATATGTACAAATTACCAAGGGACAAGTCTTAAAGAGACAGTGCAAAAATCTTCACATTTTCCAGTGTCTCATCAATGCATCCCAAACACTTATATCTATAAAATTGTTGCAACACCGACCTCAAGTATATCGCTGTAACGTTTTCTACCTATGTGAGCATGGTGTACGAAGCTTAATATGAGAGGTATAGGTCTCTATCGCAACATATTTACGATACAAGAGAATTTATGTGCAATAGTATATTTTGGGAAAAAATATATGTGCAAATTTTTAAGGGACAATTCTTAAAGGGACAGTGCAAGAATTATTTACATTTTCCAATTCTCCATAATGTATCCCAAACACTTATCTCTATAAAATTATTGCCCCAAATACGATTCTGAAGAGAGTATATCAACCTTAGCTCATTATAGCACCAAATCCTCACTCTAGTTTAAATAAAATTCCCCCAGGAGATTTCCCTGTTAAGGCCCCTGGGTGTCAATGTATCTAACCTGCTGATCCATTGTGCCTCCTTCCTAAATAATAATTTTTGTCTGTCTCCTCCATGATGTAGTGGGGGTACCCCATCTACTATCTGGAATCGAAGTTGGATTTTATTATGTGAGGCCCTAGTGAAATGATGTGCCACCAGGGCATCCTCATCATCTTTGCCAATTGCTGCCTTGTGTTGGTGTATCCTATCCTTGATTGTCTGCGTGGTCTTACCTACATATGCCAGACCACAAGGACATTTAATCACATAAAGGACAAATTTAGAATTACAAGAGAATCTGCCTTTAATAGGAATCCTCTTCCCTGAACGGGGATGAGTGACAGAATCTCCTTGTTGCATAGAATGACATAGAATGACATTTTCACTCAGTGAAATGATGAAGAAAGGTTCCTTTGCCTGTATGAATTGTGCATTATGTCATTCTATGCAACACAGAGATTCTGTCACTCATCCCCGTTCAGTTGTCCCGCTTGAAGGATCTTCATCCTGGCGGCTCCATATTCATACAGGCCACTCCATTTTCATCCAGGCAATGTCTTCTATCTTCATTCCGGTGGCGCGGAGCGGGTCCATCCTGAAGACATCCGGCGTGGAGCATCCTCTTCATATGGTCACTGCAGTACACTGAATCTTCAATGCAAGGTACGCAATTCAAGATGGCATCGCTTGCATTCCTATTGGCTGATTTGATTTTGGATATTTAAATCAGCTAACAGGATGAGAGTTACTGAAATCCTATTGGCTGTTCATATCAGCCAATAGGATGAGAGACACTGAAATTCTATTGACTGATTTAAATATCCAAAATCAAATCAGCCAAGATCCTTCAAACAGGACTTTAAGAACTGTAAGTGGATCTTCTTTTTTTAAAATTTTTTGGGTGTTTTTTTTTAATTTAGGGTTTGGGCTTTTCGTAAAAGAGATAAATGCACTTTTCAGGGCAAAGCAAAAGCGTTAAATGCCCTTTTAAGGGCAATGCCCATACAAATGCACTTTTCAGGCAATGGGTATCTTAGGTTTTTTGAAATAGTTGTTTTATTTTGGGGGTTTGGGTGGGTGGGGGTTTGTAATGTTAGTGGGTCTTTGTAATGTTAGTGGGTCTTTTCTATTTATTCTATATTATGTTTTTTATTTTGGGGTGGATTTTTTTTATATGGGTATTAGAATAGGAATTATTTTTATTATTTTTGATCATTCGTTAGTTATTTTGTGTAATGTTTTATTTTATCGTTTTTTGGGGGGGTTGTTTTAGAATAGCCATTTTTTAATTTTTAATGAGCAGCAAAAGAGCTGAATGCCCTTTTAAGGGTGATGCCCATACAAATGCCCTTTTCAGGGCAATGGGTAGATTAGGTTTTACTTTATTTTTATTTTGTGGGTTTGGGAGTGGGGGTTTGTATTCTGTTAGGGGGCGTTTGTTTTGTTTTGTAGCAAAAGAGATGTTAACTTTAGGACAATGCCCTACAAAAGGCCCTTTTAAGGGCCCTTGGTAGTTTATTATAGATTAGGCTTTTTTATTTTGGGGTGGGTTTTCTATTTTTTTAAAAGGGTATTAGAATAGGAATATTTTTTATTATTTTGTATAATTTCGTTTGTTATTTTTTGTAATAGTAAGTTTTTTTATTTTTTGTAATTTTAGTGATTTTTTATTTTTGTAATGTTAGGTTTTAGTGTAAGGCAACTTAGGTTTTATTTCACAGGTAAGTTAGTATTTATTTTAACTAGGTAGTTAATAAATAGTTAATAACTATTTACTATTTAGTCTACCTAGTTAAAATAAATACAAACTTACCTGTGAAATAAAAATAAAACCTAAGCTAGCTACAATATAACTATTAGTTATATTGTAGCTAGCTTAGGTTTTATTTCACAGGTAAGTATGTATTTAGTTTTAAATAGGTACTATTTAGTAAATAACTGTAACTTTAATTTATCTCTATTTTAATTATGTTAAAGTTAGGGGGTGTTAGGTTAGGGTTACGTTAGGGTTAGGTTTATATATATATATTTTAATTTAGGTTGTTGCGATGTGGGGAGCTGGTGATTGAGGGGTTAATAGGTTTATTTAGTAATTGAAAAAGAGAGTCCAAAGAGCCAACTTGAAATAAGAAAAACCTCAAACTATTAAATATAGATTAAAAAAGTCCACAGGGGATGGAAAAAATAACGAAAGGTCATACAAATACGTCTGATCGGTTTCGGTGTAACAACACTGTAATCATAGACAATAATTTGCTACATCTGTTATGACCTTATATGTGATACAGTCCTATCTGATTGGTTAAAACTTAAAAGAAACTATGACCTAAAATTAACCCTTTGTTTACCTAGAAAAATGTATATATGAAATACAATGTTTAAAGAGGAACTTGGAAAAATCTCAGCAGTGATGATCCTGGCTTGTTAAGAGATATTATAAAAGATATTATAAACTATCAACCACTTCCAATAGTGAATATACTAATCAACCTAAAACTTAAATAGTAGAGACTACTCCAAGCATTAAATGCTACTCATATTGGTATCAATCAATATTTAAACACCAGTATAAGTTAATGTATAAAGATGACTATAAATATATTAAAGGGACACTAAACCCAAATTTTTTATTTCATGATTCAAGTAGAGAATACAATTTTAAACAACATTCCAATTTACTTCTATTATCTAATTTGCTTCATTCTTTAGATATCCTTTACTGAAGAAATAGCAATGCACATGGGGGAGCCAATCACACAAGACATCTATGTGCAGCAACCAATCAGCAGCTACTGAGCCTATCTAGATATGCTTTTCAGCAAAGTATGTCAAGAGAATTAAGCAAATTAGATATTAGGGGCTCCATGTACTAAGCCGTCAATTCATCCGTCATTTTAGACGCGGCTAAACTCACCGTTACTCGCCGCGGGCGAAATGGTGTCCGCTGTTGCTATGTACTAATAATCCCACAATAAATAGACACGTCTAGCCCGCCGCGAGCAGTGGCGAAATATTGATACATTTGACGCCTCGCTCGCCGCGACTAAGCTGATGTACTTAACTTTCAGTTGAATTGTCTGGCCAATTGTTAACACGTGACATGTAAGGTGTCATGAACGTCATAGTAGTCGCGGGAATAGAATTTTGCTCCTATAAATGTACAACTTTTCTAAACAACTTTATTATTGTTCCAAAATTTTTGGAGAGTAATTACAGAGCGCTCGTTTTTGTGATCTTTATTTACAAATTCGATATGGCTTCATCTGGATCTGAAACCGCTTTTTTTTCATATGTGTTTATATGTATTAAAAGTTACTTTGGTTTACAATTGTTAATATATAATGTTTAAAGATTGTAATTTTGTAATAAAATAATTTATTTGCCATTATTTTCTATATGCCACTATTCTTTTAACAAATCTTGAATGGAAAAATATATTATTAAGGATAAGAAAATAAGTGTTAAGAGTAAGCCCTTAAGGTATTTATTTGAATATGGGAAAACCTAGTAGCTGTTAAAAATTGAGGTTAGAATAAAACAAATCAAATTAGCAAGTCTTTTTTAACTCAAAAATCCTATCTGATAACATAAAGCACTGTTGAATATACTGTCGCTTGTTACAGCTACAATTCAATGACACAATACAATGAATTAGCATCAGCTATGGAGGGATTACATTACACTAATCACATTATGTAAAAGAGTGAGAGCAGCTGTAGACACTAGTGTGATGTCACAAAGACAATGTATTACCTATAATATATTGTCTGTAATAACTTTGATCATAAACTTTATTTATTTGAAACCTTTGATAATTGAAGAGCAACAACTGTTATGTATTTAACTGTTTATCATGAGTGATTTTTAATAACCTTAATTCTTAAAAAAAAAATGGAGACAAGTTAATAAAGAAAGTTTTTTATTGATCAACTGAAACTTTAATCTTCAAAATATTGTTCTGAAACCATGTCCCTTGTTGCATTTCCACGCCTATTAGCTTGTTCTACACATATTTCTTCTGGTAAATCATCAGCATCTATTGGATCTTCATCTTCTAATGGACAGCCTCTTTTAATTGCTATATTGTGCAGTATGCAGCAAACCAATATAATTTTTGCAACTTTCTCTGGTGCATACTGCATAGCACCACCAGAACGATCAAGACATCGAAACCGCATTTTCAAAAGACCGAAAGTCCTCTCAATAATCCCCCTGGTAGATCGGTGAGCTTCATTGAAACGTACTTGACTTCTGGTCTGTGGGTTGTTATAGGGAGTCAACAGCCATTCTGTACATGAGTACCCTCCATCTCCTAATAGAAGATATAATAAATATAAATATTAATATAAGAATAATTATAAAGATTCAGAACTATACAATACAAATTTAAACTATACAGATTACAGTCGACAAATTGGGCGCAATTTTTGTACATTGAAATGAGAGACAAATTAGACGCCAGTTATGCTTACCTAGAAGCCATCCGTCAGGCATATTTCCGTCCTCGAACTTCCGGTATAACCCAGTCTGCCTTAAGATGTAAGAATCATGACAGGAGCCAGGAAAGTTAGAACGGACACTGATAATCCTCATGTTGGGGTCACAGACCATCTGGACATTCAAGGAATGGAAATGCTTTCGATTCCTATAGATCTCCTCACGAGCTTGAAGTGGTCTTACAGCAACATGGGTACAGTCTATGGCACCTAGGACATTGGGCATCCCAGCCATCCTATAGAAATTTGACTTGATAGATTGCCATTCTTCAGGGGTAGATGGCAAACAAACATATCGATGAAAAATAACCATCATAGCCCCTATTACTTTGGATAAGTGGCGTGAAAAAGCAGATTGACTCATTCCAATAATGACGCTAGAAACTGCCTGAAAGGAGCCTGTTGCAAAAAAATGCAATGCAGCTAATAGTTTCAGAAGTCCCGGAATAGCTTGTGAACGAGCAGTCATCGGCTCCAAATGATCTTCAATCTCTCGATACAGGTGTAATATCGATTCACGATCAAGCTGGAATCTTTGTATGATCTCTCGGTCAGAAAGGCCGTGCAAACCAACCGTGGAAGGAATACACGGGGGACATGAACTCTCCTTCTTCTAACGATACGATTAGCTACATTTCCAGTATTCTGTCTTCTAGCCCGGATTTGCATCACACGGAGAATAAACAAAAACAGAATTCTCTCCATAGCTGCTGAAATGAACAATGTAAGTACAATGCTGATATTACTGCCTTTTATATATGTCTAGACTGGCGTCTAGAGTGACTTTCCTATTGTTTTGTACCTTGCCCGCCACCTAAAAGGTGGCGAGGCAAAAATAACGAGGTGGGGGCGGAGATTGACGCGAGCGGACAAATAGATTTTTTAGTACATTCGTTTTTGGCGAGTTGCTGGTCAAATGTGTCTAATTACAGTAAAAAATGGAGAGGTAGCGAGGTTTGGCGGATAAGTACGCTCGCAATTTTAAAGATGCGAGTTTTAACATAATTGACGGCTTTGTACATATCAGTTTGCGAGTTTTGACGCGAGATTTGTTGCTGGTAGCTCGCTGACTGCTTAGTACATGGAGCCCTAGAAGTAAATTTGAAAGTTGTTTAAAATGGCATACTCTTTTTAAATCACAAAAGAAAAAAATTGGGTTTCATGTCCCTTTAATTTCTCCATCTAATATCTATACCAGGTATTGATAACTAAACCCCAATTGTGGATAATTGCTTGTTATTTGTTATCATCATTGTCATTATTTATAGTGATATGTATGCTGGATCAACATCCAAAAATACAAGCCAGGTATAGTAATACTTAAAATACCAAATAAGAATGATAATAACCATAACCACCTAATTAAATTGAAACATGTTCATGTCTCATTATTGCCTCAATATTAAGAAATGGATATCTATAAGTGTAGTGGTATAATAGTAAATTCATCTCTGCCAGAAATTGAAGGTTTATTTAGTGGTAGTGATGTGGGAGGCCAGAGGTTTAGGGGTTAATAACTTTATTTAGTTGTGGCGATGTCGGGGAGCAGCAGAATAGGGATTAATAGATTTATTATAGTGTGGGCAATGTTGGGGTGCAGGGGAATAGGGGTTTATAACTTTAGTATAGTGGTGGCGACATCAGGAGCGGCAGATTAAGGGTTAATAGTTTAATTTTGGTTGTGGCGATATCGGGAGCGGCAGATTAGGGGTTAATAACATTATGTAGGTGGCGGCGATGTCTGGGGTAGCAGATTAGGGGTGTTTAGACGTGGGGTTTATGTTAGGGTGTTAGGTTTAAACATTACTTTTTGCCTAATAGACATCAATGGGGCTGCGTTACGGAGCTTTTCATTTTGCGAGGTTTTTTTCTGATCCGCTCTCCCCATTGATGTCTATGGGGAAAGCGTTCACCAGCATGTCAAAACAGTGCTTGTTTTTGGTGCTGTCTGGAGCGCAACACAACCATATCGCCCGCACAAGCCGGCTGTTTCAAAACTTGTAATGCTGAGCTATAGAGGGTGAAATAACGCCACTTTTGTTGCAGTCGTTAAAAACCTTATTGCGCACAAAGCTCGTAATCTATGTGAATGCTTCTAGTGCAATTAATGTACACCTAATTAATGTTTTGCCGTTGCATACGTACATATGCTATGAGTAACCCATGCACCAATATTCACACCTTCTCAGAGAGTCAGCTGTTTCTTATATGACACAAATTAAGTCTTATGCCACTGAAACAGTAATAAAAGCTCCAACTAGAATCATTTTTTTCTAAGGAAAGTATATTGCTTCTATTTAAAATTGAAACACATTCACACACATTTCATTGGCATTTCTATATTCTGAATTCTACAGAAAGATACAGAAGATATATATTTTAGTTTAGTATGTAACATATGAAAATTTTACTTACTGTTTTTCTTTAGTGCAGTAAAAATTGCTCATAATCCTTCACAGTCATCATGCAGATCAGACATCAGGATCCTCAATGCTTGCCTGCTCCCCCTCATAGTGATCCATTTAATTAAATTGTTTCCTCTATCTAAAAAAAAAAATAATAAAAAAAAAATATATATATATTTTATTGAGATTTTCTTGTCTAAACAAAACAAAAAAAGATAAAATCCTTTCTCTGATTATAATGAATATTTACTTTTATTTCTACTACTTTTTTTTCTAATGTACAACTTTCAGATTTTGCATTGATAACAGTAAAGCAAAGCCACCAATAACAGCATCTTATACACATAAATCTCTGCCGGTAGATGGATAAATGGTTAAATGCAATTTCACTGCTAGATCAGGTTGTTTGATGAGCAGACATGATAAGTAATGTTCACAAGCTATGTCTGTTTGACATCTAGATGGTCATTAATGGTACATAATGAATGATTATACAGCTGCATAAACAAACTGCTTGTTATATTTAATTTCACACTATCAAATGGGTACCATATTACATAATAACAAAAAATACAAAAAAAAAATCTTTTAAATATTTTGTGATGCAGCCTCTCAAATGATGATCAATTATAACTAAACAGTAGCAGTAGAAATATGGGCTTATTAAATGATTTTGTTTTAAGAAAATGATGAGCACTGTCCATTCATAATTGCAGACATCAATTTAGAAGAACACTGTAGTCTGAAAGCAAATATGTGATATGAAAAACAAATTACTTAAAAAATAGCATTGTTTCAACACACTGCTCCCTGACAAGTTAATTTAAAGGGACACTATACCCAAACATTTTCTTTCATGATTAAGGTAGAGAATATAATTTTAAACAACATTCCAATTTACTTCTATTACCTAATTTCCTTTATTCTTTAGATATACTTTAATAAAGAAATAGCAATGCACACAGTGAACCAATCACAGGAGGCATCTATGTGCAGCTACCAATCAGCAGCAACTAAGCATATCTAGATATGCTTTTCAGCAAAGAATATCAAGAGAATAAAGCAAAATAGATAATAGAAGTAAATTAGAAAGTTGTTTATAATTGTATGCTCTTTCTAAATCATGAAAGAAAATATTTGGGTTTCATGTCCCTTTAAGCAGCTAAGGCACCTTGATAAGGAAAGTTAGTTTAGGTGGCAAGACAACTTGTGAGGGAGCAGTGTCAAAAGTCTATGTTTCAGCTGCCTACTAATTGCAGAGTCTAGTGTGTTACTAAGCTAATCCTGTGCAGAAATAACAATCAACTACAGCATGGTTATCATAGGTAGACAGGCAACTACTTTTTCATCTTTTATGTTCCTACATTGTATTTATGCTAATGCAAGACAGAAAGTTGTTTCCTTCTTTGTTGTGTGAAGTATACTATGCACAACTATTACCATAATGGTCAATGTTGGAAGGTGTACACAATATATTGTGTACAGCTACTACTAATGATGTATGGCTGCTAATGAACTATAGCTACAACATTTTTAATACATATATGTGGCAAAATACCATTTAAATATACAGTAGACTGTCTTTTTTCTCTCCCCTTTAACTCCTTGTGCCAATCAGACATAGATCTACATCAAGTGGTACATAGACCTATGCTATGTGGTATGATGGACTATGTCCAACCTTCAGGCAGCACATGCAGTCTCGGTTCTCAAATGACAACTGATACTTGCTGTTCCTGGGCTGCAGGCATCTGTCTTCATATGGTAACAGAGCATGATCAGTGTTCCGTTACCAAATGAAGGCAGATTGCTTGATTTTTACAGACAGGTATATTGTCTAGGTTACTGTCTGTAACAATCATCCATTGGTGCTGGTGGGAGGTATGGGAAGGGAATGCGGGCAGCCCAGCGGTGGAGGGGCGAGGTAGGGGAGGGTTTTGAAGGGAGAAGGGCGAAGTAGGGAGACCCCTACACTACAGTAGAAAACATAAATAAAGAAATAAAATAAATCATTAATAAAAACTGGGTTCATGGCACCTATATTGAAGGTCTCAGTAACATAAATTAGTAGTGGTTATAGAAAAACAAGAAGGTTTACATTAAATCATGTTCCCTGTGGGAGTGAAATAGGGATACTAAAATGTTAATTTTCCATTATTGTCTGCATGTATTGGTGTTCGAGAAAACAGTGAGATTATAAGATAAGGTAATGTGGTCTACTATCCTTAAAAGCTTAACCCATTTTATTAGGTTGTGGTTTCAATCAGCAGAAACAGCTATTTAATATACAAAATTAAACCTAAAGGAACCAATTTCTCTATATGCTGCTAATATAACATGTTGCTGGAAACACTTTAAAGGGAAAATAATTTTATTACTTTAAGTAAATTGTTTTTCACAGATATAAAACAAAATCTGACTACACTGTCCCTTTAAATCTTTAAATCTTGCATGGAAATCTTACAATATTTCACATTGATTGAAGTTTTTTTTTTTTTTAATACATTGACTGCTGGGTGATGATAAAAATTTGATATTGTACTTTTTATATTTAGTATAAAACAGGGGATGTGGCTACTTAGGAAATGTTGAGGTAAAATTTCTTCCTTGTTTACATAGAGATGTTCAGGGGATATTTTCTAGTCAGCTTTTTACAGCTATGCTGCATCATTTTCATGTGCTTCAAAATTTGTATATCATGTCCCTTTAATCTCTATACCAGGGGGTTTCAAACATGTCCTCAAACCTCCCTTACAGGCCAGATTTTCAATGATGCAACATATCTGCAAAAAGAACCTGACTAAAAAATATCACCTAAACATCTTTATGTAATAAAGTAAGATATTTTACCTCAAAAGCTCCAGGCTTCTGCCTGCATTGGGAACCAGAGTATGATCGGTGCTCCAGTTCCATATGATGGTATCACCATCTGTAACAATTGTCTGCTGGTGCCAGCAGGAAGTGTGGGAGGGAAAGTGGGAGGAGGGTGGGCAGTACAACAGCAGAGGGGCTGGAAGGGAGCAGGGAGGGGAAGGAGTGGGACTGACCCGACACTGCAGAATAAAATGAATGGAGGGATGCTACACAAAAGAAAAAAAGTGGGGTGAGGGGCCCTAGCTAACAGTCATCGGAGGGGGGCCAATACACTACAGAAAACTAAAAACTTAAAAAAAATATATATGTATTTATAGGTACTGGCAGACAGCTGCCAGTATTAAAGATGGCCACAATTAGTGGGAGGGTTAAATAGCTATTTGGGGTGATCAGGTAGGTGGGAGGGTTGAAGATGAACACTACACTGCAGGAAAAAAAAAAAAAAAAAAAAAAAAAAAAATATATATATATATACAATTATAAGAATAAGAAAAACCTACACTGCATACTGTCAGACTGTCTGCCAGTACCCAAGATGGTGGTGACTGGTGGGAGATGATGGCAGGAAGAGAGCTGTTCGGGAGGGATCAGGTAGGTATCAGGGGCTGGGAAGTGTCAGGTGGGAGGGTAATCTCTACACTACAGCTAAAATTAACCTTACAAGCTTCCTGCTTAACCCATTTACTATCAGGAATAATAGAAGTGTGGTGCACAGCTGCAATTAGCAGAATTCTAATTACAAAAAAAAAAACAATGG
Source organism: Bombina bombina (assembly GCF_027579735.1). Taxonomy (NCBI): domain Eukaryota; kingdom Metazoa; phylum Chordata; class Amphibia; order Anura; family Bombinatoridae; genus Bombina; species Bombina bombina. The sequence goes on from NC_069500.1 coordinate 878,012,092, forward strand.
CAAAGCCATGTATGTCTACTATTTTCTAACAAAGGGGATACCTGAGAAATTTGTATAATCATTATTGTCATGATTGCACAAGCAGTATATAAATAATTTTAGTGAGAAACCCAAAGTTTGTGAAAAAGTTAATGTTTTATATATATATATATATATATATAATCGCATATGGCAGTGAAATGCTGGCATGAAATATACCAAAATTAGCCTAGATTGTTGACCTTGGTTGTCTACTTAAAAAAATATATAGTTTTCAAAGGTAAATTAAAAAAAAACAAGGCTCTATTTCTGTTTAAATGGAGTGATAGCAAAAATGCTAAAAATTCTCTGCTATTTTGGACACATTTTTCTTTGAAATTCCCAGTAGGGAAGGGGTTAAAGCAGCCAATAAGGATGCTAGTCCCGAGACTTGAAAGGAAACGTGAATCTGGGAGTTTAAGGAAGTTTTTTATAAAATCCTGCACTGATTAAACTGACTGCTGGGGTTTTATTTCAACATCAAAGAATGACAGATAACTATATAACATAAAACTATATGATATATAAAAAATCCTCTAGGAGGCGCTCAACACACTTAATATGAAGCAAAGGTTTACAAGAGGAAAAACGTCTTAACCAAAGGACACAGTGATGTTAATGATATTCTGAATGATCAAAAGGATCAATCAATGTCCCATTGTCCCAAATAAATCAATCAATTTTATTTCAACATGCAGCTGACAGTAGCTGAAGGAGAACTGTTCACAGAGCACTTGTTATTTGATGTAAAATATCTTCATTTTTTTTACATAAAGATGTTCAGGTGATATTTTCCTATCAGCTTATTACAGTCATACTGCTTCACTTTCAAGGGATTTACCACATGGATATATTATGTCCCTTTAATGTCAAGTGATTCCATTGGTTAAATTGTATGTCAGATGACCAGAAATGATTTTGCAGGTTTTTTTGCAGGTTCTCTTCTGGTATCTCTTAGACTAAACTGTGGAGAGATCTCACTTAAAACAAACATCACTGCTCAACTTCATGGTTTTAGAATGATAACTTTAAACATAAATGTAGATTTATATGTCATGGTTTACAGATAAACACCATATACTTCCTATAATACAATTATTGTTTGTGATAAATTATACAAATAAAATATATTGTTTTTGTTTTATAGCTTAAATAGTACCTTTAAACAGTAGCAATATAAAAGTTATTCAGATAACATATCCTTTGAAAGTCTGGCTTTCTATAACAAACACTGATGAAAAAGCAATTTCAGATATTTGATTTTGTTTTCACTCTTGCAATATAAATTACAACATACAGTATCTGGGTTAAAAAGCAAAAGGCGAGACAGCATGTCAAGACTTTCACTTTAATACATGAATTGAAAAGTTTAATCATGTTTCACCAGTCAAAAGTCAATTTGCTTAAAAGGAATGTTTGATAATTTGGCAAAAAAAAGAAATCTATCAGCAAAAATTAAGCAAATAGACTATTTTCTAGATTGAACTGAACTGAACATTAAAATGTCTGTATCTCTAGGATCACCTTTAGAGTGGTAGCCAGAATATGAGTTAATAGGTGTGAGTTTGACTCCTCTATTCTACTCAACTCCAATGAAATGTGTCTGAGTCCCTACAGCTTGTGACTAAAAGAAGCATGAACAAACTTAAACATGTAAATCAGTGCAACATCTTGAGAAGCCCAATGATGAGGCCAATTATAGTGCAAGCTTTGCTAAAACTTACCAATGCATTTCACTTATTACCGACATCACAGCATAATAGATGCGTGGAGACTGTTCTGGAGTTGAATCAATTCTCCCCTGCAGACTTACAATCTAATTTTACAGGAATTTTACAGGAAAACCAGCAATTGAAACTGTCTATATAGCTTTGACTATAATTGATTCTGCTTGCTTGGTATCTTTATCTGCTTTGCCTGAGAGGATGGAATAGATGCAAAGGCTGTAGTGATTTATAAAATAAGCTTGTTGTAATAAATCTCATGATTTAGTTGTTAAAGGGTTAATGTTTTTTAGTCTGTGTGCTAAAAACATTTAGGGTTTTTTGGAACTAGTGCAGCATAACATTAATACAGTCTCCGATATAGTAGAGACTTTTGTATTTTGATTCTTATCAGCCAGTGTAATATTAATCCCAGCCTCCGTAATAGAAGAGGCTTTTCATAGCCAGTTAATATGTGGGCTTTTACTCTGAATTGCGAATGCATATAGTTTGCAATATCTTTACCAATACGTTTCAGATAACTGGGCAATTAAGGGTGCAACTCAGTTATAGTGCTGGGTTTATTATATACTTGCAGCTTATGTGAGTGCTGAATATAAAACGTAATACAATTGGTACACCACTGATAAATATAGTATAATTTACTTACTATTACAATTAGAAGTACCTTTCAATATGCTGTGACATAACTGTATTCTCTCACTCACTAAGTAACGCTAATGACAGCTTTTTACCCTAGCAGTGATCTTTTGTAGCAAGGATATACTTTGTATCCGTTTGTTTACTTTTGTGCTGACAATTATTAAGTGCACACCCCTTGCCAACAACATCCATCAGTAAATTTGGGGACTTATAAATCTAGTCACAGTATTGGGTTATGCCACAATGGACAGGTCATGCTAGTGTTGAATTAGGACACACAGCATAATTATAGTACCTTTTGACATATTGAAATATAATCAACTTACCACTGTCATAACGGCTACCCCCTGCTACACTGTGTCACAAACATATTGTTATTATACTCCCCTTTTTCCATAATCATACATAGCACCGGCTTGTATGAGATACTAAACATTTAACCAGAATTTAAGCCACTATAAGACTGGCATATAAATAAAAATCCTGGCTATCACTATCGTGACATACCATCTAATGGTCCACTACTCGCTGTGTTAATTTGTTTGCACAAAATCTAGATTCTCTGCAATCTCAATACCATTATTAATGAAGGATATCCTTTAAAATTACCTGGTGAGATTGCTGCAAAATTACTATATATGTTCTCTTCGTCATATATTTGAATATTATAATTGTAATCAAGAGCTTGAGCTAATTTTAACCAGTTTGTGTGTGAGTGTTTGTATGAGTCCTGCTGGACCTAACATTTGTCTCCAAATAAAGTTTTTCTTGTGTGAGTGATACCTTTTGAGACAAATTTTATCCATAAAGTAACAATTTTTTGGTATTTGCTGATGCATCTACCTTATGACACAGAGTGTTGTTGTATGACATAACTTTACCTAAATAAATTGATTATTCATATCACTGGGATTTTGTTAATATATCTACTTAGAGAAAAGCAGTCCTTTCCTTTTTTTGCAAGATTTCTCTTCTTCTTTGCAATTAATGGTACATATACGGTTATCTTCTTTACCATCAGCTGTAGCATGCATTCCCATGTCCACCAGGAGTAGGAAATATGCAGTACTATGACTAGTAGCAGCAGCATGAGTATCAGTAAGGGTCACAGAACCAGACATTGAGGAGTGAAGAGGCTGAATTTATATAGTTTGGGTTTTAAGAAAAAAACTAATGGCACTACCTATTTAATAATATAATATTTACGTCTTCCTTATTTACGATTGATTTTATGGAAGTAATTAGTCTGAAGGATGGGGTGCAGTTTATTATATTATACTTATGAACAAAATTATCCAGAAAAGAACTGGGAGAAAAAGAATCCGCAGATTGCACTCACAGACGTAATAAATGTGAAGTGTGTTTTAGGTTCAGTTTAAAACTTAACTTTTATTGGAAAACCAAGAAAACTAAAAACATGAACTGTCTACAATCTATATTTAAAAACACATAAATTGGACAATGTTGGAATGGTCCAAAAGTTGCAAAGGGGAAAAAATTCCATGTTATAGCTAAGTGTTATGGGCATAGGATTTATTAATCTCAAATATTGCCAACCTCAATTAAAAAACACTTGCTGGTCATACTGGGATAGGGATAGGTGTGTACAATAATAGGTAATGGATAATGTCAAGTCATTGAGTCTAGTTCCAGGTAATACAATAAATTGATAAGGTGTGTGGGTTACAAGACCCAAATCACACCAAAATAGGTGGCCTGAGACTGAACAGTGGACAAGGCTATTAAATATGAGTTACTAAGTTATTGCCTAATAACCTGTACATAAGTCCGAACTAAATAACTTTAGGAGAATCATGTGGGTATGTATCAATAAGTGTATAGTGGTGACTTGCAGTCTGTTATTATAAAGAGATACACTCTTTAACTGATTAGGTGGGTTTAGGTACCCAGATATCACTAAGTTAGGTATCTACAGATAAAGTTGGGATAAGTTGCTGCGGCCACTATAAAATGCGTTATCGCCAACAGACCCTCCTCCTCTCTAAACGTTATTAAAATTATTTTCCAATTCAGTTAATTAAAGTAAGAACAACATAAACAAAAAAACAGATGCCACTGACCAGGTTTCGCCGTCAAGGCTTTTTCAAAGGGCATTTGAGCGTCGGCTCTCGCGGTTATTTATACGATCTCGCTTGCTCGGATTGGTTAGTTCCATTGTTAATCATCCGTGTAACAGTCTGATTGGTGGAATCTTGAAGGTACTAATAAGTTGATCATACCAGATCTTAAACCCATATATTATGTTATATTGTATGTATAGCAGCTACTCAAGCATATAATTGGTAATAATACATTAAGTAGTTATCTTTAAACATGATAGTTTGTGATTTCGGGAGATTCGTTCAGTGGTTGGTGGTTATTGTTGTCAATCTCTGTTTGGACATATGCTGTTGGATATGAAAAATATCAATCAATATTTTTAAACCAATCAGAGTGAGCGATCTTTGTATCATACAATTTTCAGATTTTAGTGATTTTTTATGATAAAGTGACAGTGTGAGTTATTAATAATTCTCATATAATACTTGTGAAAACGTACTTAATACAGTGAAATTATTAAGAATAATAAAAATCAACACGGAAGTAAATAGTGATCAGCATTGGCTGATTAAACTGTCAATCAAATAAGCCAACTGCTGTAGTGATCAATGAGTGGCTGAGTACAGTTACAATGTAACTGGTGCTTAATTCATAGTTAAAGTTGAAATATATTGGCTAAAAATTTACCTGATTGTGACAGATAGTTGTGTTGGTTATATCTGAGAAAAATTGCTTGTTGTGAGTGAATCAAAAATAGGGCAACAGTGCTGTGTATTTAGAAAAATATCATTAAAAAAATCAAACATAGAAAATAAATAGAATAAATTAATTTTATGGGTGATTGTTGTATTGAATAAGATATTGATGGATCAGTTAGTTACTTGTTATATCAAAACAAGTATAACTTCCCATTTAGATGTATTTACCAATATAATATATGGGTTATGATAACATTATATTTACGTTTTAGTCATTCTGATCTATGATAACGACTATATTTTGAATGATTGAGGTTTTAAGGTATTTGTTGGGATTTATTTGGGTAAAAAAACAAAATAGTTGGAATAGGAATATGGCGGTTCCTGTGAGCGTGCGGCGATGACATCATTGCTGTACATCTCTCCCCTTCTGAAGCCGGTCCGGATCTCCTGTGGTGCGAATCCTGCGCCTATGTAAGTCTGTCACTTACTATCTTTACTGCCCAAGTATAGGTGTTGCTTAGTGTGCTCCTGGGTGTTGCATTGCTTTACGCTGGACTGTTATATTGTTGCTGAACTTTGCTTGTCTGACCACTCTGCCTGTTTAACCCCTGAACTGCTGGATTGCTATACTGTTGCTGAACTCTGCCTGCCTGACTACTCTCGTGAAGTATAAGTCAAGAGAATTTCCCAGAGAGGGAATTCTAGACTGGAAAGAATGCACTTTTATAGCACTTCTGGGACCCCTTAATTAGAAAACATCATACTTAAAAAAGCATGGGGGTTGGAGTGGGTAGAAATAAAACAACTTTTATTATAATATACGTTTAATAAAATACTTGTGTGTGTGTGTGTTAATTAAAATCACAAAGACTCAAAATTGCATAAGTTCAAAGTATTGGTTATACCATTGTGGAGGAGAAATCAACACTGAGTGGAAATAAGAGGCTGGCTCCCAAAATACTTAAGATTTGCAGTATTGGCTTAGAAATTGCGGTTATATCTGATTATTACTTGGAGAATTAAATAGTGGAGTAAGTTGTTGTGCCCAAATGGTCCGGTTTTACTCAAGAAAATATTTAGTATTTTTTCAACAAATTGGACATTTATGTCAATTATATTTCATATGTGTTTGGGAATTACTTTGGTGTGCTAATGTATCTATATTCTTTGGTATAGCACAAGTGTGTCTGAATATCTTTGTATAAAGATGTTGTCACAATATTGTGTCAGTTGGTGTGCTCAGCTGATTTGATTAGACTTGCTGAGTTAATTATATTATCTCATCACTTTTAATTTCTGCTGTATTTCAAATTGGCCCATATAATTTTGGTTGTTATAAACTTTATAAAAAGGTCAGATATGTGTTTTGATTATTGTTTTTTACAAAACTTTATTCACAGTATTGGTGTATTAATATTTCCAACCAATTAGATTCAATATCTTGAGTCTGTTAATTCATAAATTATTATTAGTTGATAAGCAGTGTTTTATTTTTGCGATATTTATCATATATTCTAACCTTTATTATCTAGGTTAGTTAGTGGTGATTATACACAAGTCTGATACATCAGTAGAATATTTCTACAACATTACACCATTTTATATAGTTTTGAGTAACATCATGAAAGTATAAATGCCAGTTGTTTAGCTGATGTTATAATTATAAGTGCTGCTGACCCGCAATCGTCAGACATAAATTATTCTGATTTTATACTTAATCTGGCATCAGTATTAGTTTAACCCTTTTTCAGTAATTTTTCAACTATTGGAAAATGCTTGTACTTTCTAATGCATTGGCTTTCAAGGGTTACTTATTCAAGGCTATTCGTTAACAGCTGACAAGGTTGTCGATCCCTATGAATAATTTAACATTTAGCTTAAATTATTATAAATATGTTCATAAGCTGCAGACTACAAGGTTTACCTTAAACGGTTTACAGAGATTCAGTTGTATTATTATACAGCTAAGGAAATGTACATTAAATTCAAAGGAAGGAGCATTCCCACAAATAAATATAAACGTCAGTTGTACATGCTGTTCCTTTACAGCTGATATAAAATAACAAATTAAACAGTCGAGTGTGGACTGGTTACTTACCGCTGGTCTAATCGGTAGTGTGTTAGTAAATTACAAGTGAGTAATCTAATAGGGTTTCAGGGCTGCGGAATCTGTTGGCGCTCTACAAATAACCGATAATAATAACAATCAGTTAATGTTAAGCTAAAAATGCTGTCTCCAAATTCAGAGAAGAAAGTGCTTTGCTAAGTGCTGGGTCAGAAATACTGATATAGAGAGTTTTTAGATCTACATTCGGTAGCCAACTATAAATTACAATGTGTTTACATCCATTATTAAATTAAGTCTCATAGGTTATGTAATTCGAGTTTCAATGCTCTTAAAAACTAATTGGGTATTAAGGAATACCCTCCCTTAAAATGTTTCGCCGATGTGGTTTTGGCTTTTTCAAAATGTGACGCGCGCCGGTGTCTGCGGGTATTTATATACCTAACTCCTCCCTTTCAGATTTTTTAACCAATCGTAAACTTACAAAGTTAGGTTGAGTCACCGAGTGGGGCGGAGATCTTTTCAGAAATGCGAGATAGACGTAAGCAGAATCTGACAAGTTTTTGTGATGTACTCAGACTGTATATTGGTAGAATGATCATTGTATAGTTTAGGTGCATAAATCAGATTGTGAGATCAATCTGGCTTTTGTTATATATAGTTAGTGATTATCTCTTCTGTCAATATTTATATTATATGTCACAAAATTTGCCCATCAATATTATACACTCGGTCTGGTAGATTAAAGTATACCCCTAAATACTTTGTATGTTATATTGTCATCTGGAGTATTGATCATCCCTGTCTGAGTCACTGGTGGTATATATATATATCTTCAAGGATACAATATTTAAGCATACCAACAAACTGTGATATACAGAAATATTAAATAATAGTATTATGGTATTATTATTAAGTTTCTATCCAGATAAGAATAGATAATCAATACTGTTCAGGATCTATAATATCTCAAAAGTCATTGTTTTTATCTACTTTATGGACTTAATTGCACAGAAGAAAATTAGTACTAATACTGTATTATATATAATTCAAAAATTAAAAGACAAAAAACAGAACAAAATACTTTAAGGACCAGTAAACACAGTAGATTTGCATAATCAAGAAATGAAAGATAACAAGACAATGCTATAGCATTTACTCTGAATTTCAAATAAGTAGTAGATTCTTTTCTAACAAATTTCAAAGTTATAAATATTTCCACTCCCCCTGTACCATGTGTTAGCTATCAGCCAATCACAAATGCATATACGTATAGTCTGAGTTCTTGCACATGCTCAGTAGGAGCTGGTGACTCAAAAAAGTGTAAATATAAAAGACTGTGCGCATTTTTTTTTAATGGAATAAATTGGAAAGTTGTTTAAAATTACATTCTGTATCTGAATCATGTACATTTAATAAAACCTGAGTGTCCCTTTAATAATACTTAAGACACCTCAAATTTTTGGTGTCAAGTACCATTCAATGCTAGATAGATCCGATGGTAAAGCAAGGCCTACAAACTCATGTTTGACATCATTATCTGCTTTCTGTAATTTCCATAATTACACATTATGATTTCTACTGTGTCTAATCTATGAATACAGAATTGCTTATAATCAGACATTTGCAGATAAAATATATTCGCTCGCATTTATTTTAAACTGGTATGAATGTCTTTATTACCTTAATTTACATTATTATACAAGATGTAGTGTATTTTAACCTTTTGTAAATGAGTATCGTGAGTTAAAATAATTAGAAGAAAAATTGCTTAAAGTGATATACTGCAGGGTGCAGAGGATGAAGTGTTATAATGAAAGTGAAATTAATTTTGTGAAAAATTGTGTTGAATCCTTGAATTCCTAGTTATGCAAAAAAATGTGATATGATAGTGAATAAACGTTCATTATGGTGATATAACTGTGATAACACAATGTGAGGAGGATTCATTCATGTTACCTCATGAAAGGAAGCTTGTGAAGTGTTTTAGAGTATAAGAGAATAAAGTGAAATACTCCAGGTGCTACTGGTGATCTTCAAAAGTGAAGGAAAAAAACCTCTAAAATTGAATATGACACTAATCATTAATAATGATAATAATAATATTATACGATTTCATCCAGTTAGTTAATCTGTTAAATTGTTAAATTGCAAGTTGGAGTAAAAGAACCTTTGTTCATGGTCTGGGAGCCTAGCCTTGGGCTAGGTATAATGTTTGTTCACCATATCTTTTAACTATAACTGGTTCTAGAGGTTAACCTCTCGATATTCTAGTCTAGAGTAAAAATGGCTATACTTTACTCATAAAAACATTGATTAATTGTTTTGTTCATTTAATCCTTTGGCATATACACTGTCCATCAGGTATATCCACCTTGTCTCTGCTTTGAGTAGAGTTCTTTCAAGGTCACCACCTCTTATTCCCAGTGATACTTTTTGAATTCCATAGCATTTTAACTCTGAAGTTTTAGATTGATGATGTTTGAGAAAATAAGAGGCTACGGATATGACTTTCTTGTTATTGGACAAATCATTGGGGGCATTTCGAATATTTTGGTGGTGTTCCATGACCCTGGTGTGTAATTTTCTTGTTGTCATCCCAATGTAGACAGCTGGGCATTTGCATTGTAGAGCATAAATTACACCAATAGTGTTTACAACTAATGTAACTCTTGATTTTATGTTGTCGTCCAAATCTGTCTGTGATGGTTTTCTTTTTGATCATGTTATTACATGAGGAACAACTGCCACAAGAAAAGGATCCCAGTTCTGTTTGTTTGTTTTTTTGTTACTTGTATTTACATAATGACTAGGGCTTAGGATCTCTTTTAGATTCCTATTTCTCCTGTAGCTGATTTGTACTCTATCTCCAATCATGTCTTTGAGGCGGGATCTGCTTGTAATATATGCCAATTCTGTTTAATTATATTCACAATTTGTTGTGTCTGTTGGCTGTAGGTCAGAACAAGTCGACTGTTGTTATCTGGCTTTTTGTTTTTTACTTTTAACAGTTCTGATCTTTTAGTTTTTACAGCTCATTTCTTGGCCTTTAGGATCGATCTTCTACTCCTTTTTGGAGTAATCTGTTCTCCAGTTCTTGAGCTCTCTTTTTAAAGGTGTTTTCTTCTGAGCAATTCCTCCTTAATCTGAGAAACTCACCAATGGGTAAAGATTTAGCAGTATTGGGTGCATGTGCACTGGTGGCAAAGAGAACATTATTTGTGGCTGTTGCGTTTCAGAATAGATCTGTACTCAATGAGCTATCCCTTTCTTTATGTATTGACACATCAAGGAAGGCAATGTCGGTTGTACCTTTTTTTGGTACGTCAACCTGATGTTGAAATTATTGTTGTTTAATTTTTGTAGAAAGATATCCAAATCTGTCTCTGTGCCTTCCCATAAGAACAGGATGTCATCAATATATCTGATCCACAAAGGGATCTTGTTGGAATATTGATCATTATCATCCGAAAAGACAGTCATTTCCTCCCACCAGCCAAGAAATAAATTGGCATATGTAGGTGCACATGCAGTGCCCATTGCTGTGTCTTGTGTTTGTAAGTAATATTTGTTATTAAACAAAAATAAATTCTTTGTAAGAACAAATTTCAGTAGATCTAATACCCATTGGTTATGTTCTGGACTCTCGTTAGATGACATGTTGACAAAGTATTTCACAGCATTTAATCCCAGGTTGTGATTAATGCTGGTGTAAAGAGATTCCACATCTGAAGTGACAAGCCACGTGGTTTCTGAAATGTTGATGTCTCTGGTTATTTGCAGGACTTCCATTGTGTCTTTGACATATGATGATAATTGCGTTAAGAACGGTCTTAAACGTTGATCCACTTATTGGCTGGCCCTTTCAGTCATATTTTCATTTCTTGATACGATTGGTCTACCAGGTGGATGTTTACTATCTTTGTAGACTTTAGGATTAAATAAAAAATTGCTGTTTTTGGATGTGACACTGTGAGGAATTTATTTTCCTTAGTATTTATGAGCCCATTATTACTGGCATGTTCAATTAATCTGTTATATTGGGAATGAAATTCTGTGGTTGGATTTCCCCACAATTGCTTATAGCATTTTTTATTTTTTAATTGTAAAATTGCTTCTGTGAGATACATGTCTTGAGGCCAGATGACAATATTTCCGCCTTTATCGGCAGTTCTGATTATAACATTATCTCAGGATTGCATATCCAATAGTGCTTTTCTTTCCATTTTTGGATACATTTTGAGATTTAAAATTGATGTTTAATTTATTCATGCTGTTGCATACAATTTGATTGAAGACATCAATATTTGTACAAGTATGGTTTGCAGGAACGAATTTGGATTTTGTCTTCAAGGTCTTTCGCCAATCAGATCCTTCTGATTGTTCTTGTGTAGACAATAAATCTTCCAATATTTGAAGTGATTCTAGTTCTTCATCTGATCAGGAGGTATGTGGGTCGTCTGGTTCTTTACTGGCAAAATGTTTTTTCAGGAGCAGTTTCCGTAGAAATAATTGCACATCTTTTGTTGCTTCAAATTTATCAGTTGGAGAATTGGGACAAAAAGATAAACCTTTTGATAGAACACCTATATGATGTCTAGTTAGGATTCTATTGCAACAGCATCAATAAATTAGACATCAATTTTAAATCTCAAAATGTATCCAAAAAGGAAAGAGAAGCACTATTGGATATGCAATCCTGGGATAACGTTATAATCAGAAATTCAGATAAAGGCGGAAATATTGTCATCTGGCCACAAGACATGTATCTCAAAGAAGCAATTTTACAATTAAAAAATCAAAAATGCTATAAGGAATTGTGGGGGAATCCATCCAGTATAACAGATTAATTGAACATGCCAGTATTAATGGGCTCATAAATACTAAGGAAAAGAAATTCCTCACAGTGTCACATCCAAAAATGGCAACTTTTTATTTAATCCCTAAAGTCCACAAAGATAGTTAACATCCACCTGGTAGACCAATTGTATCAGGAAATGAAAATCTGACTGAAAGGGCGAGCTAATACGTGGATCAACGTATAAGGCCGTTCTTAACGCAATTATCATCATATGTCAAAGACACAATGGAAGTCCTGCAAATAATCAGAGACTTCAACATTTCAGAAACCACGTGGCTTGTCACTTCAGATGTGGAGTCTCTGTTCACCAGCATTAATCCCAACCTGGGATAAAATGCTGTGAAATACTTCCTCAACATGTCATCTGACGAGAGTCCAGAACATAACCAATGGGTATTAGATCTACTGAAATTTGTTCTTACAAAGAATTTATTTTTGTTTAATAACAAATATTACTTAAAAACACAAGGCACAGCAATGGGCACTGCATGTGCACCTACATATGCCAATTTATTTCTTGGCTGGTGGAAGGAAACAACTGTCTTTTAGAATGATAATAATCAATATTCCAACAAGATCCCTTTGTGGATCAGATATATTGATGACATCCTGTTCTTGTGGGAAGGCACAGAGACAGATTTGGATATCTTTCTACAAAAATTAAACAACAAAAATTTCAACATCAGGTTGACGTACCAAAAAAAGGTACAACCGACATTGCCTTCCTTGATGTGTCAATACATAAAGAAAGGGATGCCTCATTGAGTACAGATCTATTCTGAAATGCAACAGCCACAAATAATGTTCTCTTTGCCACCAGTGCACATGCACCTAATACTGTTAAATCTTTACCCATTGGAGAGTTTCTCAGATTACGGAGGAATTGCTCAGAAGAAAAAACCTTTAAAAAGAGAGCTTGAGAACTGGAGAACAGATTGCTCCAAAGAGAATATAGTAGAAGATTGATCCTAAAGGCCAAGAAAAGAGCTGTAAAAACTAAAAGATCAGAACTGTTAAAAGTAAAAAACAAAAAGCCAGATAACAACACTCAACTGACCTACAGCCAACAGACACAACAAATTGTGAATATAATTAAACAGAATTGGCATATATATTACAAGCAGATCTCACCTCAAAGACATGATTAGAGATAGAGTACAAATCAGCTACAGGAGAAGTAGGAATCTAAAAGAGATCCTAAGCCCTAGTCATTATGTAAATAAAAGTAACAGAAAAAAAACAACCAGAACTTGGATCCTTCTCTTGTGGCAGTTGTTCCTCATGTAATAACATGATCAGAAAGAAAACCATCACAGACAGATTTGGATGACAACATAAAATCAAGAGTTACATTAGTTGTAACACTATTGGTGTAATTTATGCTCTACAATGCAAATGCCCAGCTGTCTACATTGGGATGACAACAAGAAAATTACACACCAGGGTCATGGAACACCTCCGAAATATTCAAAATGCCCCCAAAGATTTGTCCAATAACAAGAAAATCATATCCGCAGCCTCTCATTTTCTCAAACATCATCAATCTAAAACTTCAGAGTTAAAATGCTATGGAATTCAAAAAGTATCACTGGGAATAAGAGGTGGTGACCTTGAAAGAACTCTACTCAAAGCAGAGACAAGGTGGATATACATGATGGACAGTGTATATCCCAAAGGATTAAATGAACAAAACAATTACTTAATGTTTTTATGAGTAAAGTATAGCCATTTTTACTCTAGACTAGAATATCGAGAGGTTAACCTCTAGAACCAGTTATAGTTAAAAGATATGGTGAACAGTATATTTAACCCCTTAGTGTCTCGACTATTTTTCAATTTTACTGTTAAGGACCAGGGCTATTTTTACATTTCTGCAGTGTTTGTGCTGTTTAGCTGTAATTTTCCTATTATTCATTTACTGCACCCACACATATTATATACCATTTTTTTTCGCCATTAAATGGACTTTCTAAAGATACCATAATTTTCCTCATATAATATAATTTACTATAAAAAAAATGTATAAAATATGATGAAAAAATAGAAAAAACACCCTTTTTTGACCCTCAAAATCTGTTACACAGCTACAACCACCAAAAACACTCATATTAATAGTTTCTAAATTTTGTCCTGAGTTTAGAAATACCCAAATGTTTACATGTACTTTGCTTTTTTTGCAAGTTATAGGGCAATAAGTAAAAGAAGCACTTTGCTATTTTCAAAACCATTTTTTTCCTAAAAATTAACGATAGTTGGAGTTCCGGTAGGCGGAGGAAGTGAGCAGTCGCATCTCACTACAGCTCCGTAACTTGGAGTGAAATCGGGTTTAAATCCTCAGAAAAACCCTGCTCAGCCCCACACAACAGACTTGCCGGGAGAATACAACCCTCGCTGGCTGTCCAAGGAAGTGTGCAGGACTCACATCTTTTGTCCTGGCTGCCGGAACGAACAGAAAGCGCAACGCATCAGGCCTGGAAACTCAGACCCACACAAACCTGCCTAAGACGCACTAAACGCTGCGAAGAGACCCGCAACAGGAGAGGGGAAGAGAAGCGGCACTCACCCGATGTGCCGACCCTGCACCACTCTCTGATGGGAGCCGCAGATTCCATCAGTAGCCGTGCCTGATAAGGGTGAGTTGACAGGAGCCGAGTATAAAGGGAGCACCGATATTAGCCACACAGACGCCCAGGACGCACTTTACATATAAGAGGGCCTGCTGTCACACAGGGTTGCCTAGCTGAAGCTTCACCTGTTTGCACACCCTAAATACAATTAAAACAAGCACGATAGGGCACAAACAAGCGCCATAATAGGAGCAAGGTTCAAGATTGGAGGAATTTTGATACTACTGTAATGTGTTATTTTTCTCTATAACGGCCTAACCACAAACATAACCAAGCATAACCACGTGGCATACACTATAGCGGCCATCTTAGTGCCATCAGCAGGGTGATAACAACAAATAAGGAAAAGAGGGAGAAATAGTATAAGACCAAAAGCCAGCACTTGACTCTTATCTCTCTATTTATCCGAGAGAGGGGGATAACACCTTCAGAGACTCTTTCATACAACTACGCTCAATTTACAGGAAAAGACTAAGGAAAAAGAGACTTGAAAACAGTTTAATGCACCATGATCCGTCCATCATAACACCCTGACCGTACAGCTCTCTCCATAGATCACCGGCCCTGCTAGCCTTAAGCACACACCTTGGAAGACGCCCCCCTGCACGGTTGCTGTCTTGCAGCTTGACACTGATTACTGCACTTGAAAATATCTCAATAAGAGACCCGGCCCTACTCGTGCTGATGAAAGTGGATACATTTTTCTATAAACTCTCCCCTGCCTCCGCTGCAGACATGTCTCATAGGTCTAAGCATGCGGACAATAAAAAGCAGCAAAAACACACAGCTGAGATACATACAGAACCTTCATCCCCCCCAGAACAGATCCCAGTTCAGGGCGTGGACCACTCAGCATTACTACACGAATTGAAAACTTTCTTCCTCCCTAAGATGGACTCACTCCAAGCGGGAGTTGATACCCTGACCTGTGAGGTCAGACAGTTTTCCTCACGAATGACTACAGCAGAAAACCGAATCTCGGAGGTGGAGGACAGACAATCTAACACAGATATCACGGTCAAACAGCTGGTCAAAAAGACACAGATTCTCCAAGACCGCATTGACGACTTGGAGAATCGAAGTCGCCGCAACAATCTACGCATAGTAGGAGTGCCGGAAAATATCAAAGGCAAGGATCTTTTAGAATTTACAGCACTGACATTCCCCAAACTTCTAGGGCTACACCCCGACATCCTCCCAATTGACGTAGAAAGGGCGCACCGTGTGGGGCCCAAAAGGAATCTAGACCAGGCCAGGGCCAGACCTAGACAGGTCATATTTAAATGCCTGAACTTTCAGGAGAAGATGAAGATCCTGAGAGCCTACAGGGCACGCAGAGAGATCCTTTATGAAGGTGTAAAGCTTCTCCTTTTCCAAGATTTCTCCATGGAGATATCAAAACAAAGAAAAGAGTTTGCCCCAATGTGCACCCAATTGCATGAACAGGGAAGACAAGTTGCCTTATTGTATCCAGCGAAGCTGCGGCTACAAACACCCTACGGAGCCAAATTCTTTCATTCACCACAAGCACTAAAGAGTTACCAGGCTTCATTTTTGTACCTGGGGCCATCAAATTAACAAATGTCATTACTAATGGTTGGGTGTTATATGTTGAAAGACACTCTTAAGGACAGTAGAAAGGTCTAGACTTCAAAATGGAGAGAATGGAGGTGGAGGTCAATCCAGGCCTCCAGGGTAATGTTAAATTGTTATATACTTATATTGCAATGTTATATTTTGAAATGTTATGTGCTTTGTTACTGCTGCACTTACCTGAAGATGTATGGTTCCAGATGACAAACAAAGTGATGTTAAATGTATTGATAGTTAACAGGTTTTGGTTAATGCTAGTTAATGCTCTCAACTCACTACCAACAGATCAAACTCCACATCAAGGGGTGGTTCAAAAAAGAAAAAAAGAAAAACAAAAGAAAATGTCATACTTTGAAATGTTATATGTTTTCATTGTTGCCACACTTATCCAAATATGTATGGTTAAGAAGGACAAACAGGGTTATGCTAGATGGGCGGAGTGGGAGTGGGATCTGATTATTACATCTTACTATTACCAAATTAATGCTATTGGAACAAGTCACATATCAATAGTTCCCTCATACCTCTACTCCCCCTTTCCCTCCCTCTTCTTCCCCCCCCTTTTTTTTTCTTCCTTTCTCCACATCGTTCTGAAGCTTGCTTACACTAGATAGACATGACATTAAAATTAGTGACATGGAATGTGGGAGGGCTTAATTCCCCCATAAAACGCAAGACTGTCCTTACCCATCTAAGAAAACTGGGCACAGATATTGCTCTCCTCCAGGAGACACACTTACTAGACACTGAACACCAGAAGCTACAAAGAGACTGGGTAGGACAGGTGATCTATCTATCACATACGAGTGCTAGTCGTGGACTAGCTATTGCATTTGGAAAAAAGATTTCGGTCACAGTGGGTCATACATATCTGGATCCCAACCATAGATACATGATAGTATGTGCTAGAGTAAACTCAACTGATTATGTGTTCTGTAATCTTTATGCCCCTAATCATAGAGATCTGGGATTTTGGAGAGACCTGATAAAAAACCTAGCCCCGTATATAGGCGCGAAATTAATTATTGGAGGAGACTTCAATATCTCCCCCATGCATCACCTGGATAGACAGTGGCTGGAAACTTTTAAAATTAAAGATCCCAGACGAAACTATAAAGCCAGATACGAGACTAAAGTCTTTGATTTGTTTAGTAATGACCTGAGTGTATGTGACATCTGGAGACTTCTTCACCCAGAAGATAGGGATTACACCTGTCTATCTAAAGCCAAAAACACGCTGTCCAGGATAGATCTGTTTCTGGTAGCCGGGAAGCTGCTAGATCAAGTCAGTCGTAGTATAATCCATGACATATTGATATCAGACCATTCCCCAGTTGAACAAGTGATAGGAACAATTGGACCAAACATGAATAGAAACACACTCAGATTTCCTACGTACCTTATCAAATCAGAAGCATTTGTCAGGTTTTTACAACATTCTTGGACATACTTCATGACAGATAACGCAGCACACACAGACAACCCTCAACTCTTGTGGGAAACGGCGAAGACTGTATTAGCGGGACATATAATTTCATACTCAGCCAAAGTGAAACACAACACGCAACATAGACAAAGGACATTGCAAAAACAACTGGGACAAGCTTATCAGTTGTACCTCTTGAACAAATCAAAACTCTCCTATGACACTTAAATAACTGCTAAAATGGAGCTAGAAGCCTTTGCGAAACAACAAGCTGCAGCGGGATTGCTGAAATCTGCAGGCAAATTCTATAGATATGGGGACAGAGCTGGCAAAATGTTGGCAACCCTGACTAAGCCTCAGACAGTGAAAAAGAAACTCGCGGCACTAAAATGGAATAATAAGACTTACACTAATCCGGAAGACATCGCAAGGGGATTTGCCCAGTATTATGCCCAATTGTATACTCGGCAGGCCCAATCACACAAAGACACTCAAAATAAATTTTGGCAAGAGGTTGTTCTACCTCAAATCTCTACGGACCAATTGGATAACCTCAATACCCCTATCACTGCAGAAGAACTTACGCACACACTGCAGAGCCTGCCGGCTGGTAAGGCACCAGGCCCCGACGGCTTGCCTGCCGAATTTTATAAAGCAATGCAGCCGCAGATCACTAACACACTCACTAGGCTGTTCAATGCCTTGTTTCTTACTGAGGCGACCCCCTCAGAAAACTTCACCTCAGCCCATATCACACTTATCCCCAAACCAGGAGAGGATCACTCCATGCCAGAATCCTATAGGCCAATATCGCTGTTAAACACCAACTACAAGTTATTCACTAAGATCATGGCGAATCGGCTGAAGGTGATACTCCCAGATTTGCTGCACCCAGACCAAACAGGTTTCATCTTCAAACGCACCTCTGTGGTAAATTTGAGGAGAGTGCTTCAGGTCATTGACCATTATTGGTCCTTGGGCGAGGAAAAGGGCAAACAGGGCACGTCAGAGGCCTTCCTGCTGTCGTTAGACGAGGAGAAGGCCTTCGACAGAGTGGAATGGGCGCATTTACTGGACACTATGAGGAGATTTGGTTTCGAGGGCCCTTTTCTGGAAACCATTAGTAAGATATACAAAAACCCGATTGCTCGGGTTCTGACTAGAGGACTCTTTTCGGAGGATATTCATCTGCAGAGGGGAACCAGACAGGGGTGTCCACTCTCGCCTCTATTATTCAACCTGGCGTTGGAACCATTGGCACGGAAGCTACGTCAGGTATTCCCGGGTATCCGCGTAGGTGAAGTCCCCCTTCACTTAGCTCTATATGCGGATGACATGTTGTTGTTTGTGGACTCTCCACAGACACACATACCACAGATACTTCGCGCCATTGCGGACTTCGGTAGCTTCTCCGGCTACAAAATTAACACCACTAAATCTGAGGTCCTGTGGCTACATAGACACCCAGATTCTAGACATGACTATCCCTTTGTGGAGGCAAGGGGACACCTCACATACCTGGGAATTCACCTTCATAGAGACCCCTCAAAAATATATAAATTGAATATATCTGACAAATGCACCCAACTTTCATCTCAGCTTCTGAACTGGATAAAACTGCCCTTGGGGCTATCGGGACGTGTCGGCTTGGTAAAAATGACTATTTTACCGAAATTACTCTATCCACTGCTCATGCTACCGTTTCTTATGACCACAGTGGACTTGCGGTTTCTCACAAGAGCTATAACTCGCTTTGTGTGGAAGGGGGACAAACCACGCATTGCGCTCCACAAACTTCAGTCTCCCTACGCCACGGGAGGATTGGGTCTTCCCAACCTTAAATTATATAACTGGGAGGCTTTGGCACGTCTGGTGACCGATTGGTAGCTGAACACAGGACATTTCTGTGACACAAAACTGGAAGAGGCAGTGATAGCGCCAATTGCACTACCTTATCTACCGTACGGAGGTGGGATGTTGCCCCCTAAGATCATCAAGAGTATGCTATATAGAGACCCACTGAGGGCATGGCACCTGATGCATAAATTTCTGAAAATCGAGGCCCCCCCCCAGGGTTTATCCCGATAGTGGGCAATCCTTCCTTCCCGGCTGGTATGGACCATGAACCGTTCCGTGTCTGGAGGGAGCGGGGCTTAAGCACCGTCGGGGATGTCCTAGATCCCCTACTACATGTAGTGAGGTCTTTCCAGGAATTAAAGAACAAATTTCAGCTTCCAAGTGGCCACTTCTATGCGTATTTGCAGTTGAGGCATTATGTAAACTCCCTGCAGGCATCCAACAGAAAATTCTGGGGGGGGTCCCCCTTCGCGATATCCCAAACGATGTTCCGACTGGGTGTGTTTTCACTCTCCCATTTCTATAGATGCCTCTTGAAACAAGGCGAGGCCCCACTCCTGTCTTTTTATCCTGTCAAAACACAGCGATGTCTGCTTGACGGACCTGACAGAACAAGACATAAAGAACAGTCTAGAACACACGAGACAAGCCACATTGGCAGTGTATTATAGAGAAGCACAAATAAGATTGCTACACACGGACTACATCACACCACACAGATTGTCCAAATGGGACAGACGACAACCTGATATGTGTGCCAAGTGCAGCGCTGCTGCCCCGTCACTCCAACATTATTTCTACACGTGCCCTAAGATCAAGAGGTTCTGGGGACGTTGCCAGTACTGGCTAAAGACCATACTGGGAGTGGAAATCCCACTCACAGGTGCAGAAATCTTTATGTTTAAATGGGACGAGACTCACGGACGGTTTCATAGATTCCTTACATTATGCATACTACTTGCAAGACACTGCATCCTCCAAAGATGGATCAAAAGACAGGCCCCGACAATAGCCCAGTTCAGACATACATTACTTAGACAGCTCTTTGTGGAACAATACGATGCCAGACTTGACACCAAGCACAGACTACGTCCCTTCTTGAGAAAATGGAAACCACTTATCAGTAAACTAGACCCACCTATACAGAGACAAATTTTGAAACCCTTCGCTCATTTGGAGACAATACTTCAACTGGGTATGTCTGCTGAATGGCAACACATCATAAACAGAGCTAAGGACGAAGGCCCTGAGCAATCTCAAGTAGAGCTGATGCTGTTCTAACAGGAAGTTATACTTATCCGTAAAAATGTTTTTTTTGTTTTTTTTTCCTCTTCTTCCCCTTCTTTCCTTCCCATCCTTTCATCTCACCCAATCCACCTCAGTACCTTGCTGTTGCTCAGTTAAACAAATGCACACAGAATGATCACACGCAGTTTATGTAGAGAGTGTAAAATGAATATACATGGATGAACTACTATGGTTTTGTAGTCAAGTTGCTAGGCTGTTTAAATGTTTGTTTGTTTTTCAAAAATAAAAAATTCATGCAGGAAAGCGAAAACTAAAGAACACCCATAGACTTTACAGACTTTGGTTGGGTACACTGACCCCCCGTAACCCTATGGACCTATATCATGCCGAGACATGCTTTGTAGGATGCCTCTGCGCCCTTTGTACCCGGGAAAAGTGATGACTATGTTTTTGTTAAACGTTACCTTACACAATGTATTGTCTTGATGTTTTTGCTTCATTCTTGCAATAAAAAGTGAATTTAAAAAAAAAAAATTAACGATAGTTACATTGTAACACTGATAGTTGTCAGGAATCCCAGAATAACCTTTCACATGTATATATATTTTTTTAGTAGACAACCCAAAGTATTGGTCTAGGCCCATTTTGGTATATTTCATGCCACCATTTCACTGCCAAATGCAATCAAATAAATAAAATCGTTCACTTTTTCACAAACTTTAGGTTCTCACTGAAATTATTTACAAACAGCTTTTACAATTATGACACAAATGTTTGTTAATGCTTCTCTGGGATCCCGTTTGTTCATAAACATCAGACATATATGGCTTTGGCATTGCTTTTAGGTAATTAGAAGGCCGCAAAATGCTGCTGCACACCACAGTTGTATTTTGCCCAGCAGTGAAGGTGTTAATTAAGTAGATTGTAGGGTTAATTTTAGCTTTAGTGTAGCGATCAGCCTCCCATATGACACATCCCATTTCCTGACCCCCCCTCAAACAGCTCTCTTCCCTCCCCCATTCCGCAATGGTCACCCCCATCTTAAGTACTAGCAGAAAGTCTGCCAGCACTAAAATAAAAGGCTTTTTCTTTTTTTTAATATATATAGTTTATGCAGTGTAGATTCCCCATAACCCCCCAACCTCCACGATTCCCCCCAGACAGCTCTCTTAACCTCCCCCCTCTTCTGATTTGTGGCCATCTTAGGTACTGGCAACTTTATGCCAGTATCCAGTTTGTAATACTTTTAGGTTCAATATTTTTTTTTATAAACCCATTTATTCCATAGTGTAGCTTCCCCCTTCAATACCCCCCCTCCCAGATCCCTTTCCCAACACTTATCCCCCCCCCCCCTCCTTTCCTTTCACTACAAATCTTTCATAGTGTAGCGGTCGCGCGCTCCCGGGCCTCTCTTCAACAGAAATATGACTCCCTCCAGCTATGAGACGCCCACCAGCCTCCCTGCTATCCCTCCCATGCCACCAATGATCGGCGCCATCGCTGGCCAATGCAGAGAGGGCCACAGAGTGTCTCTCTCTGCATCGGTTGCTTAAAAAAGGGTATTGCACGATGACTCAATATTGAGGAATCGCTGCAATACTCTGAAAGCGGCTGGAAGCGATCGCGATTATTTCCAGTGCTTGAAACCCAAGAGGACATGCCAGGCATGTCTTTGGTTGTTAAAGACCGCTTTTTGTAGGACGTGCCTTGCACGTCCTTAGTCGTTAAGGGGTTTAAATATAACACTTCTATTTTGAGATTATGTTTCTTCATTCACAATTTAGCTTGGCTTTCAGGTGAGGTTGTTGGAGGAAAATGTATTATTCTTTTATACAGAGATGAGTGTTTCTATGTTTTTATTGTATAATATAATATGTAAGAAAAAATCTTTCGATTTTGTAATATCGTTGTATGTGCCCTTGGGCACACTTTTATTTTATTTGTTAATGTATAGTATGTGTTTAAAAAAAAAAAAAAAAAAAGATATATTTTTATTGATTGATATATAATAGCACTTTGAGGTTTTTTAAGATATATTAAGATTGGCTGTTATATACTTGAACCTTGATAACACACATACCACACATGGATGATAACATATAGAGTTTTGTAGTGTTTTATACTGGTTATTTAAAGAGTGCAAACTCTGTTATTTTTTTTTATGGCTGGCGAAACAGTCAGCAGACTGAGAAATGCATTGCAATAAAACATTATTTTACATAGTTGATAGCTCCAGCGGTCTAATATGCATTTTGAATGCATGGTTGATTATATCTTTTGTATACCCCCTTGTTTTATTGCCAGCTGGAGGTTTGACGAAAGGAACCGCATACAGAAAACAGCCTGTTACATTACACTATATGTAGGGAGCAGTTCCCTGTAGAGCCAGTCAGCTAGAGACCGAGAGTACCAACCTACGCTTTTTGCACCATTATGACGGTACCAAAAACAAAGTGTGAGTCATTTTCTTCTTTGAATTTAACCTATTTGAACTTTACAATATTACCCTTTTGTTCCTGGTGCTTTCTTGACTACTTTGTGTTTAACCCCAGCAAAGGAAGTTTAACTTTAATGGCCCTTTAAGTAATACTAACGTTTTTTTAATGGAGGAGATCCTTGGTAGCTTTGTCATTAATCTACTTATCCTGAAACAGATGCTGTGTTTAAGTGATGTTGCTAAAATTTATATATATTTTTATGAAGTAAGAAATTCCCAAATAAAGCCTCAATCACACTTTATCTGGAGCAGCGTTTTCAGCTGAAAAGACTACTTTTTGATTTGGCAAGATCATAATAGTGTGTTTTAATCTGATTTCCGCACTCACAAATGTGTTTTGGATCCTCAAAAAAAGCCCTATTTCTCCTATGGAACCAAAAGATCTCGTTGATCCTAATATTTTCTCTGCCTATTTTTCAACATTTTTTTTAAGCCATTTTTGACTTATCGAACTTGGCACCTCTAGACACTTGACAAGTCTTCAGAAGGGCTTTTAAGACATATTTACGATCGAGATGATTGACACCCCCTGCTAACAGCTGATTGACCGCCAATGTGCAGGGGGCGGCATTGCACAAGCATTTCACTTGACCGCCAATGTGCAATGTTAAATGCCGACAGTGTATGCTATAGCGAATCATGTCCACCCAAGGTATGATAAATTTACCCCTTCATATATTTTTTTTTATTTTATTTTATTTTTTTACAGGATTTTAGCTTATTTAAAATTGTAATTCATGACCCCGCTGCCTTGCTGCTTTGTATCCTTCTAAGAGACCCTTAAACAAATTTGCACATTCATGAATGGCTTTTTAAAGATGGACGAGCCTCCATGAATGCTAAGTCCAAACTTATTAACGACAATGCATAGATTATTGAACTTGCAGTCATGAATGATCGTTCCAGTTCCAGTTTTTTGTCGTGAACAAGTTTAGCTTTAGATTGCATGGAGGCTTGACCCCTATAATAAGCCGTTCATGAATGCACAATCTCGTTTAAGGGTCTCTTAGAAAGATACAAAGCAGCAAGGCAATAGACTCATGCATTACAGTTTAAAAAAAGTAAAAATCCTGTAAAGACAAATATTAATTGTTTTGGCTAAAAAATAGAAGTCACTATTTTGTTTAACCGGGCTTTTTACAAATAATTGAAATAAATCTTGTTTAAAACAATCCTTTTTACAAGTTTTTCGGTTGAAAAAGTTAATGGCAGTGGGATTTTAACTATACAATATAACTATACAATATAACATGTGATCCCTTTAGGGATTTGGCACCCAAATTGTTTGGAAAGGAAAAAACCTATTTGGATGCAAATCAAAGATAGATTGTGATGGACCGCTAAATCTTGCTAAGATGATGCAGATATTTATTGCACCTCCTATTGATGAATGTGAATCTTAATCATATAATTGAAATGTTTATAATATTCCATTGTATCCTATTTTAAATATCTGATTGGTCACAATAGATGTCAGTTGAAATTTCCTGTAAGATGACGGGTCCTTAGGATTAATTAAGGTGGCAACTTATCTGATAATAATACATCGGGTGTGGCCTTGAAACCCTTTGTATAAAAAAGTCTGAGCAAACTTTACGGTGTGTCATCTGAAACTCTGGCGTTAGGATTTCTTATTTAGCAAATATTGTTTTTAATTTGTTATTGTTCTAATTATAGTTTTATTGTGATGTGTATGCATATATATTATATTTATATAAAGCTTTTTAAAATCTATATTCAATGTGTATATCATTTTAATTTAGTGATATATCCTCCTTTTAGATATAGCTACTTTGTATTAAAAATAGCAGCTTGTAACACTTTTACATAGTGTGAATATTTTTTAGTCCGATTGAGGTGCTCTTTTTTGGTATTGCTATTAAATTAATAACATTATCCTTCCCAAACCTATGACATTTTTTAAAAATAATTATCATTTATATACATAAAGCATAATGGCCCAGATTAGAAATGTTGCGCAATTATTTTTTATCGCTCTTCAGCGCTAATTGTTCTTAAAGTAAAAAAATATACCATATCCCTTTTTAACCCTTTAAAAAATGTTTTATCAATATAAAAATGACATTTTTTAATTAAAAAGGTTATATATATAAATATATATATATATATATATATATATATATATATATATATATATATATATATATATATGTGAGTGTAATACTTTATTTTAATGTGTTTTAAGATTATTTTTTAACCCTTACACTTTACTTCAAGTCTCAAGCCACACTAAATATTCTAGCACAAATTTGACTTTTGCTTGAGGAGAACCTACAAGTTTCAACTTGTAATAAGTCTTATTTAGCGAGGTTGCCATATCCATTGAAAGTATAGGGTGCGCTAGTGCAATGTCGTCCGAGACTAACCCTTCTCAGTTAAATGTAATTTCCCATACACTTATCAATATCAAGTTGGGCACTAATGTTAGCTTGGTCCAGAGAAACTGCTTATTGCGTTCAAAGCTATCATTAGCATGCCAATTGTAATTTAGCCTAATATGCATTACAATGTTCAAATAAGGTAAACAGTAAGGGCTCGATTACAAGTGGCATGCTAAATTGCATGCTCAATATAGCCTATGTTAATTTGCATGCATGTTACAAGTTGAAAGTAAACGTATTTGCTCGAGGGCAATCGAATTTAACAAGCATTGGGTTAGCTCAGCTGAAGACCTTGCATAAAGTTAGGGCTAAAATAAAAGTTTTAGTGTACTCCTATTAGGCTTACGTGAACTCTCCTGAAATGAGTTATATTAAGGAATGTTATGTATTTATTAAATATAGAATATTGAAAAATATTAATAATTAATGTTAATAATTACTATACATGTACTTAAATATTCTAAAAAATCTATATAATATATATGTATATTTTACAGTAAATATAATAATTATTATTAATAATATGGTCGATGGGGGAGAATAAGTTAGCATGGTCGTGATATCCGCAGTCCTTTAGTTAATGCGCATCGGGTTTTGTTTGTGCGAAAAAAAATACTTTCAAATTGTAATACATGCGTTAACCTGCATGTGCATAATCTTTGTTTCTGGTGGTGTTATCGTTCAAGCGAAAACTCTAAAAAGCGCGCCACTTGTGATCTGGGCAAATGTATCAGGAAAAAAATAATTATTAATCCATTTTTTTTTTTTAAACATGACAAAACATTTATTTTCACTATTGCCTTTGGCTTTTTTAAAATATCATCAGATATATTTAGGAATTTTGCTATTCAAGCAGAATTTAATATACAGAAACATTTCAAAATCTTTATACTTGTGTCTACAGGTTTGCAAATCTGTGAATGGATACAGTTTTCTGAACATCAGCCAATTTCGTGATCTGCTTGTAATAGCTTCCTATTGATGAAGTAAAAAGGGTGTAGTCAGTTATTACAAAACAATATATTGCTTAATAGACATTTTTTTGAAAAGACAGGATCGCAGGCAAAGGTGTAAAATGAGGAAATGGGCAGGCTAGGAGGGTTACATGTTCTGCTAAATTGTGTAAACATATTCTGTGACAAAAGTGACAAAAGTTAAAGGAAATATTGATATAAGTGAGCTGACACAGAATTTTACAAAATAATAATAGGTATGTAAAATGTTTTCTGCATCTTTTAGAAGCAGAGCTAATACTGACTCTTTCTCTTTTGATAAGGTGTGTGTATATATATATATATATATATATATATATATATATTTATATGTGTGTATCACAATTTCGTATTACAAGTGAATGGTAAAACAGAATTACCGGAGAAGGTTTAGCGCTGCAAACATCTTTTTTTTTTTTTTTATATAACACTTTTTATTGAGATTATTGGCAAGTATAACATGCAAAGTAATATTCATTCACAATAACAGATAATTTGCATAGTACATAAAATATGGAGGTAGATAACACAGATAATAGAAAATAGGACCCAATAGTATATTTAACCTGGAAGTGGTAGAAGAGACAATTGTTTGAATGAGTTACAAATTTTCTGGGGATTTCTCTGTAGGTCATCTTATAGCTCTACTCGTGAATATGTGAATGGGGTTAGTAGATAGAAATCTCATTTTTTAATAAGGGAATATTTTAATATGTAGCAATATGAAAAGGAAAAACATAAGGGGTAAACAGCGGGCCAGAGCCACTCTAGTATTGGGGGAAGGGGGGGGGCGTGTCCAAGTGTATGTTGGTAGGTGGTAAGTTTGTGGATATGACTTATATTTAAACTCAAAAGATATGTTAAGGAAGTCTATAAGCAAGTTCCCCACTTTAATGGAGGACTCAGAAAACTTCAAATAAGGGATCGGGAGGGTATATATTTAAAAGCACTTGAGAAGAGATCGCGCTATGAGGCTACCAAATTGAGCTATAACTATTAGCTGAAGTTATAATGGGGAGTGGGCAGCTCTATGCTATATGGTATTGATAGAGGGTAGTAGTACATAAAATGACATAGTTGAGGGTTGCACAATGAAGTGGCAGACTGAGCGCCAGCTGCAAGAAGGAGCTGCAGTGGCCAGAGAAACACCTGAATGCTGTGAATACTCTACGTCAAATATAACTATAAATAGATAGATCTAGCTGGGTTTCATATAAGGAGGAGATCACTCTATGGGTCTACTGAATTAAAGGATGGCTATGGGCAAAATTTAAAGTGAGGGGTGGGCGACTTTATGATATATGGTAATAAGGGGCAGGGGTGCATGAAATTACATACTTAAGGGCAACCCTATATAGTGTAGAACTAAATGTCAGCAGGTAGAATTGGGGGCTACTGAGGCTCTATATCAACTAGGGCAGATGGTAAATTGGCTTGCATGAGTCTCGTGCAGGGTGGAGTAACATTAAAGCCATCCAAATGTTAATGACTAAGGAGCAGATGGTAAACTCCTGAGATAGGGGAAAGTGGTTAGGTCATATTATATGGCCCTTAAACTTAAACAGAGCAATCTAAAGAAACATTTCCAATTACCATAAACAGTTGTGATCAATAAGCAAGCACAGGAGTGTATCATCATATATATATATATATATATATACACACACACATATATATATATATATATATATATATATACATATATACACGATGAAGGCAGTTTCTATACTGAGTAAATATATTATTGAGTACATGTGGTAGGTACACTGGTTCAGAATCCATGTTAGTAATATAGGAAAAGGCTCATATGGTACTACATACCCTCATAGTAAAGCTACTTAGACTCTACTTGTGAAGTGAAAATAGGTGTAATTAGTTTCATTATATACAACTGGTTCTCCAGATGCTATATACCAAGAGCCAGTAAGAACCTGGGTATGAAAATGAGAACAATCCAAGTGTCCCATGAGGAGGTGCTGCTCAGCCCAGCTGCATCACAACAGTAGAAGTAGATCCATCTGCACACCCAACCAACACAATGTCCAACGGCAAATAGCTCAGGCAAGGAATAAAAAGTGAACAGTCATAAGGCCGTCTGGCATAGGAGGCATATAAACTTGAGCATATATAGTGGGGAACAATATCTCAACATTAAGTATAGAACAGTGACTAACTAACTTCTATATGTATAAACTACAGCCATCTTCAATTAGTAGGTAGCTAGGAATGCTGTATAGCGTTGCCTTCAGTGACACCAGGTTACCCAACACCTCTTTTCTGTATCTGAGGAGGTGTAAATGTAAGGAGCAGATAGGCCGGCGATCGGTCATGAGTGGGCCAGGAAAAGTCAAGCCTGATCTCTCCGGTAAGGGTATTTCGGGGCATGTGGCTAACGGCAGTGAGAGACTTACATTCTGCGGCACTCTGCGCATCCGTGCTGCTGTGGTGGCGTATGGAACCTCCATGTCGGCTCCGCTTCTTACGATGCTGCACTCTTCTGATGGGGCCCTTTCCCAAGTAGGGAACCGGTAAGCCCGTGATAGATGTGGTAACTGCCTGTGTCCCAGAGGTTTTACCGGAGCTGGGGAAGCTTACAACTTGAGAAAGGTTATGCGGTCCGGTTTTGCTGTATATTTCCTCACGGTCTCCTATAGACAAACTAAGCTCCTGGTCCTCCGACATCTGACAGGGCACTGTGACAGCTGGGGATCCGGAGTAGGGGGGTGGTATGGCTAATCCAGGCTCTTCAAGCTGCGTCTCGGTGACTCTTACTCTGGCACCGCCCAAAAGGCCCAGGCCTCCCCTGTCTCGTGGCGCTTCTCCTGTATAGCATAGGTCATCAAAGTTCCAAAGGATCTGCAGCTCCAGCTCCCTAAATAGGGATCGGATCTGTAAATAGAGATCTTCTGCCATACTTAAGTAAAGTGTTCAGATAAGATCAAGCAATGTAATATAATAAAGCGGAACCACTATAAACAATCAGTGCGTTGACCAGGGGAATATGATGGGCCGCTGGTGTTAGGCCACAGGTTTCTCAGACAGACCAGAGCGAGGTTTCTGCCCACAGGGACGTGATAATGTTAAGTTTAGCTAGCTCCGTGACTGCTTCCAAAGAAATATCATAAATCTTGTAGTTAGATGTGGCAAGATAGAAGAGATAGGTAGCAGATTATGAAATTAAGCGTGGAGCTTCCTTGAAGTGCGTCTCTACATGTCTGTGGCTTAGACACGCCCCCTCTGCAAACATCTTTTTAACATGCCCTATACTTTCAATGGGTAGCTCTGCTGCATTAAACATTGTTCATATTGTGTAATATTTTCAGCTTTAGAGCCCTAGGTGAAGGAAACACCATCAAGTTAGCATGCAAGCTAAAGCCAGAGAATGGTTTTGTAGCATGTCCCATTTAACTCTATGAGGAGAGGGACTTAGAAAGTCACGCTATCCGACCTCCAGATGTTAGCACACCTAAGGCTTTTACTTGAGTGTAAGAAATTTACTTTCAACTTGTAATATGAGCGCAAAAAAAAGAACACTGTTGATTTAACTTGAGCTGTGTTATCGATTCCTGTCCGCCTCATCAGAGCAGGCGGACAGGGTTATGGAACCGCGGTCTTTAGAACGCTGGTTCATAACTGCTGTTTCTGGCGAGTCTGAAGACTCTGAAAAGCAGGGTAAGGGAGAAGCGGGACAAGAAGGGGTTAATTAGCACTCATTCCTTTGAATTTGGTAAATTGTTGAAACATATTCAACTAATAGTTGAAGTGATAGATAAACTAAAACTTAATATTTATTAAACCACCATTAAAATGTAATTGATATTACAACTGGGACAAATCCTTATATATCTCTATTGATCTCCACACTACAAATACAAATTACCATCTGCAATATACCGAGAAAATGAGCACAGCTTCAGCCACCCCCCTGTATTCCTGGCCAGTAACTGGATACTCTGGCTTCAGGTGACAGTGATGGCTTAAATACTATGTTCTAATCTCTTGCAGAAAAAGCTACTTATTTAGTGGAGTATCAATATAAAAGTTTAAAATAAAAAACCATTCACACTAGCATGCTGCACACAAACGCGTTTCGGCCGAGTAGCGGCCTTTCTCAATGTGTATAATAAATTGACAAGACGAGTGTAATGCTGACAGTTCCTTAAATACCCTATGTGTAAATTTCCTGCCCAATCACGTCACGTATTGTGTACACGCCCATCCTTTGGCGAATCACAAGCGACATTGTGTAAGCAGAGTAAATGATGGAACTAGGTTTCCGATTGGCTGCGAGTGAACCACTGTTACCCAATCCACGATCATTAACTACTCTTTGTTTATGTTTATACGATCAATGTATTCACGTTGGTCTTACGCTTTGTCAGCTTGAAATTGCTCATATTTAATATGAAATTCTACGTGCACCTATATCTGACATAAACTAAGCAGGCATACGCATCACAGAAAGATTTTAGCACAATGGTAAATTTAATTACCTATGGACGCTATACTTACAGCTTTCTGGTTGTGTAATGTTGCTAAATTGTAATAGATAGAAGTAATCCAAATGATCGCAATAATAAACTTTCACATCAGGAGAATTTGCTGATGCCTGTGAATAACCTATGAGTGGTTAACCGTTTCGTTACTCACTAACATAATATTGATGAGAGTACGATGCTCTGTGTTACAGCAATATAAGAGAAGAGTGTTATTCTATTCATAATTAGATGAGTGAATAGTAAAACTGTGCATTGGCTCGCATCTTTGACATTTTTGGTATGTAACTTTATATGAGTCTGATACTTACAATCATTTTCCACCTTATTCCAAGTGAGTGGATGTATAATGTATTGAAAAGAAGAAACCTTTCTCAATCTAGTTGTATAGTGTCAAGACTAATAGTATTTGTGAATTGGGAAACATTTGTATATAGGCTATCCCACTCATGAGAGAATTTTGAGCATGATGATGTTTGGCTGTAATATTGACTGTAGGAGTATTTACATTTTGCCCAAAAAGCCTTAGTTATATCATCGTACCTTTCATGTGTTATTCCGGTTGTAGTGTTTTACATCTTATGTTTTCCTAATATGGAGTCATACATTGTATGCATTATGGATACTTCTAAAAACAACTTCTGGGTGCACGTTAGAGAATGATATTAACTTGACCATTACAAGATGTATCTTTATGTTATTATAGATGAAATTGAAAGATTGAAACATTACAGGAATGCCCAAAAGTTATTGTTCTCATTCATGCCATTCGGCATTACAGTGTTTAGATTAAATATCCATTTTGCTTCCTTCTTTAATAGAATTTTTCCATGTCCCCACCATGAATGCCCGGGCATACTGTCTCCAGTCCCCAGCATCTAAATGTACTTGTTTTCCCATTATGGTGATGTAAAAAATGCCTCGCAACACTTGTAATTTGTTTGCCTTTTTCAACATCTTTTACAGCATTTCTAATGTTGCTGAGGTGTTCAGTCATTCTTACGCCCATTAGTCTAGTAGTCATGCCTACATATAAACAATTGCAGCTGCAAGATAAACAGTAGATTACATTTGGGGTTTTACAAGAAATATGGTTTTGAATAGTCCATTTTCTATTGAACCTATCCACTATTGTTTTCTTTTTAACCATGTGTGAACAGATCTTGCAGTTGCCACATGCTATTGAGCCCTTATATATAGGGGCTTTTTGGCATTTCTATCAAAATGACTGACTGTTAATTGGTCATTTAGATTGCTGGCACGTCTGTAGGTGAACATTGGTGTTTTTTGGATAATGGAATTTAATTGTTCATCCGATTGTAGAATATGCCAATGTCTTAATAGTATATTAGACATTTGTTGGCTTTGACTACAATATGTAGAGATGAATCTTAAGGGATTAGAGCTTTCCACTGTTTTTTTGGGTCTTAAGAGTTCTTGTCTGTTTCTGTGTAAAGCTCTCTGATAGGCTTTCTTTAGAGACTTCCTAGAATAACCCCTCAATAGCAACCTATCTCTTAATTCATTTGCTGCCTTTTGGAAAGATTCTAATGATGAGCTATTTCTGCAAATCCTTGAATACTCCCCAATAGGTAAACTCCTTATTGTATTGGGGTGATGAAAGCTATTCGCATTAAGGATGTTGTTTGTCGCTGTTGGCTTTCTAAAGGTGTCAGTCTCTAGACAATTGTTTATTTTCTTAATGGTTAAGTCTAGAAATTCTACCTTGTTGTCATCATGTGTCATAGTCAGAAACAGTCCAAAAGGATTATTGTTAAGGGTTGAAATGAATTCATTGAGTGATTCTATTGGCCCCTCTCATATGAAGAAGATACCATCTATATACCTGGACCAGTGGGTGATATGTTTGGTGAACTGTAGAAGGTTGTTGTTAAATACTACAGTTTCCTCCCACCAGCCCAGGTATATATTAGCATATGTGGGGGCATATGATGTCCCCATCGCTGTTCCACATAACTGCAAATAAAACTTCCCATTGAAAACAAAATAATTGTGTTCTAGAACGAACTCCAACAGATTGATGATAAACTGTTTGGTTTTGTTTGTGAGGTCTTTGTTTTTTAACAAAAAATGGGAAACCGCTGTACACCCCCAGTTTTTTTCTATACACGTATATAGTGACTCCACGTCACACATGACCAGAATTGACAAACAAATTACAAGCGTTGCGAGGCATTTTTTACATCACCATAATGGGAAAACAAGTACATTTAGATGCTGGGGACTGGAGACAGTACGCCCGGGCATTCGTGGTGGGGACATGAAACAAATTCTATTAAAGAAAGAAGCAAAATGGATATTTAATCTAAACACTGTAATGCCAAATGGCATGAATGAGAACAATAACTTTTGGGCATTCCTGTAATGTTTCAATCTTTCAATTTCATCTATAATAACATAAAGATACATCTTGTAATGGTCAAGTTAATATCATTCTCTAACGTGCACCCAGAAGTCGTTTTTAGAAGTATCCATAATGCATACAATGTATGACTCCATATTAGGAAAACATAAGATGTAAAACACTACAACCGGAATAACACATGAAAGGTACGATGATATAACTAAGGCTTTTTGGGCAAAATGTAAATACTCCTACAGTCAATATTACAGCCAAACATCATCATGCTCAAAATTCTCTCATGAGTGGGATAGCCAATATACAAATGTTTCCCAATTCACAAATACTATTAGTCTTGACACTATACACCTAGATTGAGAAAGGTTTCTTCTTTTCAATACATTATACATCCACTCACTTGGAATAAGGTGGAAAATGATTGTAAGTATCAGACTCATATAACGTTACATACCAAAAATGTCAAAGATACGAGCCAATGCACAGTTTTACTATTCAATCATCTAATTATGAATAGAAGAATACTCTTCTCTTATATTGCTGTAACACAGAGCATCGTACTCTCATCAATATTATGTTAGTGAGTAACGAAACGGTTAACCACTCATAGGTTATTCACAGGCATCAGCAAATTCTCCTGATGTGAAAGTTTATTATTGCAATCATTTGGATTACTTCTATCTATTACAATTTAGCAACATTACACAACCAGAAAGCTGTAAGTATAGGGTCCATAGGTAATTAAATTTACCATTGTGCTAAAATCTTTCTGTGATGCAAATGCCTGCTTAGTTTATGTCAGATATAGGTGCACGTAGAATTTGATATTAAATATGAGCAATTTCAAGCTGACAAAGCGTAAGACCAACGTGAATACATTGATCGTATAAACATAAACAAAGAGTAGAAATCCAAAAAAAGCAGAGATCTGAGCACTCAGGGGCAAGGTAAAATCTGGAAATCTTTATTAAACAAAAGGTAAAAGCTGCATCAAGGTGCAGGTAAGCAGGAGTAGCAGTCCTGACGCGTTTCGCGCCCCCCTAGGGGCGCTTAGTCATAGGAACTAATGCTGAACATGTCTGTAGTGTACTTAAAGGGATGACTGTCCAATCACTAGCCAGTAACTGCTGCAACCGGACGTCACCCTGAAGGAAACACTAACAGCATGTAAAAGAATGTTAAAATCAACAAATGTAATAAAACTGAAGGTACAAAAAAATCTTTGTATGCATACTGACAGGCTGTTATGGATAGAAACATTTAAGACATATTAGTATGTGTCTATGTATGTATGTGACTAATTATTTGTCTAAACAATGTTAATGAAAATGTCTAATGGACAATGTACTGAACAAATCCATGGCTACAAACTAAACCTAGGACGATATATGCAAATATTGTTAGCAAACATTAAGGCATAGTAACAATGTTAGGACTATAAGTATATAAGTATGTGATTAATCCATGTAAGGAATTGAATGATATTTGGAAAATAAGGGATATTGTTTCACAGACCAATAATATATAAGTGTGCTGTTAACATTGTTAGAGGTCGACAATCTGGAAAGGGAGAACGCCAATAGCAAGAGAAAATGCTTATATGCAATTAATGAATATTATTAATAATAATTATATGTTTTAAATTGAAAAGTGCATATTTAAGCATTAATCTATAAAATAAGAAATATCCCATTCCAGATTGATACCCTCAGGGTGTCTGGTTTCTAATTTCAGAATCCAGAATAACTCCCTTTTTGTAAGGAGTTTATGTCTATCCCCTCCTCTGGTAGGTTTGTAAACTACTTCAATGATTTGCGCTCCGAAATTGGGAACACCAGTTAGATGCAGACCATTGAAGTGTTTGGCAACTGCTGAGTTTTTATTAAAATTCTCAACATCTCTCAAATGTTCCCTAACCCTGTCTCGGAACTCACGAGAGGTTTGGCCTACATATTGATGTTGGCAGATATTGCAGTTAAGTACATATACTACCCACTTGGTTCTACAGGTAGCATAGAAGTTGATTTCAAAAGTTTTCAACGTACTCTTAGAATGAAAGTTGTTGCCTACAATGATTGACTTGCAGGCTTTGCAGTTGAAATTATGACATCTGAAATCTCCCCTTCTGCTGTCATGTAGCCCAGTGGGGGAGGACAAATTAATGGTTTGTATCATGCTAGGTGCCAATTTTGAGCCCAGGGTTTCTGGCTTTCTAGAAACAAATTTGAAGTTAGACACTGAGTTGGATATTAAAGGATCATTCTTAAGTAGTGGAATGTGTTTCTTTAAGATGTTAACTACTTCGTTATACTGATTGGAAAATGGGGTACTGAACACTATTGCATTTTCTGAAAAAGATTTATGAGATTTCATATGTTTTGAAGTACAATCCATTTTTGCATCCTCCTGTGCTTTATCTAATAGATTTGAGTTATAACCTCTGGCTAGCAGTCTCTTTTTTAGATCATTAGATTGATTAAAATAGATCTCATCGTTATTGGTGTTTCTCTTAAGTCTTAAAAATTGACTTTTTGGAATTGATTTGAGGAGGTGGGGAGGATGGGCTGATTGAGCATGTAAAATGGTGTTACCAGCAGTTGGTTTTCTATAAGTACTCGATATAATGGTTCCGTCATCTTCCACTCCTTCTAATGTAAAATCCAAAAAGTTGACTATATGGGAATTAACTTCACCAGTAAATTTTAATTGATTAGCATTGGTATTCAAATATTCCAAAAAATGAGCAATGGAAATGCCCCCATGATCCCTATCCTCAATTATAAAAATCATGTCATCAATAAATCTGTTATAAAAAACAGTGTCATGTATAAATGGATTTTGATATGAGTAGATATGTTGGAGTTCCCACCAACTCACATATAAATTGGCATATGAGGGGGCGAATTTCGCCCCCATTGCCGTTCCGCATAATTGAAGATAAAACTCTTTATCAAAGAAAAAATAGTTGTGGGTTAGTAGGAACTCCAAACAGTCACAAATGAAGATTTTCTCTTCCTGTTTATAGGCAGTGTCCCTATCCATGAACCATTTTATGGCTCTGACTCCCTGATCATGGGGGATGCATGAATATAGTGACTCAATGTCTACAGGGAGTGCAGAATTAATAGGCAAATTAGTATTTTGACCACATCATCCTCTTTATGCATGTTGTCTTACTCCAAGCTGTATAGGCTCGAAAGCCTACTACCAATTAAGCATATTAGGTGATGTGCATCTCTGTAATGAGAAGGGGTGTGGTCTAATGACACCAACACCCTATATCAGGTGTGCATAATTATTAGGCAACTTCCTTTCCTTTGGCAAAATGGGTCAAAAGAAGGACTTGACAGGCTCAGAAAAGTCAAAAATAGTGAGATATTTTGCAGAGGGATGCAGCACTCTTAAAATTGCAAAGCTTCTGAAGCGTGATCATCGAACAATCAAGCGTTTCATTCAAAATAGTCAACAGGGTCGCAAGAAGCGTGTGGAAAAACCAAGGCGCAAAATAACTGCCCATGAACTGAGAAAAGTCAAGCGTGCAGCTGCCAAGATGCCACTTGCCACCAATTTGGCCATATTTCAGAGCTGCAACATCACTGGAGTGCCCAAAAGCACAAGGTGTGCAATACTCAGAGACATGGCCAAGGTAAGAAAGGCTGAAAGACGACCACCACTGAACAAGACACACAAGCTGAAACGTCAAGACTGGGCCAAGAAATATCTCAAGACTGATTTTTCTAAGGTTTTATGGATTGATGAAATGAGAGTGAGTCTTGATGGGCCAGATGGATGGGCCCGTGGCTGGATTGGTAAAGGGCAGAGAGCTCCAGTCCGACTCAGACGCCAGCAAAGTGGAGGTGGAGTACTGGTTTGGGCTGGTATCATCAAAGATGAGCTTGTGGGGCCTTTTCGGGTTGAGGATGGAGTCAAGCTCAACTCCCAGTCCTACTGCCAGTTTCTGGAAGACACCTTCTTCAAGCAGTGGTACAGGAAGAAGTCTGCATCCTTCAAGAAAAACATGATTTTCATGCAGGACAATGCTCCATCACATGCGTCCAAGTACTCCACAGCGTGGCTGGCAAGAAAGGGTATAAAAGAAGAAAATCTAATGACATGGCCTCCTTGTTCACCTGATCTGAACCCCATTGAGAACCTGTGGTCCATCATCAAATGTGAGATTTACAAGGAGGGAAAACAGTACATCTCTCTGAACAGTGTCTGGGAGGCTGTGGTTGCTGCTGCACGCAATGTTGATGGTGAACAGATCAAAACACTGACAGAATCCATGGATGGCAGGCTTTTGAGTATCCTTGCAAAGAAAGGTGGCTATATTGGTCACTGATTTGTTTTGTTTTTGAATGTCAGAAATGTATATTTGTGAATGTTGAGATGTTATATTGGTTTCACTGGTAAAAATAAATAATTGAAATGGGTATATATTTGTTTTTTGTTAAGTTGCCTAATAATTATGCACAGTAATAGTCACCTGCACACACAGATATCCCCCTAAAATAGCTATAACTAAAAACAAACTAAAAACTACTTCCAAAACTATTCAGCTTTGATATTAATGAGTTTTTTGGGTTCATTGAGAACATGGTTGTTGTTCAATAATAAAATTAATCCTCAAAAATACAACTTGCCTAATAATTCTGCACTCCCTGTATTATCACCCAATTGTAGTCTTTCTTCCATTTTATACTTTTTAAGTTATCCAATAGGTTGCTAGAATCCCTGAGGTAACTGTGTAAGTTCACTACTAGTGGCTGAAGGATACAGTCTAACCACTCAGACATAGGCTCCAAAAGGGAGCCTATGCCTGAGACTATAGGCCTACCAGGAGGAGAGAGGATGTCCTTGTGTATTTTGGGGACATGGTGGAAAATTGGTGTGACCGGGGACTTTGGAATTAAAAGTTCAATATCTTTTCTTTGAAGTATTCCCAAGGCCAAACCGTCCTCCAACAAGTCCCCAAGTTTACTCTTAAAGATATTAGTTGGGTCTGAAGGCAATTTACGATAAATGGATGTATTCGCAAGTTGCCTATTGGCTTCTGATAGGTAAGCCTTCTTGTTCATAAGAACAATAGCGCCACCCTTGTCTGCATTTCTCAAGACCAAATTTTTGTTAAGTTGTAGTTTTTTTAGGGCAATGGATTCTTTATGTGTTAAATTGGTATGATGATGTTTTTTGTCATTTATTTTATTAGCCAATTCTAGCAGGTCTCTTTCAACACTTTGTTGAAAGGCATTGATGTAAGGCCCTCTGACTTGTATGGGATAAAAATCCCTGTTTTTTGTTATAGGAGGGGTTATAGAGTGCGTTCTGAGACCATTGAATTGATCCCCACTGCAAGATAAATCTCTCATAACCTCCAAAGTACAACAGTCCTTAAAGTCTTTCAGTTGATGACACTGGCCGGAGGGAAGGTCATTGTCCTGATTGATGATAGTTTGGCAATTATCCTCTGGAGATTTGTCAGAAAAGAATTTTTTGAGAGTTAGTTTACGGACAAATTTATTTACATCCAAGATGGTGTCAAAAACTGAGAACTTGTTAGACGGAGCAAAACCTAATCCTCTTTGCAATAGTGAAATTTCTTCGTCAGTTAGTTGGTAATCTGAGAGATTGAC
Organism: Bombina bombina; assembly: GCF_027579735.1. NCBI lineage: Eukaryota > Metazoa > Chordata > Amphibia > Anura > Bombinatoridae > Bombina > Bombina bombina. The sequence continues at coordinate 878,051,315 of NC_069500.1, forward strand.
AATATTTAAATTGTTGTCTCTTATTTCTTGTTCTTGCGTGTGGATTTTTTGCCTATTGTTCCGCCTTTTGGATCTTCTTGTCCTACGCCTAAAGGGCCACTCTTTTTAGTAGTAGTTGATGATGTTTTTGTTGGTATTTCCTCATCTGAGTCTTCCATAGAGGAAGCTGAATTAGAGCCGCTTTCAGGTGCCGAGGAATAGATGGAATTAGATTCCTGATCAGAAGATTCTTGTTCTGTAGAAGAAAAAGACACCTTCTTTGCCTTATTTTTATTTTTGTTTTTCAATATAGACTTTGGATTGTCTTTATCTTTAACTTCTTTCTTCTGTCCTGTGTGGCGCCTGTATCTTCTATTGCCATATTGAGGCCAAAAGTAGACTCTATTATTTTCATAGTCCTTACGGTCTCTATCAAACTTGTTCCTCTTGAATTCAGCCAGTTCAGCATCCAGTTTTTGTATGTGTTCCTTCATTTGAACCTTTAGATTATTGTAGGCTTCATTGTTTTTGTGATGTTTTAGTGAAACCTTATCAATTAGGATAGTTTCTTTTAGTTTCTCCCTTCTTCTCTGCTTATCTTTGATAAGAATTTTTATGAGAGTGTTGGAACAAAGAGTGAGGGTATCAGTCCACTCATCTATGAGGTCCTGATCTTCCAGCTGGTATGTTGGAAATTTTCTTAAACGCAGACCTCTGGGAATTCTATTGGATTCTAAATAGTGGTCAAAAGTGACAATATCCCACATGAGTCTTAAATCTGTGGTCAGCAATTTTTCATGGATGGTAAACTGTGATTTGATATCTGAAGTAGTTTCCATTCCCTCATTTTGTTTTTTGAAAACAGTATTAAAGTAATCTTTTCTATTTTCCAAATCAAAAAATGAGCCTGTAGAGCAAGATGGTTTGTCCTGCATTTTTTTCTAGGTGTAAAGATTTGTAAAACACCTGAAAAGATTATTGTTTATATTATAAACTTTTTTATTAATGGATATTTAGCAAAGGAATATACTATGCACCCTTCTATGAAATTATAGAAGCACTACTGGTAATTAGAATGGCCAACATTTATTGTTTTGACCAATTGAATAGCCTGTTTATTTTATAGCCTGTTTTATTGAGAGTAATACTATAAACAAAAGTATTAACAAATATTAATTGAATGTGTATATTTTTCTCTCAGTTGTCACGAGGTTTAACAACACTTGTGTACTTTTTAACTTTTTTAGTCAGACACAGTTTTTAGTGACATGTACAATGTGTAGTTTCATCCAAATGTAGATGATGGTTGACGGTGTAATATCTACAGAGTGTCTCTGTTGTGATACAATACAGTTCAATTCAATTCAAATAGGCGAGTAAACTCTTTTACCTGGTCCGGATGTCCACAGGCCTTAGGAGGAAGAGTCACTGTGTCAGGATAACCGGTACTGAGTCCCAGTAGTGTCCGGAGTGTGACAGCTGATCTGCGGTGTAGTCCAATCCATGCAGGCGATGAGAGAAAGTTCCGGCGTGTGACGTCATCAGCGTTCGCCGCGACAGGGAAACGGAGGGTCCGCTCAGTGTAAGATATGCACAGGCTTAAGAGAAATCACTTGACCAGGCAAGGTACAGGCAGTGAATTGTGTTGTATTACCAGTGGTGCGGTGCTTCAGAGGTGCGGTGGGAACAAGAACCGCCAGTATAGAAATCCAAAAAAAAAGCAGAGATCTGAGCACTCAGGGGCAAGGTAAAATCCGGAAATCTTTATTAAACAAAAGGTAAAAGCTGCATCAAGGTGCAGGTAAGCAGGTAAGCAGGAGTAGCAGTCCTGACGCGTAGTAGTTAACGATCGTGGATTGGGTAACAGTGGTTCACTCGCAGCCAATCGGAAACCTAGTTCCATCATTTACTCTGCTTACACAATGTCGCTTGTGATTTGCCAAAGGATGGGCATGTACACAATACGTGACGTGATTGGGCAGGAAATTCACACATAGGGTATTTAAGGAACTGTCAGCATTACACTCGTCTTGTCAATTTATTATACACATTGAGAAAGGCCGCTACTCGGCCGAAACGCGTTTGTGTGCAGCATGCTAGTGTGAATGGTTTTTTATTTTAAACTTTTATATTGATACTCCACTAAATAAGTAGCTTTTTCTGCAAGAGATAAGAACATAGTATTTAAGCCATCACTGTCACCTGAAGCCAGAGTATCCAGTTACTGGCCAGGAATACAGGGGGGTGGCTGAAGCTGTGCTCATTTTCTCGGTATATTGCAGATGGTAATTCGTATTTGTAGTGTGGAGATCAATAGAGATATATAGGGATTTGTCCCAGTTGTAATATCAATTACATTTTAATGGTGGTTTAATAAATATTAAGTTTCAGTTTATCTATCACTTCAACTATTAGTTGAATATGTTTCAACAATTTACCAAATTCAAAGGAATGAGTGCTAATTAACCCCTTCTTGTCCCGCTTCTCCCTTACCCTGCTTTTCAGAGTCTTCAGACTCGCCAGAAACAGCAGTTATGAACCAGCGTTCTAAAGACCGCTGCTCCATAACCCTGTCCGCCTGCTCTGATGAGGCGGACAGGAATCGATAACACAGCTCAAGTTAAATCAACAGTGTTCTTTTTTTTGCGCTCATATTACAAATTGAAAGTAAATTTCTTACACTCAAGTAAAAGCCTTAGGTGTGCTAACATCTGGAGGTCGGATAGCGTGACTTTCTAAGTCCCTCTCCTCATAGAGTTAAATGGGACGTGCTACAAAACCATTCTCTGGCTTTAGCTTGCATGCTAACTTGATGGTGTTTCCTTCACCTAGGGCTCTAAAGCTGAAAATATTACACAATATGAGCAATGTTTAGTGTGGAGATCAATAGAGATATATAGGGATTTGTCCCAGTTGTAATATCAATTACATTTTAATGGTAGTTTAATAAATATATGAAGGGGTAGTTATCAACGTGTCTACCTCAAATACGCTGGAATTCCTCAGCGTATTTGAGGCGAGGCTGATTCGCCTTAGTTATCAAGCCCTAGATACCGGCAAAAGTAGACTCAGTCCGACACAGATCGATTCTTACGTCACTCCAGATGTTCCGCACACAAGTGCGGCACAATCTGACTACTTTTGCTAGTTTTCAAAAAACTAGCAGGTACGCTCGGCACTTTTCCGGCCCAGCGTACCTGGTTTTCAAACCGCCGCCCTGGAGGTGGCGGATCCCATAGGAATCAATGGGAGTCTGACCATAGCGAAAGTTCATGTTCGCTGCTGCCAGACATCCCATTCATTCCTATGGGAGCTGTCTACACCTAACACCCTAACATGTACCCCGAGTCTAAACACCCCTAATCTGCCCCCCCTACACCGCCGCAACTAAATAAATGTATTACCCCCTAAACCGCCGCTCCCGGACCCCGCCGCAACTATAATAAACTTATTAACCCCTAAACCGCTGCTCCCGGAGACCACCGCCATGCTAATAAACTGATTAACCCCTAAACCACCGCTCCCTGTCCCCGCTGCAACTATAATATATGTATTAACCCCTAAACTGCCGCTCCCGGACCCCGCCGCCACCTACATTATACCTAGTAACCCCTTCCCTGCCCCCCTATACCGCCACCACCTATAATTAAGTTATTAACCCCTATCCTGCCGATCCCGGACCCCGCCGCAACTAAATAAATAGTTTAACCCCTAAACCGCCGCTCCCGGACCTCGCCGCAACCTATATTAAACTTATTAACCCCTAATCTGCCCCCCCTACACCGTCGCCACCTATAATACATTTATTAACCCCTATCCTGCCCCCCCTACCCCGCCGCCACTGTAATAAAATTATTAACCCCTAAACCTAAGTCTAACCCTAACCCTAACACCCCCCTAACTTAAATATTAATTAAATACATCTAAATAAATTTAACTCTTATTAACTAAATGAATCCTATTTAAAACTAAATACTTACCTTTAAAATAAACCCTAAGATAGCTACAATATAAATAATAACTATATTGTAGCTATCTTAGGATTTATTTTTATTTTACAGGCAACTTTCAATTTATTTTAACTAGGTACAATAGCTATTAAATAGTTATTAACTATTTAATAGCTACCTAGTTAAAATAAAGAGAAATTTACCTGTAAAATAAATCCTAACCTAAGTTACAATTACACCTAACACTACACTATACTTTAATAAACTATTCCTATGTAAAACTAAATACCTGTAAAATAAACCCTAAGATAGCTACAATGTCATTAATAATTACATTGTAGCTATTTTAGGATTTATATTTATTTTACAGGTAACTTTGTATTTATTTTAGCTAGTTAGAATAGTTATTAAATAGTTATTAACTATTTAATAACTAACTAGCTAAAAGAAATACAAAATTACCTGTAAAATAAATCCTAACCTAAGTTACAATTACACCTAACACTACACTATCCTTAAATTAATTAAATAAATTAGCTACAAATAAACTAACTAAAGTACAAAAATTAAAAAAAGCTAAGTTACAAAAAATTAAAAAAATAGGTACAAACATTTAAAAAATATTACAACAATTTTTAAGCTACTTACACCTAATCTAAGCCCCTAATAAAATAACAAAGCCCCCAAAATAAAAAATGCCCTACCCTATTCTAAATTAAAAAGTTACCAGCTCTTTTACCTTACCAGCCCTTAAAAGGGCCTTTTGCGGGGCATGCCCCAAAGAATTCTGCTCTTTTGCCTGTAAAAGAAAAATACAACACCCCCCCAACATTAAAACCCACATACCCCTAATCTAACCCAAACCCCCCTTAAATAAACCTAACACTACCCCCCTAAAGATCATCCTACCTTGAGTGGTCTTCTGTCAGCCGACCACCGATGGAACCGAAGAGGAGATCTGGAGCGGCAGAAGTCATCATCCAAGGGGCGCTGAAGAAATCTTCCATCTGATGAAGTCATCATCCAGGCGGTGCTGAAGAAGTCTTCCAACCGGGTGATGTCATCTTCCAAGCGGCATCTTCAATCTTCTTTCTTCCGGATCCATCTTCATCCCGCCGACGCGGAACATCCTTCTTCCCCGACGGCCGACTACTGAATGAAGGTTCCTTTAAGGGACGTCATCCAAGATGGCGTCCCTTCAATTCCGAATGGCTGATAGGATTCTATCAGCCAATCGGAATTAAGGTAGGAAAAATATGATTGGCTGATGCTATCAGCCAATCAGATTGAAGTTCAATTCGATTGGCTGATCCAATCAGCCAATCAAATTGAGCTCGCATTCTATTTGCTGTTCCGATCAGCCAATCAGAATTGAAGGGACGCCATCTTGGATGACGTCCCTAAAAGGAACCTTCATTCAGTTGTCGGCCGTTGGGGAAGAAGGATGTTCCGCATCAGCGGGATGAAGATGGATCCGGAAGAAAGAAGATTGAAGATGCCGCTTGGAAGATGACATCGCCCGGTTGGAAGACTTCTTCAGCGCCGCCTGGATGATGACTTCATCGGATGGAAGATTTCTTCAGCGCCCCTTGGATGATGACTTCTGCCGCTCCGGATCTCCTCTTCGTTTCCATTGGTGGTCGGCTGGCAGAAGAGGACTCAAGGTAGGATGATCTTCAGGGGAGTAGTGTTAGGTTTATTTAAGGGGGGTTTGGGTTAGATTAGGGGTATGTGGGTGGTGGGTTTTAATGTTGGGGGGTTGTATTTTTCTTTTACAGGCAAAAGAGCAGAATTCTTTGGGGCATGCCCCGCAAAAGGCCCTTTTAAGGGCTGGTAAGGTAAAAGAGCTGGTAACTTTTTAATTTAGAATAGGGTAGGGCATTTTTTTATTTTGGGGGGCTTTGATATTTTATTAGGGGCTTAGATTAGGTGTAAGTAGCTTAAAATTGTTGTAATATTTTTTAAATGTTTGTAACTTAGCTTTTTTTATTTGTTGTACTTTAGTTAGTTTATTTAATTGTATTTAATTGTAGTTATTTGTAGCTAATTTATTTAATTAATTTAATGATAGTGTAGTGTTAGGTTTAATTGTAACTTAGGTTAGGATTTATTTTACTGGTAATTTTGTATTTCTTTTTGCTAGGTAGTTATTAAATAGTTAATAACTATTTAATAACTATTCTAACTAGCTAAAATAAATACAAGTTACCTGTAAAATAAATATAAATCCTAAAATAGCTACAATGTAATTATTATTTATATTGTAGCTATATTAGGGTTTATTTTACAGGTAAGTATTTAGTTTTAAATAGGAATAATTTATTAAAGTATAGTGTAGTGTTAGGTGTAATTGTAACTTAGGTTAGTTTTTATGTTGCAGGTTAATTTCTCTTTATTTTGACTAGGTAGCTATTAAATAGTTAATAACTATTTAATAGCTATTGTACCTAGTTAAAATAAATTGAAAGATGCCTGTAAAATAAAAATAAATCCTAAGATAGCTACAATATAATTATTATTTATATTGTAGCTATATTAGGGTTTATTTTAAAGGTAAGTATTTAGTTTTAAATAGGATTAATTTAGTTAATAAGAGAAATATTATTTATATTTATTTAATTAATATTTAAGTTAGGGGGGTGTTAGCATTAGTGTTAGACTTAGGTTTAGGGGGGGCAGGATAGGGGTAAATAAATTTATTATAGGTGGCGACGGTGTAGGGGGGCAGATTAGGGGTTAATAAGTTTAATATAGGTGGTGGCGGGGTCCGGGAGCAGCAGTTTAGGGGTTAATACATATATTATAGTTGCGGCGGGCACCAGGAGTGGAGGTTTAGGGGTTAACATATTTAGTATAGCTTGCTGCGGGGTCCGGAAGCGGCGGTTTAGGGGTTAATTCATTTATAAGAGTTGCGGTGGGGTCTAGGAGCTGCGGTTTAGGGGTTAGTAACTTTATTGAGTTGCGGGGGGCTCCGGGGGCGCCGGTATAGGGGGTAGAACAGTGTAGTTTAGTGTGGGTGCTTAGTGACAGCTTGTCGAAAAGCTGTTAAAAAGCCGAAGAGCAGCGAGATCGGATGTGTGATAACTATCACAGTCCGCTGCTCATTGCCCCGTACTTGGTGCGCGGCTTTTTGACAGCTTTTTTGATAACTTAGGCGAACGTATTCAGGTCCGCGGCGGCGATGGTAGGTGAGCTTAGGCGGGCGTATTGGACCGGCGAAGGCAGGTAAAGTAGACGGCTTGATAACTACCCCTCTAAGTTTTAGTTTATCTATCACTTCAACTATTAGTTGAATATGTTTCAACAATTTACCAAATTCAAAGGAATGAGTGCTAATTAACCCCTTCTTGTCCCGCTTCTCCCTTACCCTGCTTTTCAATTAATTATCAAGGGTTAGCACCAGGGATTATTATATCCCTTATTCTTATTCATATACATTCACAGTGCCAATACTCCTTGTCCTCTCGTACGAGTTTGAAGACTCGCCAGAAACACGGCCCTTCAAGCTCCATTCGGAGCTTGATAGATAGGCCTCAATGTGTGTATATATGCATTTTTGTAACACCTGAGACCTCATATCTTTATAACTTTTTTGCACAATATTTGTTTTAAATATTTTTTATTAGATGGTGTTATTATGAGTGCAATTATACTTTATAATTTATTTTTAATGTGTTCTGTGAAACATTTTTTTTCCGCAAAGCAGTTATCCAGAGCTTTGAGGACCCGCTAACCCAACGAGCGTCTGTAAATACACACATACACAGGCCCTTTGTAATTTCCATAGACACATACAAAACCCAAAAATGGACTGCACTCTCAAACAGAACTGGGTGCCCACCATCCTATGACCACCTAGAAGTCTTTGGGGAAAGGAAGTTAGGTCGGCCATGCTATCCGACCTCCAGATGCCTGAATCTTTCACTTAGAGTGATAACTTTTTTTTTTAACTTTTAATATGAGTTGATAAATAGGAAAGTTATTGATTTACTTGAGCAGTTTAAGCACTTAAGAGGCCAGATTACAAGCATTGCGCTACTGATAGTATGGGCACAGTAACCAATATCGCTTGACTTTGCTATCATTAGTACACGACTTTCATATTAAAAGTCCATGGTAATGCGTGTTAACCAAAGAAGGGTTATCGTGGCCGACTTCACTCAAGCACTAATTTGTGCTGGTATTACAAGTTAAAAGTAATAGTTTGTGCTTGAGGAATGGCTGAAACTCCACTAGAATATTTAGCAAAACTTCAGACCTGAAGTATGATTTAAGGGTTAAAAAAGTTGCTCATAACTCATTAAAATAAATTATTATGCACATATACATTTAATAAAATAAAATATAATAGATCACTTTATTGTTAATAAAACATTTTTTAAAAGGGTTATGGTATATGTCCAATTGTTTGACGGGGATATACTGTGTGTATACATATTTAGATAGATAGATAGATAGATAGATAGATAGATAGATAGATAGATAATATATGTCTAAATATGTGCATGTGTGTATGTACTGTATATATGTTGATATATATATACTTTTGATCCTTCCCAGTCAAATACCTTGAAACGTAATATTTTTTTATTCCCTTTTAATGTGTTTTAATGTGTTTTTATTGAAAATACTTGAAATTCCTAGCTTATAGAAAAAAAATTCCTTTTTATTTTAAATATATATATATATATTTATATATATGCATATACACTATCTATCTATCTATCTATCTATCTATCTATATTTGAACAGCCAATAGGATTTTAGCAGCCCTAATTCCTATTGACTGATTTAAATTTTTCAGCCAATAGGAATGCAATGGTACCCCCAGTATAAAAGGTGTACCTTGCATTTGAATCCTCAGTGTGTTGTTAACGATCACATGAAAAGGACCTCCACATTGGATAGATGAACTTCCACCTGGACCTCTGCCTTGGACCTTTACCTGGACCTCCGCCTGGACCTCCATCGACCACTCCGCCTACGCAGGGATGAAGAAGATGCCGGTCCCACAATGGATCCGCCTGGATGAAGATGAAGCCGCTGGGATGAAGATTGTTCAAGCTGCACTTCAGCAACTGTGAGCAGCTAAAGAGGGGGGTCTTTGTATTTTTTTACAGGTAAAAGAGCTGATTCCTTTAGGGCAATGTCATACAAAAGGCCCTTTTAAGGGCTATTGGTAGTTTATTGTAGGCTAGATTTTTTTTATTTGGGGGGAGCTTTTTATTTTGATATGGCTATTAGATTAGGTGTAAATGTTTTTATTTTGGATAATTTTGTTTGTTATTTTTCGTAATTTAGTATTTTTTTTTAAAAAAAATTGAACTGTAGATTTAATTATTTTTAGTAGGGTTAGGTTTTTTAATGTGTATTTTAATTAATTTAATTTGTAGTTATTTTAATTTTAGTATAATAGAAATGTTAGTTTAATTTATAGTTTAAACTTAGTTTTTTTTAATTTTACAGGTAAGTTTTTATTTATTTTAAGATAGGGATCTTGTAATTTTAATTTAAAGTTAGGGGCCCGGGGGTTGTTAGTTTAGGGGTTAATAGTTTAATTTAGTTTTTGACGATGTGGGCGGCTGGTGGTTTAGGGGTTAATAAGTTTATTTAGTGTTAGGGATGTGAGAGGCCAGAGATTTAGGGGTTATAACTTTACTTAGTGGCGGCGATGTTGGGGAGCGGCGGAATAGGGGTTAATATATTTATTATAGTGGGGCAATGTTGGGGTGCGGGGGAATAGGGGTTAATAACTTTATTATAGTGGCAACGATGTCGGGGAGTGGCGTAATAGGGGTTAATACATTTTTTTAAAAAAAATTTTTATTGAGAGTATCACACATGAAAACACATAGTTACATCAGATATCAAAAGAACATCAGAATCAAGCACCAACACAGTTGGGCACATTGTCATATCTTAATCTTGCAACATAACCTTATGTCCAATGACTGTAACATGTTTATGTCATGAATATATCCCAAATGTGTTCACCTCTCACTGATTTTGTATTTTATAGTACCCCTCACCCCCACCCCTCCGCCCTCCCTAACCTCTACCCAAACAGTCGAAACTCCCACCCACACCCTGTAGGCCCGAACTTATAGGACCTCTCGAGCTAGCTTTTTAATATGTTACTTAGTGAACAGCGTGAAGAGGGGAAGGGAAAAAATAAATAAATAAATAAATTACAATTGTCTCTCCCACCCCTCTCTCCTTCTGCAGTCTTTAGGAGTTCCTTGGATAAATTATGTGTGCCCACTCGCCCCTCAGGGAGTTCTCCAAGAATATCTCAGAGTGTTGAAATGGTAGTAAAATCTGTCTTTGGATCTGGAGTTCAAAGGTCAAAATCAGTCTGCGCCATTTCCTTAAGAACAATTTAAGCCTATTACCGACATCTACCCTGGTGTCAACCTGTTCTATAAATAAGTGAGTTTTCAGGATGTTACGAAAGTAAGCTATAGTAGGTCTTGTCCTCTTGGTCCAGTGATTTAGGATACACTTTCGTGCAAGTAGGATAGACATGGTCAGTTCTATGTCACAGTGTTTATATTGGGCACCCCAATTTAGAAACAGGATATCTGTGGAATTGAGGGAGATAGGGATCTTCAATTTCCTGTTAATCCAGTATTGCAATTGATGCCAGAATTGTCGAATCACTGGGCAATCCCATATACAGTGTAACAGACCCGGGGCTTCCGCCGCGCATTTAGAACATTTATTAGGGCAATTAGGTACCCATTTGACCAGTCTTTTAGGGGTCAGGTAAGCTCTATGTAGAAATTTAGTCGCCTTTCTAACTTTCTCCAACGCCTTCCGGGTCTCCTCCACTGTAATCCCCGAGACTCCCTCTCTCTCCTATCCCATCACAGCAGACGACTGTATTTTCGTCAGTCTATCCTGTAGGAAGGTTTGATAAATCTCTGATAGGGAGAATCTGCCCATTTTAAAGAGGGATTGGGTAAGTCGAAAAGGGGAACCATCCCAGAAGTCCGGATTATCCCTAATCAGTGTGTTCAAGTAATGACGCGTCTGCAAGTAAGCATAAAAGTGGGCCTTCGGAAGATTAAACTCCCTTTGCAGCGTAGAAAAGGATTTGACCGAGCGAGTCAGGGGCTCCAGTAAGGATCCCACCGACTTCAGACCTAGCTTTTCCCAACAGTCAAAGGGTCTCATATCCAGCCCCACTGGGAAGTCCGGATTATTATGGAGGGGAAGAAAGACAGAGCTGTGACAGCTTTTTTTTTAAGAATTTATGTGCCTGGTGCCAGGCTTTTAATGGGTCACGGTATAGCAAGTTCATGCCCACCAATTTAGCTGCTCCAGATTTCGCCATGTGTGGCAAATATGCCAGGGAGATACCCCCAAGGGCTGCACGTTCCAAGGTAGGCCTATAGAAATGTTGTGTATCCACATGCCAGTCAAGAACCAAACGGATCAGCGCTGCCCAGTTGTAAAGTTTAAAATCTGGTAGGGAGAGACCCCCTTTTAGGTAAGGCATAGATAATTTATCTGTCGATATGCGGGGTTTACCCCCCCCTCCAGACAAAAAGTCGTGTTGCCGCATTCAATAATTTCACATCTGACTTCGTCAGTAATAGAGGCAGCATAAGTAGCGGGTATATGAGGCGGTGAAGAACCACCATCTTCACTAGGCTGATCCTGCCCGCTAGTGACAAGGGAAGAGATTTCCAGCTTCTCATTAAACTACAGAGCTTGGCACACAGGGGGGTTAGATTCATAGAGTATATCTTATTAGGATTAATAGGAATATGAATTCCAAGGTAAGTTAGACTCCGGGAGGCCGTTACAAACGGGTAAGCATGCACGCTGCCTTTTTTTTATTTAACCACAGAATCTCTGATTTTTGCATATTGACCTTGTACCCCGAGAAGGAGCCAAAGTCACTCAAGGTTTGCAAAATCGAGGGGATATGCAGCTTCGGATCCTGTACGAACAACATCATATCGTCCGCATATAATGCCAGTTGTTGGGGGGCCCCTCCTATGTCGATACCTGGGAAGATCTGGCGCAGCTTGATTGCCAGTGGCTCTAGGGCCATATTGAATAGGAGCGGTGACAGGGGGCAGCCCTGTCTGGTGCCTCGTCCCAAAATCACATTGGGGGAGAACGTATTGTTTACACATATGTTCGCCACGGGAGAGGAGTATAGGTTTTTGAGGAAGGCTGTGAAGGGGCCCGAGATATTGAACTTGGTCATAGTGTGAAACAGGTGACTCCATTCCACCCTATCAAAGGCCTTCTCTGCGTCCAAGGACAGCAGGAAGGCCTCCGGAAGCGGTTTGTTCAATCCATTGTGATTTCCATCCCAGAAATACCGAAGCAAGTGTAGCACTCGTCGGATATTAACTACTGATGATCTCGCATGCATAAAGCCGGTTTGGTCTTCATGGATCACGTCTGGCAGGATGAATTTGAGGCGCTCTGCAAGTAATTTCGTAAGAATCTTATAGTCTGCATTAAGCAGCGATATTGGTCTATACGATTCAGGGAGGAGAGTGTCCTTTCCCGCTTTAGGGATAAGGGTAATATAAGCCGCTGAAAAAGAACTGGACGGTGTGTCAGCCGTCAAAAAGTATGCCGTGAACAGGTCTGTCAACACTGGGACTACCTGTGGTTTCAGCATGCGATAGAATTTGATGGGCAATCCATCAGGGCCAGCCGCTTTGCCCAATGCTAGTGATGCTATTGTTTTACCTACTTCCTCCCTGGAGATAGGCGCGTTCAGCTTGTCCAACTGATCATCTGAGATCCGTGGTAAGTGAATTGAGCTCCAGAAGTCTCTCAGGACCTCTTCAGAACAGCTTTGGTCACTGGTGTACAGCCGGGAGTAGTAGGAGGCGAATGCCTCTGCTATTCTCTTGGGTTCCCTGACCACTTTATCGCCTTCTTTGAGGGCAGGTATAAAGTGTTTTGAGGTTTTTAAATTGACCAAGGAGGCCAGCAACCTACCTGACCTGTCACCGTACCTGTAATATTTACCTCTAGTCCTTAAAAGGGTCTGAGATGCCTGATAAGCCAAGAGTGCGTCATACTCATTTTTGACAGCAATGTATTTCTGGTGGTGTGACCTCGAGGGTCCATTACGATAGGTTGAGTAGGCGGCAGCTAAGCTGGTTCTAAGTGCTTCCAGTCTCTCTGCATGTACTTTTCGTTTGCGGGAGAGAAAAGCTGTCTCCTGCTAGCACCACCTTCGCAGTTTGCCAAAAAAGTTCAGGCGTTGCCAGATGTTGCGCATTGGTTGAGTGGAAATCATCCCAACATTTGATCATGTACTGCTGGAATTCCTGAGATGTGATTAGGTATTGTGGGAACCTAAGAGTTCGCCTCTGATTTGGTGGATCTACCGCATCAAGGAAGAGCCCCACAGGGGCATGGTCAGACACCATCACCTCACCGATCTTGGCATCTATGATCCGCGGAATCAAAGAGTTAGAGGTCAGGAACATGTCAATGCGGGACATCGAGGGCAGAGCCCGGGAGACACATGTATAGTCTCTTCCGTCCGGATAGAGTTTGCGCCAAATGTCGACAACATCTAGAGAGGCAGTTAGAGCTTGAAAAATTTCAAATTCAAATTTACCGTCCGATGTAATTTGCGTTCCAGGGGCAGCCCTAGAGGCGTCCCTGAGCCTGTCACACCGCGGATTGGGAGCCAAGTTAAAATCCCCTCCGATGATAAGGGCAGAGCCCAGAAAAGGAGTCAGGACTCCAATCAGATTTTCCCAGAATATCCTATCCCTCTGGTTGGGGGCATAAACATTACATAGAACATATTTTTTATTGTCTATTGTGGTTTGTACAATAAGGTACCGGCCCTCTGGGTCTTTAGTCACTGTCGTGTCTATGAGGTCTAGTTTCTTCCCAAACAAGATTGCCACCCCTCGGCTAGCACTCTTATATGAAGCAAACTCAGCTTTACCCACCCAGTCTCTCTCTAACTTAGCGTGTTCGATGTCAGTCAGGTGCGTCTCTTGCAAGAACGCGACATCAGCTCTTTTTTTCCTCAATTGAGTAAGTATGGTCTTTCTCTTTATAGGGGAGTGGATACCTCCTACATTCCAGGAGTATATATTAAATTATAGTATTAAGTGAGATACCTCGTGAGAGACAAAAAAAAATAAAAATAAAACAGGTGGGGGAGGGAGGGAGATAGGGGATCTTCACGCTGTCACCTACCTCTTGATAATTTTCGTAAGCTACAAAAGAACAATAAGATACAAAATGTCAACCAAACATCAACACAGCATATATCAGTGAGCAGCTTATTACAACCTAAGTTGCTGAACGAACATTCTACACCAGGTCCTAAGAGCCCCTGCTGCAGGGCCAGGAGAAGGCTGTTCCAGCCCCTTGGTAGCAGTTGTAAATGCAATATAGAAAGATCAGTGGATAAACCACTGTTTTTTAACATACAATATTCAGCGATCTCAGTAGACATAAATATAAGCAGGATAAGCATCAACAGGTTAAACCTTGCATAAGAGAGTAAGCCCGTGTTGCTGGGCATTGGTCTCGGTATTTTAACTATAAGCAATTTTAGGAACTCAAACATTAAACTTATAAACAATCTAAACTTATATAATATCAACCTGGGTGTCCAAAGATTGGGCAACCACCTTCTTGATTTGGCTACTGCAGCCATTTAACACATTATAATGGAGAAAATGTAAGCGTTGCGAATGAGTCAAAGTCTTCAACCCTCCCCACCCCTTGCTCTCCCTGGGCTCATTCCTCCCCATTCTACTTCTAGGAAAGCTTGCGCCGTTTCTGGCGAGTAAAAAAATTTGGGTCCCCTCGGGGTCGAGATTTTCAATTTGGCCGGGTACAGCAAGTAAGCCTGTCTACCCTCACGGTGTAATCTGGAGCATAGTGCAGAGAATTCCCTGCGCCTTTTCATCAAGTCTACAGAATAGTCCTGAAACAGCAGGAGCCTGGAATTATCATAGGTTAAGTCCTCAACTCTTCTATATGCCCTCAAAACTATGAGTTTAGTTTGGAAATGGAGGAACTTTATCATTACTGGGCGGGCCTGAGCATCGCGATCCATGGCGGGTCTTTCTGGGCCTACTCTATGTGCCCGCTCAACACTCCCCGCCAACTTATCAGATGGGATATCTAGCAGTGTTGGGAGAACAGTTTCTACAAATTTTAAAAGTTCCGTTGGTTTAACCGACTCAGGGAGCCCCAGTAGGCGGACATTATTGCGCCTCGAGCGATTCTCGAGGTCATCAATTTTTTGCTGCAAGACCAGAGAGTGTTTTTCTAGGGCCTCTAATTTACTAGTGGTGGCAACCTGCGTGTCCTCGAGATCAGAGATCCTGGTCTCTGCCTCAGTTACTCTAGTGGAGAATTGTTTCACCTCCTCCGCCAGGGTATCTACTCCCTTTTGGAGGTTCTCTATTTTGGGCAAAAACAGGGTGGAAATCTGCTTGACTATAGGGTGTGGATCAAGTAAAGTGTGGTCTTGCTGGACCTCATAGGAAGGTCCTTGTGCTACAGCTTCTGAGCCCTGTCTGGCTCTACGCTCAGCATTCTTATTGCGGTTTGCCATTGGGTCTGGTATGAGATATTTCTCCATGCACACACACAGCTATGTTTTAGGGTACACCATACATCGAACTTTTTGCCAAAATAGTAACGGGTTCTAGAAAGTCACCCCAAATGTACCTATATAACCACAAATATAAGGACCAGCAAAACACAATTCCTGTTAAATCAACAAGTTAAAAAGTACACCTGTAGGAAATAAAGGGAAGGTTAGATACATCAACACCATCAAAAGCACTTGTAATAAAAGGTCCTTTCAGTCTTCGTCCACTTGCGTGGCCCCAGAACAACTGGTGTGAGTCAGGGTCCCACAATATGCTAAACAAAGTTGCCCTTGTATAGGGTAAAATATCACAAGCTGAGCAGAGAAGTGAGTCTTAAATTTGGCAAGGAAGTTTATGTTCCCCCACCCTAATACTTTGTTTTGCCTCACAGACACCTGCAGATACTGAAAGTCCTTAGGGGGTAATGAAAAACAAAGCTTGCTCTTTCAAGGCTGTACACAAGCAGGGTTCTGCAACAACAAATAACTGGATGTATCACACTTCAACTCTGATGTAGCCGGTCTTTAATAGCTCCCAAGTAAAGGCCTCAGTAGTATGTGGATAAGAAATGCTGGAGGCCATCCCACGTGGCTATGCCACAGTTATATGATATAGTGTTATTTCCCAGCTATATTATGAGTGCTGCAGGGGGCTCATTTAACTGTGTGTCCCAGGCCTTCTTATTTATCCCAAGTCTCGATACTCCCAAGAGTCAGGAGGGCCCCAGTGCAATAAATTGAACCAGCAAGGTGGCACTAAGTAGTAGGGACTGTAAATCAGGCTGTGTTAAAGGCTTACCAACCGCCACTGTAAAAGCCGTCACCGTCCATGTGTCCTCATTGGCCAGATAGTACCTAAGTGTAGGCCAGGAGAGCCCTTTGCCAAGATTTGGCCCAATTCCAGGTTGGGTATTGATGCTTGTCTCTTAGGTGGTAGCAAAGCGTGGGACAAGTCTGCAGGGCCTTTTAATGCTTATTGCTGAGTTCCCCACCGATCTCCGGTACTGCAGCGCGTCCTGGGAGTCTGGATATGTGAATGCGCTCCTCCGGAACCTCCTCCGATACCACCGCTACAAGTGGCACTTGTTGCAGCCGCAGTAGTCACTTCTCCTGGCCGATTCACTGTGTCCGCTTCGTCCCGCGGCTATGTACACAGCTCTATCCCTCTCTGCTTTAAGACGCCAGTATGGCCGCCGCTGCTCCCGCCAAGAGAGCCAAGATTCTTCACGGACCTCTGTGGGGGAAAGCTGTTCTAGTTCCGCCTCTTCAGTGCCCAGACACGATGACTGTCAAGGGCAGTTAGGCTCGGGCAAAAATTGAGGCTGAAGTCTGCGAAAAGCACTCAATTTAGGGGTACTGTGCACGGAGCTCCACACACACGCTGCTGCTCTCAAGCCCGTCCCACCGGAAGTCCTTGGGTTAATACATTTTATTAGTGGCAGGGATGTCGGAAGTGGCTAATTAGGGGTTAATAACTTTAATATAATATTTGTGATGTGGGAGGGCCTCGGTTTAGGGGTTAATAGGTAGTTTATGGGTGTTAGTGTACTTTGTAACACTTTAGTTATGAGTTTTATGTAATAGTTTTGTTGCGTAAAACTCATAACTACTGCTCTCAGATGGCGGCACGGAACTTGTCATTATAGGGGGTAATGCAAGCTTTTTAGCCTCACCACACAACTCGTAATGGCAGTGCTATGGGAATCCCATGAAAAAAACTTATTTTTTTCGAGTGCGGGACTGATGTTGCGTTACAGGCTAAAAGGCTTGCAGTACAGCTATACCGACAAGATTCGTAATGGCTGCATTGCTATTTTAACGCTGAAATGACAATTTTTTCAGCGTTAAAACACGAACGCAAAACTTGTAATCTAGGTGTATGTATTTTAACTGTGTTTATTTTGCATACTTGTACTGGCGCAGCAATAATGATTGGGAGGCATTATAGCCTACAGTATGCCCCAATCACGATTACCAAATATAGAGTACATTTTGTTATGTAAAAGATATATAAACAAAATGGGAAGCATGCAGTTAAATACATTGTACAATAAGTGTAACTGTGAAGACATGCTTGCGATATGTAATTTCTGACTTTCTGTATTTGTCAATCACTTCAGCTTTCTTTCTTACATAAGATTAAAATGAACTAGGATACAAACCAAGCACAGTTAGCAAGCTCAGCATTGCCTTTTGTTAATACATATTACCTCAGGGCTCTGAAAGGACCATTAAACACAATATAATAGCATAATCGATAAATGCATAATAAAGAGACAATGCAAAAGCACTTTGAATTTCAAATGAGTTGTAGATTTTTTTCTGAAATATGTCAGGCGGTTATATTTTCCTTCCTAATGCACATCACATGACAGCAATCAGCCAATTACAGAAAGCAAAAACGTATATCCTGTAAATCTTGCACATGCTCAGTATGAGTTGGTGTCTCAGAAAGTGTGCATAATAAAAATTGTGCATATTTAGACAATGTAAGTGAATTGAAAAGTTCTTTAAAATTGTGTGCTCGATCTGAATCATGAAATTTTATTTTGACTTGACTGTCCCTTTAATCAAATGCTATTCATGAATCATTGTATAGATTGAGCTTTGAAGAAGCTAAAAAGGATAAGTAATTATTTAATATAGCCTGTCTGTATAGTTGATACTGTATCAATATTTGAAGAAATTATAATGAGTAAAAATTATATACAGGAAGCCCTCAGTTTACGCCGGGGTTAGGTTCCAGAAGGAATGGTTGTAAATTGAAACCGTTGTAAATTGAAACCCAGTTTTTAATGTAAGTCAATGGGAAGTGAGGGAGATAGGTTCCAGGCCCCTCTCAAAATTGTCATAAGTAACACCTAATACATTATTGTTAAAGCTTTGAAATGAAGACTTTAAATGCTAAACAGCATTACAAACCTAATAAAATAATCACACAACACAGAATATATAATTAAACTAAGTTAAATGAACAAAAACATTTGCTAAACAGCATTATAAACCTAATAAAATAATCACACAACACAGACTTCACTTGCATTTTTCTGCAAACAGTTCTTTCTATGCATTCTAATCTGGACTGATTTATAGACATGAAGATCTTGTTCCTTTGAAATCTGCTCAATAGCTAAGGTCTGGTTAAACTGATTAATTCCAGCTTGCTTGGCTTTGCTGCAACACAAGCGGACAGCTTCACCTACTGGGTATTTTAATAAATGTACTGCTTCTCAATGCTTTTCAATAGAAGTCACATGACTGGAAAAAAGGTTGTTATTCTGAAACGGTGTAAATTGAACCGTTGTAAAACGAGGGCCACCTGTATTTAATAATGTCAGGAGGCATCTGGGCAGCTGTCTAGTCACAGCCCGGCCCGACCGCACCATTACACTCAATGTAGTTCGCTCCTGCTCTGTCTGATGCAGATGTGCTCAGAGGGAAAACCAGACCCTCTCAGTAGAGCACAGAGGGCGGGTCTGAAAACCCCTCTTTTTTAAAAAAAATTCACAGGCAATATTAAGTTATATAAAGCTAGCGCTAATATAATGTTATATAATTCTGCACTATGTGCAGAATTATATAACATTATTTTCTAGGTTTACTGGACCTTTAACACATTATTTGATGTTAAAGTTTGTTAAGTAACAGATATTATATTTTATATTTTATTTTTATTAATCTGTGCTTTTTAAGTGCTGCTACTCACACATTTGTTTTTGCACTACATATAGGGGCCTATTTATCATCGGTCTTGCGGACCTGATCCGACAGTGCGGATCAGGTCCGCAAGACCTCGCTGAATGCGGAGAGCAATACGCTCTCTGCATTTAACATTGCACCAGTAGCTCACGGCCAGCAGGGATCTGTCAATCAACCCGATCGTACTCAATCGGGTTGATTTCCCGCAATTCCTGTCTGCCTGCTCAGAACAGGCGGACAGGGTTATGGAGTACCGGTCTTTAGACCGCTGCTTCATAACTTGTGTTTCTGGCGAGTCTGAAGACTCGCCAGAAACACGGGCCCACAAGCTCCGTATGGAGCTTGATAAATGGGCCCCATAGTTTAATCTGAGTGGTTTAACTATATTAGCAGCAGTCTTATTCATGCCTTAGGCGCTCCTATCTCTTTCGTTCTAACCTTTGGTCATGCTTACCCATTTTGTTTGCACTCAAGCGCAACCATTTACTTTTAGCTTGTAATATGCGCGCTAGTTAGAGCGGTCGTCATATTCCTTATCGCGACCGTCGCTTACATTAGCACACCACTTGTAATCTATCCCTTAGTTAGAAAACTTTGTTCACTGCAGACCACTTTCTTCTCAACCATTTGACTTGCATTTGCCTATTTGGAAAGCCTGGCAGCGTTCCGGATTACAAGGCTGCAACAATCATCAAAGTATGAGAGTGTATTATGTACTATGAAGCCAGATGAGTTTTTCAAAATTAGAGTGTAAGTATGCATGGAAGTATGAGCATGAGGTGAGAAGGAAAATATAGAAACACAGAAGAGAAGTATGGCTGCAGATGAAGACAGAGCAAAGAGGAGATGGATCCCAAAGTCACAAAAAATATATTACAAACTAGAGATGCGCATTCGCTTCAGCACAAATGCACATGCATTACAAAAATATAGATATTAGTTTTGTTTTAACAAAATGAGTATCTGAATGAATGCACTAATTTAAAGGACCAGTCAACACATTAGATTAGCATAATCAACAAATGCAAGATAACAAGACAATGCAATAGTACTTAGTATGAACTTCAAATGAGTAGTAGATTTTTTTTTCTGACAATTTTAAATTATGTCTCTTTCCACTCCCCCTGTACCATGTGACAGCCATCAGTCAATCACAAATGCATACACGTACCATGTGACAGCCATCAGCCATTCACAACTGCATACACACTTATTCTTGCAGATGCTCAGTAGAAGATGGTGACTCAAAAAGTTTAAATATAAAAAGACTGTGCACATTTAGTTAATGGAAGTAAATTGGAAAGTTGTTTAACCCCTTAGTGACCAGAGCACTTTTCCATTTTCTGTCCGTTTGGGACCAAGGCTATTTTTACATTTCTGCGGTGTTTGTGTTTAGCTGAAATTTTCCTCTTACTCATTTACTGTACCCACACATATTATATACCGTTTTTCTCGCCATTAAATGGACTTTCTAAAAATACCATTATTTTCATCATATCTTATCATTTACTATAAAATAATTTATAAAATATGAGGAAAAATGGAAAAAAACACACTTTTTCTAACTTTGAACCCCAAAATCTGTTACATATCTACAACCACCAAAAAACACCCATGCTAAATAGTTTCTAAATTTTGTCCTGAGTTTAGAAATACCCAATGTTTACATCTTCTTTGCTTTTTTTGCAAGTTATAGGGCCATAAATACAAGTAGCACTTTGCTATTTTCAAACCATTTTTTTTCAAAATTAGCGCTAGTTACATTGGGACACTGATATCTTTCAGGAATCCCTGAATATCCATTGAAATGTATATATTTTTTTTTAGAAGACATCCCAAAGTATTGATCTAGGCCCATTTTGGTATATTTCATGCCACCATTTCACCGCCAAATGCGATCAAATACAAAAAATGGTTCACTTTTTCACAAATTTTTTCACAAACTTTCAGTTTCTCACTGAAATTATTTACAAACTGCTTGTGCAATTATGGCATAAATGGTTGTAAATTCTTCTCTGGGATCCCCTTTGTTCAGAAATAGCAGACATATATGGCTTTGGCATTGCTTTTTGGTAATTAGAAGGCCGCTAAATGCTACTGCGCACCACACGTGTATTATGCCCAGCAGTGAAGGGGTTAATTAGGAAGCATGTAAGGAGCTTTTTGGGGTATTTTTAGCTTTAGTGTAGTGTAGTAGACAACCCCAAGTATTGATCTAGGCCCATTTTGGTATATTTCATGCCACCATTTCACCGCCAAATGCGATCAAATTAAAAAAAAACGTTCAATTTTTCACAATTTTAGGTTTCTCACTGAAATCATTTACAAACAGCTTGTGCAATTATGGCACAAATGGTTGTAAATGCTTCTCTGGGATCCCCTTTGTTCAGAAATAGCAGACATATATGACTTTGGCGTTGCTTTTTGGTAATTAGAATGCTGCTAAATGGCGCTGCGCATCACACGTGTATTATGGCTAGCAGTGAAGGGGTTACTTAGGTAGCTTGTAGGGAGCTTGCAGGGTTAATTTTAGCTTTAGTGTAGAGATCAGCCTCCCACCTGAAACATCAGACCCCCTGATCCTTTCCAAACATCTCTCTTCCCTCCCCTACCCCACAAATGTCCCCGCCATCTTAAGTACTGGCAGAAACTCTGCCAGTACTAAAATAAAAGGAAAATTTTGGCTTTTTTGTGCATTTTTTAGCATATTTACATATGCTTATGTGTAGGATCCCCCTTAGCCCCCAACCTCACTGATCCCCCACCAAACAGCTCTCTAACCCTCCCCCTCTGACTTAATGTGCGCCATCTTGGGTACTGGCAGCTGTCTGCCAGTACCCATTTTAGTGAAAAATATGCTGTTATAATTTAAAAAATGTCCCTTTTCTGTAGTGTAGCTTCCCCCCCCCAATACCAACCCCCCACCCCTTCCTGATCCCTTAGATGCTTTTAAAAAAATAAGTTTATTTTAATTTTTTTCACAATTTACTTGTAACTTTTTTCTGTAGTGTAGCGGTTCCCACCCGCTCCCGCCCCATGCACGCGCCCGCCCGCCACCCCCCGTGCACGCGCGTGCCCCCGGCGATCCCGCCCCCGATCCCGCCCCCCTCTCTGACTAAGAAGCCATCGATGGCCGCCCACCCACCTCCCACTTCAGCTCCCACCCACCAACGAATGCGGCCATCGATGTCCGGTGCAGAGAGGGCCACAGAGTGGCTCTCTCTGCACCGGAGGGGTAAAAAATGTTATTGCAGGATGCCTCAATATCGAGGCATCCTGCAATAAGCGGAAAACAGCTGGAAGTGATCAGGATCGCTTCCAGCTGCTTTCCAAACCGAGGACGTGCAGGGTACGTCCTTGGTCGTTAAGTGACTTTTTTAAGAGGATGTACCCTGCACGTCCTCGGTCATTAAGGGGTTAAAATGGCGTGCTCTATCTGTCCCTTTAAAGAATATCAAATATAAACTAACAAAATTCATAAATATATATTTGTTGCCCTTTCAATTCGATTTTAAAGGTAAATACCTAAAGCGTGGTGAGGAACCAGGCTAATCTGACCTTTCTTTATATAGCTTGTACTAAAGGACTGATACAGCTGCACTAATGCTCCTATAAGCGTGGCCCTGTCTTACGGTGTCTCCCCACCCTGCTAGTAAGTACTGAAGCTACAGGTGACACTGTGCCATCTGCAACAAAACAACATTTCCATTTGTTTTAAAGAAAAAGAAGGCAAATGTTGCAGAATATTCAGTATTCAGAATACCGCATAGTGCAGTAGACAAACATTCTAAAAAACTAATTTTTCAGAATATTCATTCTGAATGATTTGTCTGAAACTAATTGGTCAGTGACGCACATGTCTTTTACAAACACTTTGACACGTGTTTTTATTGAAGCTAGGAGTACGTTATTTTTTTATTTTTTTTAAAAAGTAGTAATTTATAATAATCTATTATAAAAGCATGTTAGTTTTTTGTTTGTTTTGTTTCAAAATTAGCGGTATCTTATGTATTATGACGCTTTTCCATTTTCTCCAACATTGGTTTGTCCGGTCCACGGCGTCATCCTTACTTGTGGGATATTCTCTTCCCCAACAGGAAATGGCAAAGAGTCCCAGCAAAGCTGGTCACATGATCCCTCCTAGGCTCCGCCCACCCCAGTCATTCTCTTTGCCGTTGCACAGGCAACATCTCCACGGAGATGGTTAAGAGTTTTTTGGTGTTTAAATGTAGTTTTTATTCTTTTATCAAGTGTTTGTTATTTTAAAATAGTGCTGGTATGTACTATTTACTCTGAAACAGAAAAGGATGAAGATTTCTGTTTGTAAGAGGAAGATGATTTTAGCAGACAGTAACTAAAATCGATTGCTGTTTCCACACAGGACTGTTGAGATGAAGTAACTTCAGTTGGGGGAAACAGTTAGCAGACTTTTCTGCTTAAGGTATGACTAGACATATTTCTAACAAGACTATGTAATGCTGGAAGGCTGTCATTTCCCCTCATGGGGACCGGTAAGCCATTTTCTTAGTTTAACATAAAAGAATAAAGGGCTTCAAAAAGGG
Organism: Bombina bombina; assembly: GCF_027579735.1. Lineage (NCBI taxonomy): Eukaryota > Metazoa > Chordata > Amphibia > Anura > Bombinatoridae > Bombina > Bombina bombina. The sequence continues at coordinate 878,075,119 of NC_069500.1, forward strand.
CTTAAAAACTGGTAGACATTTTTCTGGGCTAAAACGATTGCTTTACTAGGCATGTTATGCAGATTCTAACTAATAATTGGTATTATAATCTTGGGGAACGTTTAGAAAAACGGCAGGCACTGTGTTGGACACCTTTTTCAGATGGGGGCCTTTCTAGTTATAGACTGAGCCTCATTTTCGCGCCATTAATGCGCAGTTGTTTTTGGAGAGCAAGGCATGCAGATGCATGTGTGAGGAGCTAAGAATCACTGAAAAAGCTTATAGAAGGCGTCATTTGGTATCGTATTCCCCTCTGGGCTTGGTTGGGTCTCAGCAAAGCATATAGCTGGGACTGTATAGGGGTTAAATGTAAACACGGCTCCGGTTCCGTTATTTTAAGGGTTAAAGCTCTGAAATTTGGTGTGCAATACTTTTAATGCTTTAAGACACTGTGGTGAAATTTTGGTAATTTTTGAACAATTCCTTCATACTTTTTCTCATATTCAGTAATAAAGTGTTTTCAGTTTGAAATTTAAAGAGACAGTAACGGTTTTATTTTAAAACGTTTTTTGTGCTTGGTTGACAAGTTTAAGCCTGTTTAACATGTCTGTATCATCAGATAAGCTATGTTCTATATGTATGAAAGCCAATGTGTCTCCCCATTTAAATTTATGTGATAAGTGTGCCATAGTGTCCAAACAAAGTAAGGACAGTAATGCCACAGATAATGATATTGCCCAAGATGATTCCTCAAATGAGGGGAGTAAACATGATACTACATCATCCCCTAATGTGTCTACACCAGTTTTGCCCACACAGGAGGCCCCTAGTACATCTAGTGCGCCAATACTTATTACCATGCAACAATTAATGGCTGTAATGGATAACTCCATAGCAAATCTTTTATCCAAAATGCCTACTTATCAGAGAAAGCGCGATTGCTCTGTTTTAAACACTGAAGAGCAGGAGGGCGCTGATGATATTTGTTCTGACATACCCTCACACCAATCTCAAGGGGCCATGAGGGAGGTTTTGTCTGATGGAGAAATCTCAGATTCAGGAAAAATTTCTCATCAAGCTGAAACTGATGTTGTGACATTTAAATTTAAATTAGAACATCTCCACGCACTGCTTAAGGAGGTGTTATCTACTCTGGATGATTGTGACAATTTGGTCATTCCAGAGAAATTATGTAAGATGGACAAGTTCCTAGAGGTTCCGGTGCCCCCCGACGCTTTTCCTATACCCAAGCGGGTGGCGGACATAGTAAATAAAGAGTGGGAAAGGCCCGGCATACCTTTTGTTCCCCCCCCCCCTATATTTAAGAAATTATTTCCTATGGTCGACCCCAGAAAGGACTTATGGCAGACAGTCCCCAAGGTCGAGGGGGCGGTTTCTACTCTAAACAAACGCACTACTATTCCTATCGAAGACAGTTGTGCTTTTTAAGATCCTATGGATAAAAAATTAGAGGGTTTGCTTAAAAAGATTTTTGTACAGCAAGGTTACCTTCTACAACCAATTTCATGCATTGTTCCTGTCACTACGGCAGCGTGCTTCTGGTTCGAGGGACTAGAAAAGTCGCTCAGTAGAGAATCTTCGTATGAGGAGGTTATGGACAGAGTTCAAGCACTTAAATTGGCTAACTCTTTTGTTTTAGATGCCGCTTTGCAATTAGCTAGATTAGTGGCGAAAAATTCAGGGTTTGCTATCGTGGCGCGCAGAGCGCTTTGGCTAAAGTCTTGGTCAGCGGATGTGTCATCCAAGACAAAATTGCTTAACATTCCTTTCAAAGGTAAAACATTATTTGGACCAGATTTGAAAGAGATTATTTCAGACATCACTGGAGGAAAGGGCCACACCCTCCCACAGGATAGGTCTTTTAAGGCTAAAAATAAGCCTAATTTTCGTCCCTTTCGCAGAAACGGACCAGCCTCTAATTCTGCATCCTCTAAGCAAGAGGGTAATACTTCACAACCCAAACCAGCCTGGAAACCAATGCAAGGCTGGAACAAGGGTAAGCAGGCCAAGAAGCCTACCACTGCTACCAAAACAGCATGAAGGGATAGCCCCCGATCCGGAACCGGATCTAGTGGGGGGCAGACTCTCTCTCTTTGCTCAGGCTTGGGCAAGAGATGTTCAGGATCCTTGGGCGCTAGAAATAGTTTCTCAAGGTTATCTTCTGGAATTCAAGGAACTACCCCCAAGGGGAAGGTTCCACAGGTCTCAATTATCCTCAAACCAAATAAAGAGACAGGCATTCTTACATTGCGTAGAAGACCTGTTTAAAGATGGGAGTGATACATCCAGTTCCAATAAAAGAACAAGGAATGGGATTTTACTCAAATCTGTTCGTAGTTCCCAAAAAAGAGGGAACATTCAGACCAATTTTGGATCTGAAGATCCTAAACAAATTTCTCAGGGTTCCATCGTTCAAAATGGAAACCATTCGAACGATCCTTCCCACCATCCAGGAAAGTCAATTTATGACCACCGTGGATTTAAAGGATGCGTACCTACATATTCCTATCCACAAGGAACATCATCAGTTCCTAAGGTTCGCTTTTCTGGACAATCATTACCAGTTTGTGGCACTTCCATTCGGATTAGCCACTGCTCCGAGAATTTTCACAAAGGTACTAGGGTCCCTTCTAGCGGTTCTAAGACCAAGGGGCATTGCAGTAGTACCTTACTTGGACGACATCCTAATTCAAGCGTCGTCCCTGTCAAAAGCAAAGGCTCATACGGACATCGTCCTAGCCTTTCTCAGATCTCACGGATGGAAGGTGAACAAAGAAAAAAGTTCTCTGTCCCCGTCAACAAGAGTTCCCTTCTTGGGAACAATAATAGATTCCTTAGAAATGAGGATTTTTCTGACAGAGGTCAGAAAATCATAACTTCTAAGCTCTTGTCAAGTACTTCACTCTGTTCCTCGTCCTTCCATAGCGCAGTGCATGGAGGTAATAGGTTTGATGGTTGCAACAATGGACATAGTTCCTTTTGCACGAATTCATCTAAGACCATTACAACTGTGCATGCTCAAACAGTGGAATGGGGATTATACAGACTTGTCTCCGATGATTCAAGTAGATCAAAAGACCAGAGATTCACTCCGTTGGTGGCTGACCCTGGACAATCTGTCACAGGGAATGAGCTTCCGCAGACCAGAGTGGGTCATTGTCACGACCGACGCCAGTCTAGTGGGCTGGGGCGCGGTCTGGGAATCCCTGAAAGCTCAGGGTTTATGGTCTCGGGAAGAGTCTCTTCTCCCGATAAACATTCTGGAACTGAGAGCGATATTTAATGCTCTCAGAGCTTGGCCTCAACTAGCAAAGGCCAAATTCATAAGGTTTCAATCAGACAACATGACGACTGTTGCATATATCAATCATCAGGGGGGAACAAGGAGTTCCCTGGCGATGAAAGAAGTGACCAAGATAATTCAATGGGCGGAGGATCACTCCTGCCACTTGTCTGCGATCCACATCCCAGGAGTGGAAAATTGGGAAGCGGATTTTCTGAGTCGTCAGACTTTCCATCCGGGGGAGTGGGAACTCCATCCGGAAATCTTTGCCCAAATAACTCAATTATGGGGCATTCCAGACATGGATCTGATGGCGTCTCGTCAGAACTTCAAGGTTCCTTGCTACGGGTCCAGATCCAGGGATCCCAAGGCGACTCTAGTAGATGCACTAGTAGCACCTTGGACCTTCAACCTAGCTTATGTATTCCCACAGTTTCCTCTCATCCCCAGGCTGGTAGCCAGGATCAATCAGGAGAGGGCCTCGGTGATCTTGATAGCTCCTGCGTGGCCACGCAGGACTTGGTATGCAGACCTGGTGAATATGTCATCGGCTCCACCATGGAAGCTACCTTTGAGACAGGACCTTCTTGTTCAGGGTCCATTCGAACATCGAATCTGGTTTCCCTCCAACTGACGGCTTGGAGATTGAACGCTTGATTTTATCAAAGCGTGGGTTTTCAGATTCTGTAATAGATACTTTGATTCAGGCTAGAAAGCCTGTAACTAGAAAAATTTACCATAAAATATGGAAAAAATATATCTGTTGGTGTGAATCCAAAGGATTGCCATGGAACAAGATAAAAATTCCTAAGATTCTATCCTTTCTACAAGAAGGTTTGGAGAAAGGATTATCTGCAAGTTCTCTAAAGGGACAGATCTCTGCTTTATCTGTTTTACTTCATAAACGACTGGCAGCCGTGCCAGATGTTCAAGCATTTGTTAAGGCTCTGGTTAGGATCAAGCCTGTTTACAGACCTTTGACTCCTCCCTGGAGTTTAAATCTAGTTCTTTCAGTTCTTCAAGGGGTTCCGTTTGAACCCTTACATTCCGTAGATATTAAGTTACTATCTTGGAAAGTTTTGTTTTTGGTTGCAATCTCTTCTGCTAGAAGAGTTTCAGAGTTATCTGCTCTGCAGTGTTTTCCTCCTTATCTGGTGTTCCATGCAGATAAGGTGGTTTTGCGTACTAAGCCTGGTTTTCTTCCTAAAGTTGTTTCTAACAAAAATATTAACCAGGAGATAGTTGTACCTTCTTTGTGTCCGAATCCAGTTTCAAAGAAGGAGCGTTTGTTACACAATTTGGACGTTGTCCGTGCTCTAAAATTCTATTTAGAGGCTACTAAAGATTTCAGACAAACATCATCCTTGTTTGTTGTTTATTCTGGTAAAAGGAGAGGTCAAAAAGCGACTTCTACCTCTCTTTCCTTTTGGCTTAAAAGCATTATCCGTTTGGCTTATGAGACTGCCGGACGGCAGCCTCCTGAAAGAATCACAGCTCACTCCACTAGGGCTGTGGCTTCCACATGGGCCTTCAAGAACGAGGCTTCTGTTGACCAGATATGTAAGGCAGCGACTTGGTCTTCACTGCACACTTTTGCCAAATTTTACAAATTTGATACTTTTGCTTCTTCGGAGGCTATTTTTGGGAGAAAGGTTTTGCAAGCTGTGGTGCCTTCCGTTTAGGTGACCTGATTTGCTCCCTCCCTTCATCCGTGTCCTAAAGCTTTGGTATTGGTTCCCACAAGTAAGGATGACGCCGTGGACCGGACACACCAATGTTGGAGAAAACAGAATTTATGCTTACCTGATAAATTACTTTCTCCAACGGTGTGTCCGGTCCACGGCCCGCCCTGGTTTTTTAATCAGGTCTGATGAATTATTTTCTCTAACTACAGTCACCACGGTATCATATGGTTTCTCCTATATATATTTCCTCCTGTCCGTCGGTCGAATGACTGGGGTGGGCGGAGCCTAGGAGGGATCATGTGACCAGCTTTGCTGGGACTCTTTGCCATTTCCTGTTGGGGAAGAGAATATCCCACAAGTAAGGATGACGCCGTGGACCGGACACACCGTTGGAGAAAGTAATTTATCAGGTAAGCATAAATTCTGTTTTTTTAAATGTAGCAGAGTGTATGGTATAGGAAGCTCATTATTTTTTTACACAACAATAGCATAGTGTCGGTTTTAGGAACTGATGATCTAAAGCTCTCAGGTCTGCAAGGTAATCTAAGAAATCTTGTCAGTACAGCAAGTTCCCTTAAAGTGAATGTCAATTTTGATGCTAAAGTGCCCGTTTTTTTAAAAAGTCGATTAAAAACAGGGGCACTTTAATTCATCAAAATTTACATTTCACTCCTGTTGAGAAAAAGAATTTACCTTTTAATCTCCAGCTTCCTCCACCCGTCGCAAAGCCTCTTCCTGGGTCTAAAATGAGGAATCCGTCTTCCTCCAATCACGGCGTTTAATCAGACATTGATTCCCCCGGGGGGGGAGCCGTGATTGGAGGATGACCTATCCATCATTTCTGACGTCAGAAATGGCTTGCAACGACCAGAAGAAGCTGGAGCTACTGTCAAGATTAAAAGGTAAGGTTTTTTTCACAACAGGAGTGAAATGTAAATTTTGATGAATTAAAGTGTCCCTGTTTTTAATTGAATTTTTAAAAACCGGGCATTTTAGCATCAACATTGACATTCACTTTAAGTATTTTAGAAAAGCAAATGTTAGCTTGTAAGTTATTTATCTAGCTATGCTGGGTTGTGGGGGTGAAGGAAAGACACATATAATGCTCAAAAAATACCCCCAAAGAATTTGTGTGATTTCTCTTTGTGCCGCTGAATTTTTGATAATCAAGTCCATAGTATGACACTTGTTTGTTTTTTCAAAAGTAGCAAACCTGGCTGATGTGGCATTAAAGGGACACTGAACCCAATTTTTTTTCTTTCAGCTAGAGCATCACATTTTAAGCGACTTTCTAAATTACTCCTATTATCAATTTTTCTTTGTTCTCTTGCTACCTTTATTTTAAAAGCAGGAATGTAAATCTTAGCAGCCAGCCCAATTTAGGTTCAGCACCATAGATAACACTTGCTTATTGGAGGCTTACATTTACCCACCAATAAGCAAGCATAATCCAGGTTCTCAACCAAAAATGGTCCGGCTCCTGTGCATCACATTCCTGCTTTTTAAATAAAGATAGCAAGAGAACGAAGAAAAATTGATAATAGGAGCAAATTAGAAAGTTGCCTAAAATTGCATGCTCTATCTGAATCATGAAAGAAAAAATGTGGGTTTAGTGTCCCTTTAAGCCGTTTAACTAGTTTACTAATCCTGAGAACCACTAAAAAAGCTTATAAAGTACAGCTAAAAATAATTGTAACATAGAGTAAGTAAAACCTGACATGTTTTAAAAGAAAGTATATTGCTTGCACGCCACTTGTAATTTAGCCTAAATAGGTCAGAGAAAATATATAAAACTGCAGAGGTTATTAGAAGCTAATAAATTAGAGTGTATTAAAAATGCTAAATGCAGATATAAAAAAAAAATATTATATTGCCATGTATATGTAGCTAGAAATATTATATATATATATTCCAATGGATTGTCCCCACTTGTAGCGCAAAAAATCTCTCTCCAAAGAAAAGTAAAACTTCCTTTATTGTAGTAACAAAAGTAAAAACATGACAGCCTACACACGACTGTAATAAAGCACTTAATGTAAAAACACAGTGTCAGTGATCTGAACCACATGCAGACATGTTTCGTGCAGTTGCGCACTTGATCACTGCTTGAAAGCAATCCTGATCACACCTGCTTTATAGCACTTTTCTTAAAGAGACATTTGTAAATGTTAGACACTGTGTGCTTGAACTCTCTCTTTACTGCCTATCCTTTGTTGAAGAACATGTTTCAAAAAGTTATTTAATACATTTGCAGAAATTTTTTTCTCTTCTACATGTATATTAATAATAATATGATGTTAACTTTTATATATTAAGAATTTTTTCTCTTCTACATGTATATTAATAATATGATGTTAACTTTTATACATTAAAAATTACCTTATGTCTTTGCCTCATTTCTCATAAGTATATCTTATACCACTAGATAAAATTGCAGTCTTTCAACTGTAGTACTTTGATGTAATTTATATATGACACTATGTGTCATACAAAAAATGTTAAATTTATTTCTAGAGTAAGGTTTAGAGTTTACAATATATGTAAAAATAATTTATTGTTTAAGACTTATATGATGGCCATATATTATTTCTCCCCTTTTCCTTATCTAAAAGAAAAGCTGTTGTGTATATATTAATTCACAAAAAGATCCAGGTCTCTACGCATATTGAGACCTAATGGATTACATGTTTTTAATGTGAAAATCCAGAAGACTTCACGTTTGTTAAGTTTATCTTCTCTGTCTCCTCCTCGTTTCCATAGAGGAACATGATCTATACCTTGAATTTTTAATAAAGACACATCTGAATTATGTTGACTTTTAAAATGTCTCGACACTGGTGTGTCGGTGTCATCATCCTCTATTGATCTGAGGTGCTGAAGAAACCTATCTTTAATGCTACGCTTGGTTTTACCTACATAGTTAATTTTACAGAGATCACACGTAAGTAAATATACTACATGTGTAGTTGAACAATTTATGTAATACTTAATTTTATAGTCTTGCTGGGTAGCAGATGAAGAAAAAGTATCGCCCTCAATGACATGGTTACAAGTTTTACATATATTTCTCCTGCATCTAAAGAATCCCTTTCTCTCTTTTAGCCAGCATTTATTGTGTTTTATTGGAAGATTAGATGGAGAGAGGTAGTTTGAAAGTGTTTTTCCTCTTTTGGGTATAATATCTACACCCTCTTCCATTATAATTTTTAGTACTGGATCTGAATATAACACAGGTACAGTATCTTTAATGATTTTGCTGATGTTTTTAAAATCAGTACTATAGGTAGTTATAAACCTGGGTTTCTCAGTGTCCCTTTTTTTTGCATCTTTCCTTTTATATTTTAGTAAATCCTCCCTAGTTTTTTGCTGAACACTTTCTTTTGCTTTAATTAAAGTGCCTTCATTATATCCTCTCTGTTTTAGTCTTTCTTCAATAATTTTACACTGTTTATTATAATCTTCCTCATTAGAGCAATTTCTTTTGGCCCTAATGAATTCACCCTTTGGTATTCCTTGTAGCACATGTCTCGGGTGACATGATTTGTATAAAAGTGTAGTATTGCCTGCTGTTGGCTTTACTACACTTTACTACATTACCCCCTTTTTACATATATTGTAAACTCTAAACCTTACTCTAGAAATTAATTTACCATTTTTTGTATGACACATAGTGTCATATATAAATTACATCAAAGTACTACAGTTGAAAGACTGCAATTTTATCTAGTAGTATAAGATATACTTATGAGAAATGAGGCAAAGACATAAGGTAATTTTTAATGTATAAAAGTTAACATCATATTATTAATATACATGTAGAAGAGAAAAAATTCTTAATATATAAAAGTTAACATCATATTATTATTAATATACATGTAGAAGAGAAAAAATTTTCTGCAAATGTATTAAATAACTTTTTGAAACATGTTCTTCAACAAAGGATAGGCAGTAAAGAGAGAGTTCAAGCACACAGTGTCTAACATTTACAAATGTCTCTTTAAGAAAAGTGCTATAAAGCAGGTGTGATCAGGATTGCTTTCAAGCAGTGATCAAGTGCGCAACTGCACGAAACATGTCTGCATGTGGTTCAGATCACTGACACTGTGTTTTTACATTAAGTGCTTTATTACAGTCGTGTGTAGGCTGTCATGTTTTTACTTTTGTTACTACAATAAAGGAAGTTTTACTTTTCTTTGGAGAGAGATTTTTTGCGCTACAAGTGGGGACAATCCATTGGAATATATTCTATTTACTCAGACGCTGACTACAGACCGGCTCAGTCTCCACAGATGCAGATCTCCATACACCCTGAGCCAATTGCTCCCCAGCGTGTTACCGGACAGTGAGTGGTATACAGGTACCTTTTGAAATTATATTGCTAAAGTCTATGTGTGCGCTACTTACTTACGAAGTGTTCTTTTTTTTTTATATATATATATATATATATATATATATATATATATATATATATATATATATATATATATACAGGGAGTGCAGAATTATTAGGCAAGTTGTATTTTTGAGGATTAATTTTATTATTGAACAACAACCATGTTCTCAATGAACCCAAAAAACTCATTAATATCAAAGCTGAATAGTTTTGGAAGTAGTTTTTAGTTTGTTTTTAGTTATAGCTATTTTAGGGGGATATCTGTGTGTGTGCAGGTGACTATTACTGTGCATAATTATTAGGCAACTTAACAAAAAACAAATATATACCCATTTCAATTATTTATTTTTACCAGTGAAACCAATATAACATCTCAACATTCACAAATATACATTTCTGACATTCAAAAACAAAACAAAAACAAATCAGTGACCAATATAGCCACCTTTCTTTGCAAGGACTCTCAAAAGCCTGCCATCCATGGATTCTGTCAGTGTTTTGATCTGTTCACCATCAACATTGCGTGCAGCAGCAACCACAGCCTCCCAGACACTGTTCAGAGAGGTGTACTGTTTCCCTCCTTGTAAATCTCACATTTGATGATGGACCACAGGTTCTCAATGGGGTTTAGATCAGGTGAACAAGGAGGCCATGTCATTAGATTTTCTTCTTTTATACCCTTTCTTGCCAGCCACGCTGTGGAGTACTTGGACGCGTGTGATGGAGCATTGTCCTGCATGAAAATCATGTTTTTCTTGAAGGATGCAGACTTCTTCCTGTACCACTGCTTGAAGAAGGTGTCTTCCAGAAACTGGCAGTAGGACTGGGAGTTGAGCTTGACTCCATCCTCAACCCGAAAAGGCCCCACAAGCTCATCTTTGATGATACCAGCCCAAACCAGTACTCCACCTTGCTGGCGTCTGAGTCGGACTGGAGCTCTCTGCCCTTTACCAATCCAGCCACGGGCCCATCCATCTGGCCCATCAAGACTCACTCTCATTTCATCAGTCCATAAAACCTTAGAAAAATCAGTCTTGAGATATTTCTTGGCCCAGTCTTGACGTTTCAGCTTGTGTGTCTTGTTCAGTGGTGGTCGTCTTTCAGCCTTTCTTACCTTGGCCATGTCTCTGAGTATTGCACACCTTGTGCTTTTGGGCACTCCAGTGATGTTGCAGCTCTGAAATATGGCCAAACTGGTGGCAAGTGGCATCTTGGCAGCTGCACGCTTGACTTTTCTCAGTTCATGGGCAGTTATTTTGCGCCTTGGTTTTTCCACACGCTTCTTGCGACCCTGTTGACTATTTTGAATGAAAAGCTTGATTGTTCGATGATCACGCTTCAGAAGCTTTGCAATTTTAAGAGTGCTGCATCCCTCTGCAAGATATCTCACTATTTTTGACTTTTCTGAGCCTGTCAAGTCCTTCTTTTGACCCATTTTGCCAAAGGAAAGGAAGTTGCCTAATAATTATGCACACCTGATATAGGGTGTTTATGTCATTAGACCACACCCCTTCTCATTACAGAGATGCACATCACCTAATATGCTTAATTGGTAGTAGGCTTTCAAGCCTATACAGCTTGGAGTAAGACAACATGCATAAAGAAGATGATGTGGTCAAAATACTAATTTGCCTAATAATTCTGCACTCCCTGTATATATATATATATATATATATATATATATATATATATATATATATATATATATATATATATATATATATATATATACGTTATTATTAATATTAGTATTTTGTTTGTATTTTTTTTTCTAGCACTATTTTTTAAAATATAATTTTTGATTAAAACAAAAAAAAATTTTTAATGAGCCTCTCTTCTTTGTAGGGAGTTCTCTATTTTTTTTCTGTGTGGGATCACTAACCTCTTGAGAATTAATTATTCTGGGTTCTTGATTTGGAAATCCTTTAGAATGATTATTTTAAATTAGTAAAAAAAAAATTCTCTGTATAGACTTGTTTTTCTGTTTTGGGTTAAATTTCAAATTACTTAGGTAAGAAAAACAGCTAATTATATTCGCACATTAAAGTAACTATTTCTCATTGAATAATATCTAGTTAAATATATCAAGAAAGATGTAGACATAGAGATTTCAGACAGACACTTTCTCAATTTAAGCTCTGATGTATTAGAAAATTTCTTCTTAAGATAATGAATGAATGCAATGTTGTAACAAGCTTAGGGCATAATCCTTTGACTTTTCCCCAGTGCTTTTAAACTCTGGCAAGTTTAACTATATTCTTTATATTCACTATTAGAAATTGTTTTAGAATTTGTGTAGCTGCCTTGGGGCCATATTAATTTTAATGAAAAAACTGTTATGTCCTTTAATCATTAAATTAAGGTCTTTGCCAGGTTCTCCATTGTTTTAGGAATGTATTTCCAGAAAAAAAGTACCAAGTCATTTATTGAATCATAATGGTTTTGCCAAAATGTTTACAATATTAATTTATGTAACTGAAAGTTGCCTCAAAAAGTAATGGCTTGGAATCCTATAACCAGGGGTCAAATTCAGTGGGAACGCATGGGAACGAAGTTCCTGCTCTATTTTTGCTGGTGGAACTAAGTTTCCCCTTGAATGAAAATAAAAACGCTTCATTAATCACTACTGATGTTGGTGGGAGTAGTTGGAGCTGGAGTCTGGTTAGAGGGATAGTGAGATCCTCTAGAAATGGACAGTAACACTTTCTACAATACACTAAATGCAAGCCTGTCACTGGTCCTGCTGTGTTATCACCGTACACTGTGTGGCTTGCTCTGAGGTTATTTAGCTCCCCTCAGCAGAAATTGGACTATTGCATCTTAAGTGGATGTGGACATTCAACCCTTCATTGTTTTTAATTTGCTTTCTTTAATCAAAGTGTATATATAATATACATATAAATACAGTGTGTGTGTGTGCGCATAAAACAATATTAATTGTGAGGGGGGTGGAAGTCTTAGTGAGATCCCACAATTATTTTTTTTTGTAGGACTTGACCTGACCCCTGCCTATAACTATATACAATTAGTACTAAATCATTTAGAGCTTTATTTTATTTTGAGATATCTTTGAAAACAGAAGAATATGAGAACAATGGGTTTATGACAACTTACAAAATTATTAACATAATTAAATATAAGAACCTTCTGCCCTGTCAGGAGTTTAGCCCTTAGTATGAAACCCATTTTAACTAGGAAATAATTTTGGATGAAACTTCTGTATGTAATGGATGATACAAATAGTGCATTATTTAGTGCTCCCGCTCTAGCGTAAACATTGGTAGAAGTAATCTTTTTGTGTGTGCGTGTTAACGTGAGTGTTAAAAATTGAAAGTAAAACTTTTGAGCAGACGCAAAACCCGAGGCATGCTAACTTTGGATATCTCAACCACCCTAACTTATTCTCCCCATAGACTTCAATAGAGAGCACAGAAGAAAAAAAATCCTAACACTTATCGCTTGGGCGCTAACCTGACAGGAATTATTAATATTTCGTATTCCAATATTCTTCACGTGCAGGAAAATTTTATTTGTATTTTAAATAAATATTTCTATATGCAGTATATCTTTATATATCTATAACTGTATATCTATTCCTATAGATATAAGGTATAGATATATATTTTACATTAATATTCTCAAATATATATTTTATAGTAAACATATTTTTTTTTTTTTTTTTTTATTGAGGTCAAGGTTTTGGCATACATATAGAGTGTTACAAAATTGGATGATTGCGAAACAAAAAGGAGAGAATATAAAACAAAATACACCATAAAGATCACATATTGAAAAGGCATATGCAATGAACAGAGTCTATTATAACAGAGGGCTTAAAAAACTATTAACTGTCCACAGTATCTGCAATGACAAAGAGCATAATGTAAACTCCCTAATTAAAGTTTACATGAATTGCGTGGCGTTTGTTAACTATATGATATATAACTCTCAAGATAGACAATTGCTGCAAAAAGGGAGAGAAAAACAAAACAAAAAAGAAAACACCCAAAGAAAGAAAACAAAACATGTGCCAATAGCAATTTAGTCCCTCTAAATTATTTCAGAGGCCTCTTTTGGACCTCATACTGTGTGGGGTATTGAGATTACCAGAGGGCTATCTGAAAAAGAGGAGACCACTTATGGGTCTCGATTTTTCAACCTCAGATTTTATTTTTTCTATTGAAATAGCATAACATTGAACTCTCCGTGCTGACCAATGCATGATAGTTACTGGTCTCAGGACAATTAGTAAAGCATCGTTAAGGCAAAAATGCATATTGCTCAACAGTACTATTAATATAAGGTGTTCAACGTATAGCCTGTTAAGGGTGTAACATTTATACCTTTATACTATTTCACTCAGCTAGCATGGAAAATATATATACTGTGACCTTAAGGTGCTACATACAAGAGATGATTATGGGGCTACCATATACATTTAAAATAGTAAAAAAAAAAAAAAAATTAACATTAGGTAGGGATGTCTGAGGTTTAGTCATGTTAGATCACAAACTCTAGAGAAACTCTGACATTACCCCTATCTAGAATGAGGGGACTAATAAAATATAGAAAAGATTACTGCTGCATATTAGAAGAGATCTAAGGGGTCCATCGTTGCACTCTGCAAGAAACTAGCTAAAATCTGGGAGAATCAGCACAATGCAGAGGCACACTATAATAGGTGTCATCACAGGAGTTACTATAAGTCTGGGAAGATATCAGCTCTAAAAGTAAAAGTGCTGATCAACTTTAGTTTAAACTGGGACACTACATAAGGTTACTCAATCTATAGGAAACAGTGTTTGGCATAAAATAATAATAGGACCCCATATATAGCAAAATAACATTCTTGTGAAAAGCAAATACGTGAACAGCTTAAATCAGCAAATGTGCAACTAGCCAAGTCCCCATGTCAAAGAAATATACTGTTTAAGATTCCATAAACACATAAACAAAAGTACAATTGGAAAGAAAGGCAAAGTCCCATATGACCTTTCAAATAGACAAACAAATAAAACAAAACACCATCAGGGTCAGAGGACCACTATGTAGGTTTAACTATAGCGTATTGTAACAGAACATAGTAAGGCAACTAAACGATGATCATAGTTCCGTTACTCCGGGCATGGCCCATACTCAACCAACTCCTGCACGGATTCCCCAGAGGCAGCCCACACCACTAGTCAATCGTATAATCGCCAAAGGTGTCAGCCATACAGTGATGAAGGCAGAAGGGAAGTGATTCAGTTCTCGAACAGCCTCCCAATTGACCCACAGCAACTCCGGGTAGCAAGGAGCTCCTATTAGTAAAAAGGTAGGTGAGGAGCAAATTTTTGGCATTAGTGAGTCTTTTTGGACCCGGAGCAGGACCTTTGCAGAGACTTTCCTTCTTGTATAAGTCCCATTGACCGGAACAGACGTAGGGGCTAGTTGGGTCTTAGACAGGTAATTAGTGCGGATCTGCAAGGAGGCAGTGGTGTTTGCGATAGCACTGTTGGTAATCATGGCCGTAGGCACCACATCTGCAGTCTCGAGCTCCGTGCTGGCTTGTGTCCTAACTTCTCCGCAACTGGCCAAGGTAGTTATGAAGCGCTGGGGCCCCAACGCGCTGCTGTTTAGGCACATCGCCAAAGCAGGCTTGACCTGCAGATGTTGCTGTGATGATTGCAGGACTTCAGAGTGAAACGCCATGTTTAGCTTTTCAGTAAGGGCCTCGTGGTGTACCGCCAAGAGATTGCGCAATGCCTCTAGAAAGGTAGCAGCGTTTTCCATGTCGACCTTTTCTTGGATTCTGTAGGTCAGCACAATAGATGAAGAATAATGATTGTACTCTTGGTGCTTATATGACTTCAAAAGTAGGGAGTTTCTTAAATGAAGCACACTTAGTACTGCTTAACGACAGGGCTAAAAGCACCCTGCCCGGGGGGCATATATTTCGCGTGGCTGGTGTTGAAGGCCACAAACTTCAAATGAAGCTCCAGGCTCTGAAGCCAGCAGCCATTCCAGTAAAATTAGTCTCGTTAGATAGATTTCCTTTTGCAGGTATATAATATTTTAGGCTCTGGGTCAGATGCTGCATGTAAAGGATGATATTGAAGGGATTATGCTAGATGGCTGGAGCATCTTGCAGAAGTGCGACCTGTCATGGCCGCTGCCCGGAAGTTCCCCCCTAAACATATTTTTTTCTATGAGAAGTACATTGAAATGTAAAATTTGCGTAAAGCGCTTCGGGTTTTGCACTTTAGGTCTAATGCAGCATTGGTTTAGCACACATGAAGAATTAGTTATCTTAAGGCACGTTATTGAAATATTAAATTATTATTAAATTATAAAAAAAAACATATACATATTGGGTTTCATATCCCTTTAATTTTGAACTAAATAGTCAAAAGCTTCTTTAAATAATTGTTGTTCATATGTTACGCCTTAACACCTGCATTCCCCTCATGAACCTGTTTACGTTTTCTGTTCAGTTATTAGCAATAAACTGATTGCAGTTAAGTCCTTATCTCAGACCAGACATAAGGCATGTCTTGCTGATGTCTTGTAAATAAACATCTAGGGGGCGATTTATCATGCCCCCTATGCTGCAGTTTCCACACAAGCCTTGAGGCTCCTCGGAAACAAGAGTTAAGAAGCAGTGGTCTTAAGACCGCTGCTTCTTAACTCGTCCACTACCTCTGATACGATCGGGATGATTGACACCCTCTGCTAGCGGCCGAATGTGCAGGGGGCGGTATTACACAAGCATTTCACAAGAAATGCTTGTGCAATAATAAATGCTACAGCGGATCATGTCCGCCCGCACAATGTTAAATCGGCCCCCAAATATGTGTTGACCATTTTTTTTACAGTATTTATAATAATTATTAAATATTAGGAATATTTTTTACAATATTTCATATTTCAATAACACGCCTTAAGATAACTCATTCTTCATGTGCGCTAACCCTTCACCATGTTGGCACCTAAAGCACCAAACCCGAATCACGTTATGCATATTTAACATTCCAATGTTCTTTACATAGAAAAAATAATATTTTTTTTATTAAATAAATATTTCTATATATATTTGATAATGTTAATGTACAATCTATTGCTATATAGCTATCCTTATATGTGTGTATATCCCCTTAGTGACCGTTACCATTAGGGACCAGGGCTATTTTTACATTTCTGCAGTGTTTGTGTTTAGCTGTAATTTCTCTTACTCATTTACTATACCCACACATATTAAATACCATTTTTCTCGCCATGTAATGGAGTTTCTAAAGATAAATTAAACAAAAAAAGTTCCAATATCCTGAATATCCGTAGTCAGTCATGCAATAGTAACAAGTAAATACTCATTCCTTTGTTATAAGGTATAGTCTCATTTAATCTTCATAGGCTCAATGCGGACAGTCGGTAAAGGGCTACGTTACCTCCTCTGCTTCTTCTCTAACACTGCTTGGTTGTTTTCACTGCCTCCAGACTCGGCTGGCGAGTGGCTCGGTAGGTGCACATTCTCCTACACTGCTCCATGAGTACTCACCCTTGCAGTTCAACCCCTCAGTGCTGCTTTTGCAGAGAGGCTTGGTCCCTGAAATCTTCTTGCTGCTCCTTAGACTCTGCCACTGTTACCGCTGCCAGTCTTCGGCAGTCTTGGCTTGTTTGTTGTGGGAGGTGAGTCCATCACCTTTGGGTGTAGGTAGCGTAGTCTTATTTAAGGGTTGATTTTGCATCATAATACATGCCTGATGAAACGGTGCTAACCGTGAAACGCGTTGCATGATTTGTTTGTGTACACAACAGCATGAGTTGTTGTTTTTAATATTGTTTTTACTTTTTTTTTTTATTATTATTATCGGTTATTTTTAGAGCGCCAACAGATTCTGCAGCGCTATAAACTTTGTATTAAAACATATTTTTAACTATACATTCTCATTGGTGAGTGCATTATTCTACCCTACCTTGGGGTGCTGCCTCTCTTGGGAATCCAGTCACTGCCTGTATCAGCTAGCTGGTCTGCTGTTGAAAACCAGCCTGCATCTATTGGCACATTGGAGTGCCTTCACAGAATGTGAGTATCCTGCAATATCCTTGTACTCTTCTCCAGTTGTTGATTGATTCACACATACGGCGCCTCTCTCCTTTTTTTGTTGTTTTTAGAGCTGTTGACCATGTATGGTGAAGTTTGAGATTGAGTGCTGCCTTTTCATCTCAGACTCCTGTTTATTTATAATATCTACATCTTCCTTGATCACCTTATAATTATAAAGGACTGTCATTAAGACTGGTGACTATATCAAAAACTTTTCATTTTTGCTTAACATTAAAGGGACAATATTGTTCTTTATAGTATTTTATACACTGAGCCCTTTATATAGCACCCCCTATAGGGTTTTAACCCTATATATCGTCTTCGGCCCTCTTACATGACATCATCCTTCTCTGACCATATGGTTCTCGTAGGTGGTTCTTTTTTTCACAGGTGTCCGGAATCTTTAGCTACCTTCTAATGGGATAACTGGCAGCATAAAAAATGGCAAAAAGGAAGGTCCCAAAACAAAGGTGCATATATATAAAATCTTCAATCCTTTATTACTCATAGACATGTCTATGAGTACGGCTGTAATAGCTGAAACGCATAAGACGATGGGGCCTGAACACACTTGTTTGTTTTACTGAGAATTGCTGTTTTTTCAATGTTACAATAAAGGATTAAAGATTTTATATATGCACCTTCATTTTGGGTCCTTCCTTTTTACCATTTTTTATGCTGCCAGTTTGTAAAGATACCCTTATTTTCATTATTTTATATATTTTACAATAAAACATATTTATAAAATATGACCAAAAAATTGAAAAAAGCACACTTTTGCTAATTTTGACCCCCAAAATCTGTTACACATCTACAACCACCAAAAAACATCCATGCTAAATATTTTCTAAATTTTGTCCTGAGTTTAGAAATACCCAATGTTTACATATTCTTTGCTTTTTTTTTGCAAGTTATGGAGCAATAAGTACAAGTAGCACTTTGCTATTTCCAAACCATTTTTTTTCCCAAAATTAGCGATAGTTACATTGTAATACTGATATCTGTCAGGAATCCCTGAATAGTCCTTGACATGTATATATTTATTTTTAGTAGACAACCCAAAGTATTGATCTAGGCCCATTTTGTATATTTCATGCCACCATTTCACTGCCAAAAGCGATCAAAAAATTTTTTTTTACTTTTTCACTAACTTCAGGTTTCTGTCTGAAATTATTTACAAACAGTTTGTGCAATTATGGCACAAATGGTTGTAAATGCTTCTCTGGGATCCCTTTTGTTCAGAAATAGCAGACATATATGGCTTTGGCATTGCTTTTTGGTAATTAGAAGGCCGCTAATTGCTGCTGCACATCACACTTGTATTATGCCAAGCAGTGAAGGGGTTAATTAGGTAGCTTAGCCTCCCACCTGACACATCCCACCCCCTAATCCCTCCCTGACCCCTCTCAAACAACTCTCTTCCCTCCCCCACCTCACAATTGTCACAGCCCTTTTAAGTACTGACAGAAAGTCTGCCAGTATAAAAATAAAAGGTTTATTTATTTTAATTTTTTTAAAATATATTCTGCAATGTAGGATATGCCCTTACCCCCCAACATCCCTGATCCACCCCAACCAGCTCTCTAACCCTCTACCTATTTGCCACCATGTTTGGTACTGCACTCAATATTCTAATATGCATATTAAAAATCAAAACTATTAAATATACATTATAAATTAGAATAAAATGCATTTCTAGAATTGATACTGTTCACTGACTAATAGAGATTATGGGACCGAATTATCAAGCTCAGAATGGAGCTTGATGCCCCTGTTTCCGTGCGAGCCTTGAGGCTCTCCAAAAAACAGTGATTATGAAGCAATGCTCAATAATTTGTCCACCAGGTCTGAGGCTGCGGACATCAATCCGCCTAATCCTATACGATTGGGCTGATTGACACCCCCTGCCGTGAATCTGCAGGGGGCGATATTGCACAAGTAGTGCATAAGAACTGCTTGTGCAATGATAAATGCTGACAGCGTATGCTATCAGTATTTATTGATGTGCGGCAGACATGATACGCTACATCATATCATGTCCACTTGCACTTTAATTAATCGGCCTCTGTTAATAGATAGGGACAAGAATCCATAAACTTAACAAGAAAATCACTTTTTTTAGCTCAAGGCCCATTTAGAAAAAAGACACTAATATGTTTTATATGTAACAATCATGAATTTAGTATTATATATAATATTATTTTATATTATGTTGTTTAAAACCATTTTATGGCTATACTATATACTGTTTGATATACACTGTTCTTAGTATTTTTATTTTAAATAAAGGGGTTCTTATTAATTTTGCATATTGTGGAAAATAGCAGTTCAAATTCTGGTCTACACTATCAAAAAACAAGAGTGTGATTAGGATATGAAAATGAATGTGCCTGTTATATTTCAAATTCTGAGTATAATGAAAATGCCATTAAATAAATACCATTAAATAAAGGAACACTATGTCTCAACCCTGTCAGAACAGCAAGAACCCTTCTTCCCTAACCCCTTTAATGGCAATGATTCTTTTGTCATTGACCTACAGATGAAGAAAGAAGACATAGAAGACATATAAGCATCACTACTGTCAAGCTCTGGTTCTGCAGCCATAAAACACTTTGGAGATTCTAAAAAACAGCTTTTGTCCATCTTCACATAACTGCCCTCATTTTAGACCAGTGCACAAATGAGTAGCCTACTGTTGCAGTGATATTTGTTACATGCTACTACTGTTGCAAAAGTCATAGGTCTAACTCCCAGTGAGGGTTATAGAATAGTGCATGGCCATTGTAACACTTTGATAATCTCTAACCAGTCGTTGAGAGGAATCACCTATGAGTGACCTTGGAGAACAGCAGAAGACCCTTTTAAGTCTTTACAAAGACTGGAGCTCAATGAATTAGTTATTTTAGTACAATATACCCTGCCTCACAGTTCTCAGTAAAGCAGGGAAAAAACATCTGGCTTTATTAAGGCCATATCTATACCCCAATAAAAGACAATTAGAACAGGGAGAAATAAAAAAAATTGCAGTACATCAAATTGGAGGAAGTTATGTCCAAAAATGATCAATTTCCTCAAGAAGAACAGTTACATCCTGCTCTGTAGGAGATCTGTACAAACCACATCTGTGAAATGATAGAGTAACAGGAAAACCTCTCAACAGAGGGATGAATTGAACAAAGGTCAATCTAGTAATCTTGACATCCGATCTTTAAGAATAAGGTAAAAGCATTATAACTGTATATACTTTAATATAAACACATTTTGCAACATTTGAACAATGGAGATATTTGTAAATTTGTTATACATACAAACATATTTCTTTTGCCTTCCTTGCTGCATCTGCAATTGCAAAAAGAAACAAAATCAGTGAACCGAGAACTTGCCAGATCATGCTACATTTGTTCATTGTGACACACTTATACTTACTGATGAAGGACCCTGACTTCTCACAACATAAACATTTCTAACACCACAAACTTTGAATTTAAACAAGCAAACAACAGAATGTGTCACATTGTGTAGATTATCCTGGGGGTATACATTTTTTAATGATGAATTCAGTGTAATACAAATGTTGCAACACCCAAATGTGCTGAGACTGAACTCTTACAGTGGTTTAGGTCACTGAACTCCCAGTTAAGGAACTTCATGTCTTTGTAGAAACTTCAGAAATTGACTCAATGAAAAAAAAAAATCTAACAATTTATTAAAAACAATGTTAAAAAAGACCTATGGGCTACAAATAACATTAATTACAACATGTTTCTCGTCTCTCTAAGTCATTTCAACAGACATATATCTCCTATTAAAACATGGAGCCTTCTATAAACAGGCAATGAAATACATAGTCTCCAAATTACATAGTCACACTATGGGGTAGATATATCAATGTGCGGGCTGACATGATCCGCTGTAGCGGATCATGGCAGCCACACATCGATAAATGCGATCAGCATACACTATCGGCATTTATCATTGCACAAGCATTTCTAGTGAAATGCTTGTTTAATGCCGCCCCCTGTACATTAACGGCCAATTGGCCACTAGCAGGGGGTGTCAATAAACCCGATCATATCTGATCGGGCTGATTGCTGTCTGCCACCTTAGAGGGGGCAGAAGAGTTAAGGACAGTGGGCTAATGACCGCTCCTTCTTAACTTACATTTCTGGCAAGCCAGAAAGTATGGGGGTAGATAGCAGCATCGACTGCTTGGTAAATCTACCCGTATACCTTTTTGTTAAGGTGACCTCAAGAAACATCACCAGTGAAACCTTTATCTAACATGTATTAAAAATTAAAAAGTTGGATTAACCTAAACAAAACCAAAAACATATTATTATTAACTAGATTTCCTAATGGAAAAATCATAAACTTAAATGGCGTTAGCTGTAAATGTGTCTTAACACCCTTAAAAATTACCCATATGGCACATTACTGAAAGTAACTGAAAGAACTCCACCCCTCACAAATGTAGTGGAAGTAACCTATGTCCCTGCTGAAAACAGCATTTGATTGGCGATCCCACTGCATGACCAGAAAGGCTCATCATGAGCCAACAGGTAGCGATGCGTAAGACAAGAATGCCTCATTATGTGCATTGAAGGGGTTAAAAAGATTAGTTTGTACCCTAAAGTCATTTATATCAGACCAATTTCTTTTGATTCTAATAAATTGACTATACGAAATATTCCTTTTCCAGGTTTTTAAGTGATTGCTCTAATAATCTAAGAAATGATTATTATTGATCAACAGTCTAAAAATTAGTTTTTGTAGCTAACATGACCATCATGGGTCCATCTCAATATGACACCAAGATATTCTACAAAATCACGCTGAATGTTGGAACTAAGAGATAATTAATTAGAATTTGTAGAGTCAGAAAATTTCTTAACATCTAGACATTGATAAAGATCAAATTGTCTATGTAATGGCCATAGAACATCAGGCCATTCCTCCTTATACTGTATATGCCCCTCTTGTCAAAAATACCAATATATAAATTGACAAAACTTTGGGCAAATCTGGTACCCATGACCATTTTATTTGTAAGCAAGTAACAGTAAGGGATCCAAAAAGTATTCCTGATGTATCTGGGATATATATAAGAATCTTACTCCAAATAAGATTTAATTGCTTGGGTCCCTCAAATTTAAAGGCTATTAGACATATCCAGATTTATTTATTTTATAGACATTTCTGACAATTTTATTAACAAATCTGTAGTACATTTGAAATTTTAAAGTCTCAACATATTTTTGTAAATACACAACAATATAAGATGATAGGTTATCTTTCAAACTATTAATCCCCACTATAATGAGCCCCCTGGTGGTTTGTTGATGTTTTTATGAATCTTTGGTTGATGATGTTAATAATAGGGTATATTTGGTTTATGTTGGGATTTAAACAATGCCTTTCTAATTTATTCTATATCCCTTCATTGTAGACCTTAAGATAAAGGTGTACAATATGTATTATTGAAAATATAACCCTAGCTATTATGCAACACAAAACCTCCACCTTTGTCAGCAAGATGAATCACCAAATTGGGTATACTCATCAGATTACACAAAGCTCTTCTTTCATTTAGTTATATATTATGTGGATTCATTTCTTGAGAAAATATTTCAATTTCTCCATCACTAATATTTGAAAGAGATTGATATATGATACATCATCTCTAGGGGCATTGAACTTTGATGGCAAACTAAAATCTGTATGGATACAGCCATCAGAAAAATGATCCACTAATTGTTCAACTTCACTATAAATTACTACCTTCTCTGTTTTATTCTCCATATTATCATCCAAAATTGGTAAGCCTTCACACTTATTATTTTTTTTCTTTTGGTTAATACAAAATCTCTCAATGGAAGGTTATCAGAATTATTGTCAACATGTATTTGTACAGCTCCACAAATTCTGTAGTGCTTAGTGAATCTGTTTAGATCAATATAAATCTTAAACAGATTGTATGTGTTAGATGGACTGAAAGAGAAACCCTTACCCATACTCAAATTTCATCTTCGATTAAGCTGTAAGATGATAGTTTGAATATACCATCTTTCAAGTACTGTAGTTTCACTTTTTTGATGTTTTTTTTACTATTCTCTACAGCCTCACCTGTATAGGGTATTTCTCTTCATTTTTCATACCTATGGAGCTGAGCTTATGGTGTTGGGGGGGGTGAAGTACTTTTTTCACTACCGGGTTTGATTACCTCTGGATGTCCCTAAATAATTAGCAAAAGTAGAATGTTTTTCTTCATTTCTATTCCTCTCCTTTGCTAACACCTATTGCTTATTGTTTGCTACAAATGTTGAAAACTGAGCGTGGCTATTTTCCACTCTTTTACCTATATTTACAGGGAGATGACCTAAACGGGATACGTTATGGGATTGAATGTACCCTTGATGGCCCCTCAATCTAGCATTATTTTTATATTGGACCTCAGTCCTGTGGTGATTGTCCGATTTACAGAGGTTCTCTTGATTATTTTTTTTTGCTTATTTATAATAATTTCTTGTTGATATGAATCTGTTTTTTGTAGTACAAGTGTATTCAGTTCATTATATTCTGTATGACTTTTATTAATTCAAGCTGTTTTGTAACACTTTAATTTCCAAGCCCGCTTATTCAACCAAACTTTGCCTATGTGTAATCAGTCAATAAATTAATTTAATTTAAAGGAACATTCATCTAAAATCAAGCCAAAAGCTTTTTATTATTAGAGAAGATTGAATATGGTTACAATGAGAGGATATTGAATAAGTTGGAAATGTATTCAATACCCCTTAATATATTACAGCTTTATTGGATATACAAACTACAATCAATGTTTTCCTTGGGAGTTAATAAATCTTGATTTCAATGCTTTTAGTTATTGTTTTCTGTTTTTGTGTACTTGATTGTTTTGGTGGTCACATAGGAGTTTCACTCTAATGATATGTTTTTTATATAAGTCTATTATGTTGTGTTTTCATAAAATATAAGGTTTTATTGATATTCATTGAGGTTATAAAGTTAGCCTGAATATTCCATAGGTTAGCTATAGCATGCAATTATATTGTTGTGATGTAGAGTATATTCTTAGTTTGGTCTTTATTTTATTTTATTCCTTGTCTATAGAAGTCTATTAAATGTGAATATTGAAGATAATATTAGTGAGTATCAAAGAGCTTTCTTTGTATCAGCAAGTTTGTGGTGAGTTTATTTATAAAGAGCGTTAGTGGAACATTTGTCAATATGACAGCATTGGGGCGTGGGGCTAAACATCAATGCATTTCATTTATATTGAATGGTGTGGAGGAGGGCTATAGTATTTACATTTAATGAGACAGTTTTGGTGGGGTTTACTTTGAGTGGCAGTTTTTTAAATGTTTAGTGGTGGATTATAGCTTCTGATCCCCATTTGGTTGTTGTAGAATATAGGGGGGACATAATAATGTATGTTCCTCCCATTGGCACATTAGATTCATTTAGATTATATTAGGAATCATGGAGGAGGTATTAGTATAGATCGGCCCTAAGAGCATTGTGCCCTTTTTATTTTAGCTTTTGTTTAGGAGTTTTATTTTATGTTGTCAAGGGGTGGAGAGATAATAATTTGTTACTTCCATGTCATTTATGAGAGATGGAGTTCTATTAGTTACCTTTGGGTTATCTTTAATGGTGTTATGACACATACACAGCTAATTATGCAATATGTTTAAGTTGATGTACACACCAATATTTGCAGCACAAAATATAACTTTAGATGACCACTTTAAAGCTTAGCAGTTTAGTATATATATAGGAAAATTAAAATAATATTGGAAAAAATACCATAACTAAAATCTCTTAGCACCAAAAATATCCTTTTAACAGACATATATCTTGGTCTGCTTTTGTTATAAAAAGTGCACAATGTCCACGCTATTCATATGTTACCAGCTCGTTGCTGAGGATAGTTTATACAAGTCCAGTTAGGATTGACACACCACCTTTAGTGCTGTCCTTATCACACAGTCAATATGATCCTCTATTTCCACTTTCTGCAGGGTGCTGCCATGTTACAGAGTTGTGCTGCTTACATGCTCTTGTTTAAGAAATCTGAATAAAACAAAAGAAAGAGGCGCAACCCCGGATAAAGGTAGCCAAACACTTTAATTGTGCTAATACGGTTAAAAACACTTACACAATATGTGTATACAGTTTTGCAATAACATATGTTAAGTCAACTGCAGCCAGGGCCATTTCATCCACTGGATCCAGCACTGGACTACCGGGATTCAAGATAAACAGTGCCTGCAACTGCTAATGCTCCTACCGCTACACGTTTCATTTGCCTCTATGCAAACTTTCTCAAGAGTGGCGTTATAACGCATAGAGGCAAATGAAATGCGTAGAGGAAGGAGCATTAGCAGTTGCAGGCACAGACGTTGAAGAGGTCTGTTTATCTTGAATCCTGGTAGTCCGGTGCTGGATCCAGTGGATGAAATGGTCCTGGCTGCAGTTGACTTAACATATGTTATTGTGAAATTGTATACACATATTGTGTAAGTATTTTAACTGTATTAGCTCAATTAAAGTGTTTCACTACCTTGATGTGGGGTTGTGCCGCTTGCTTTTTTTTTTACAGATGTTTAAGTTGATGCACCACTTTTGATTTTAAATATACCTGTTAGATGATGGTTTCACTGGTGATGCTTTTTGTGGTCACCTTAATAATTAGGTATAAGGAGTTGAGACTATTGGGTAGATTTATCAAGCTGTCCGTCCGACATAGCTAAATGCCGACAGCATACGCTGTCGGAATTTAACATTGAACAAGCATTTCTTGTGAAATGCTTGTGCAATGCTTCCTCCTGCACATCCCTGGCCAATCGGCCGCCAGCAGGGGGTGTCAATCATCCCGATTGTATCTCAGAGGTGGCGGATGAGTTAAGGAGCATCAGTCTTATGACCGCTGCTTCTTAAATTTTGTTACCAGCGAGCCTAAAGGCTTGCACGGAACCAGCTGCATCCGCAGCATAATAAATCAGTGTTTGTCAGCATACTTTTAATGATTTTAATCGCTCTTGAGAAAGGATTGTTGCCGTTGAAATGCGTTGTTTTTTTTTACTAAGGAGCCGAACACCCAAATCTATCTTGTGAGTATATATCACTCATTCCACATATATTGGTGGATACTGCATGATTGTGAATCTTTCCAGGTGGACCAGCGCCTCCAAGGTTTTGCACATTTTCAAGTGAGTCTAGGAGAAAACTGAGGGACGGCTGCAGTCACAGCTTCAGAGGAGAGTATTAATTTATACATTAATTTCTTCCATTGTGTTACTACTCTAATTCTCCTCTGAACTAGGAAAACAGCAACCCCAGAAAATTGTTTCAGACCTCTGAATGAACAATGCTTTACTTGATGTAAAGACAGACAGACAAGTTCCCTAGTTGGGAACATTGTCTAATCATCTAGTGATAAATAGGCCCATGGTGCTCAAAACAGTTATGGCTGAATTTTTTTACAATTTAATAGTAGAATGTTCTCTTTAAAGGGATACTAAACCCATTTTTAAAACATTCATGACTTAGATAGAGCATGCAATTTTAAGCAGCTTTCAATTTTATTCCTATTATACATTTTTCTTTGTTCTCTTGATATCTTTATTTGAAAAAGCAGGAATCTAAGCTAAGGAGCTGGTCCATCTGTGGTTCAGCACATGGGTTATGCTTGCTGATTGGTTTGCTAAATGTACTAACCAATCAGCAAGCGCTCTCCAGGGTGCTGAACCAAAAATAGGCCATCTCCTTAGCTTAGATTCCTGCTTTTTTTAAATTAAGATAGCAAGAGAAAAAAGAAAAAGTCATAATAGGAATAAGTTAAAAAGTTGCTTAAAATTGCATTCTCTAACTGAATCATGAAAGAAAAATTTGGGGTTTTGTATCCCTTTAACATTTATTCTGCCATTCAAATGTTTCTATAGCATGAATGCTAACATTTAAATTAGGGTTCTCATATAATAACATTGAAATCTATGAAAGATGTATAATAATTAAATGTTTCTTGAATGTTAAGTTGATATTCTAAAGATAGAAGAAATTATAGAAGAAAATTATTTTTTGTAAAAATATTGTTAAATGTTTGCCAAAAGTTTAATTTTTTAACAAACATGTTCAAATTCTCAAATACTTGACTAAACTATCTTTTATAAGAATATTTATTCTTTTTATAAATCAATGTATTCATTTTCAAAGTGGAAGAAGATATATGAGAAGTAACTCATAGTTATGAGAAATATGTGAAAACTCCCAGGCATCTTCAGGCTTCTCCTAATTCTCTCTAGAAACCCCTCACTTCCTTTAGGACCTCAGTATAAGGAATAGCCCCTGATGCCCCTGTTTCTGCGCGGGCCTTCCAGCTTACCGGAAACAGCAGTTATGAAGCAGCGGTCTTAAGACCACTGCTCCTTAACTGGTCCGCCTGCTCTGAGGCTGTGGACATCAATCCGCCCGATCATATACGATCGCGTTAATTGACATCCCCTGCTAGTGGCCGATTGGCTGTGAATCTGCAGGGGGCGACATTGCACAAGCAGTTCACTAGAACTGCTTGTGCAATGATAAATGCAGACAGCGTATGCTGTTGGCAGTCATCAATGTCTGTCAGACATGATCATCCTGTTAAATTGATATACTCTTTACATATATCCTCTTCTGTGTACACAGCACTGGATGGGCTCTCTATCAGAAGCAATCTTTTCTGCAGCCAGTATGCATGGTAGAGTGAATGCATCTGAGGTAAGTTCAGCCATTTTCTGCACTCATAACCCACAGGCTTATGGTAGGTACAGAAATTTTGAGGTACATTGTAGCCAGGGGACATACACATGTAAAAGACTAATTCCGCATTTATTACTTAGACTTCTAATATTTTGGAACAGATTGCAAGTGAAGCGCTATTTAACGCTCCCACTTGAGCGCTAACTCTACTAAAAGTAATCTTTTTGCCTTTGCCGGATAGTGCTCATATTACAAAAGTAAACTGTTTTCACTCGTGTGCAAATCCGTAAAAAGTCAAACTTGCGGCTAGATTTAGAGTTCTGCGGCCAAAGGGGTGCGTTAGCTACGCGTGCTTTTTTTCTCCCGCACCTTTTTTTTTTTTTTTTAAATTGTTTTTATTGAGGCAATAAAATATCAAAGTACAAACATTGTAGGTAGGGCAATATCTCCAACAAAATTACATGACAACAGTCCTTCATTCGAACAATAATACAGTGGACAATAGAAGGAGCACGGTATTGACCCCATTGAAGCCCCATTTTATAGTTTTAATAATAGGAAAAACATGTGTCAACAAAATGAAATAGATCCACTTATGGGATCTGGAATTCAGTACCTGTCTGAAGACATAACTCATAGGGAGAAAGATTCTCAACATAGAACAAGTAGAGCTAAGATCAAGTGTTAGGTAATGGTTACCGTGGTGATACGGGGTATGTGGATTATTCATTTGCATACGGGAATCAGCTGGAAGAAAATACTTGGTGTGGGGGAGGGAGGGGGGAAACCCGGAGAATTGTTGCCAGGGGTGGACCAGGAAGGCAGGCAAGGTAAGTAGAGAAAAAAAAAAAAAGGGGGGGGGGAGGGAAAGGAGGGCACTAGGAGCTGCAGGAGGGCCTGGGCCGCCAGGTCCCTGATCCATATTAGAAGCTATATACCCAACCGGCCAGCAGTCGAGGCTGCAGACGTACCAAGCCTCTTATACTCTTCCCATGCCGACCAGATAGAACAGTAGTAGTCATATCTGCCTTCAACTCGTAGTGCGTATTCCTCCATGTTTTGGATATAATCCAAAGATTCAAGAACTGGATTGAGCGAAGCGGGGGCTTGTTTCATCCACCGCTTGGCTATCACCAGTTTTGCTGACAAAAGTACAGCAACACCTAAGAGGCGGGATGGCCTCGGGAGATCCTATAGTCCGAAATGGAATAGTGCCGTGCTCCCGGAGAGGTCGTCAATGAGGCCCAATCCCCGGAGCAACCCAGCCACCTGGTTCCAGAAATGTTTTAGTTTAGGGCATTCCCACCAGATGTGGAGGTGAGTACCTTGAAGGGCACATCCTCTCCAACAGTCCGCCGACCTGGAGGGGTACACTCTATGTAGCCTAGTGGGCACCCAGTGCCACCGAAGCAAAATTTTAAGATACAACTCAAACATATTGGAGCAGCGTACTGCTGCACTGACATCCCGAAGAGCGCCCTGCCATCTACTCTCCGGAGCCTCCACTCCCAGGTCTCTCCCCCAGTCCTCCGTGGAGCGGGTTTTTATGAAATGAGGGGAGTCCAAGAGAATTCTGTAGTGGAATGATAGAGAACCTCGTAGAGGCCTACCTGCCAGCCATCTCCTCTCCCACTTAGTTAAAGCTCTCATATTATCCTTCTGAAATCCCCAGGACAAGAGAAGTGAGGCCAAACGAAGGTATTCAAACTGCAACTCCCTAGGAAAGCAGTCCGTCGGATAATTTTGGGGTGGGATAGCCAGGGCATCCCCTTTGTACAAATCCAAGAGCAGTCTGAGCCCCAAGGCCTCCCACCTCCCAGGGTGAGAGTCAGGGAGACAGTGTAGCAAAGCGTTGATGGAGTGTATGGGGGAGGAATGTGGGGCAACCGAGTCCAGGGGCCGGATCCCTCTCCATAGTTTTAGGCAGGTCTTTACTATGCGCCAGTGTATGCCGTTCAATACCTCTGTGTGATCAGGGATCCATATGAGGTTGGCTATGTCCACTCCAGTGGGCAGCGAGCCCTGCTCAAGTTGGAGCCACCTCGCGGAGCAGTCCTTCACTCCCCAAGCAGTTATATGTGAGAGCATGGCAGCTTTATAATATAGTGAAATATTCGGTATCGACATGCCTCCACATCTTTTCGGCTTTTGTAGTTGGGTCAGGGGGAGCCGTACATGTTGTCCCTTCCATATGTATTTCGTAAAGGTAGATTGGAAATGGTTAAGAAGGTATGCCGGGACCGGGACCGGGAGGCAGCGGAACAAGTAAATCAGTTTTGGTAGCAGAAGCATCTTTACAGCCGCGACCCTACTCGTCCATGAGACCTCCGAGACCCTCCAGCCAGAGACTGTCTGCTGGAACTCTTTGAGAAGGGACCCATAGTTTGTTGCTACTATTCTCTTAGGATCGTGGGAGAGTACTACTCCCAGATGCTTCAGTCCTTCCGTTGACCACTTAAATGGGTAGGAGCCTTTCAAAGTCTCAAGGGTGGTTTCCGGGAGGCCAATAGCATAGGCCTCGGTCTTAGAATAGTTGAGTTTGTAATATGTTAACTTGGCGAATTCAGTTAGAATCGCAAACAGCTTAGGGAGCGATTCCTCTGGCTCCGCTAGAAAGATCGTCAAGTCGTCAGCAAAAAGGGCTAGGACCTGAGGAATGTCATGTAAGACTAGTGGTTGAATTGAGGGAGTCGTCCGTAGTTTAATCGCTAGTGGTTCCATTATAAGAACAAAAAGGAGGGGCGACAGGGGACACCCCTGCCTTGTGCCATTCCGGATCTCAAAGGGTCTAGAAACAAATCCCAGTCCTCTCACTCTAGCAGAGGGGCCTGAGTACAAAGCCATTACTGCTTTAGTAAAAGCGGGTGGAAATCCAAAGGAGTGCAGGACCTCAATCATGTATTCCCACCGGACCCTGTCAAAGGCTTTCTCAGCGTCTAATGACAGGGTAACCAGAGGGATCCCAAGTGCAGCAGTTTTGAAAAAAAATATTCAGTAGGCGTCTGGTGTTGTCCGAGCCCTGTCGTCCCGGGGTGAACCCCACCTGGTCATGGTGTATCAAGACCGGGAGGACTTTATTTAGCCTTGAGGCTAATATTTTTGCAAATAGTTTTACATCTCCGTTAATGAGAGATATTGGGCGGTAGCTCTCGCAAAGCTCGGGGTTTTTCCCCGGCTTGGGAATAGTTATAATTGATGCCTCTAGGAAGTCTTGGGGGAAGCTACCTATGTCCATGGCCTCGCCAAACACACGGGCGAGAAGAGGGCATAGCAGAGTCACAAATTTTTTGTAAAACAATGCATCAAATCCATCCGGACCTGTGGACTTATGTGTCTTTAGGCTTTTGATCATTTTCTCGATCTCCTCAGCAGAGATGGGAGCAACGAGTTGTTCCCCCATATCCTCCGGAACCTGTGGCAAGTGGAGCCTATCAAGGAATTCATGGATAGCGTGTGCCGGTGCATATCGAGTGCCGGGTCGTCAGCTATCTGGTATAATCCTCTGTAATAGTTTGCAAAGGTATCCCCTAAATAGTCAGCGCAGAAATGGAACCCGAGTCGTTTATATTCAAGAACTCTTCTATCTCCTTTGTCCAAAATGGAATCTGGGAGTCCGCGAGGAGGTATTCAGGAAGGCGCCAAGAGAGCCCCCTCTCCCCTGAGGGAGAAAAGATGATATCCACCACCACTGCGTCGTGATCTGACCACACGCAGGGTACTATCCTAGCCGCGGTTACCGTCTGCAAAGTCCATGAGTGGCAGAAGAAGTAAACCAGTCGGGCAAAGGACTGGGAGGGAGGTGAATAACAAGTGTAGTCATCCACATCGGGATGCAGGGCTTTCCAAACATCGTGATATGAGTGCTGAGAGACAGTGTTTCTAAAGAGGTGAGAGTAATGGTCCTCTCCGCGTCTTGGGGGACCTTTCCGCTGTGATTTCCTATCCCTGCGTGGATCCCACACTAGGTTGCAGTCACCTCCGATAATTACGTGGCCCTGTTTGAATCTGGCGACCTTGCTTAGCAGGTTACCGAGGAAACGGGTCTAGTTGACATTAGGAGAATACAGGGCCACCAACGTGACCAAAATGTTATCCAGCCGACAGACACAAATGACATATCGGCCAGAGGGGTCTGAATCAAGATATATGGACTCGTAGGAGACGTGTCTCCCCACTAGGACAGTCACTCCCCTAGCTTTCTTGTGAAACGTTGAGGAGAGGCGAACCGGAAAATCACTAGGGTGGAACATGGCGGCCTGAGACCCTGTCCAGTGGGTCTCCTGCATGAACACTATGTCAAGGCACTGGGTTTTCAAAAATTTAAGGAGTAAACTCAGTTTTGTAGGGGAATTTAGGCCCCTAACGTTCAGTGTGCCCACCTTCATGACGAAAAAAAAAAAAAATCAAGGGAAGATGATAGGGGCAGGAGGAGGTGGGGGGTATTCACTAGAATCTACTAGGTTTTCCGGGCTGGGCAGAGGCTACTACACTCTGCCAAATAGGGAGTGCGGAGGACACAGTTGATGGTCCCTAACCGCACCAAAAATGTAACCTCTGGAGGGGGGAAGTAGGGAGGTGATCAGGAAGAGGAGAACTCAGAGAGTCCCCTCCACCGCCGGTTGTGGTGTACAATCAGTCATCTGCTTATGTGAGTAGCTGTGGCCAGGGAGTCTTAGGGAGAAGGCAGGAGAGGTGAAAGTAAGGGAGGTTTGGGAGGGGAAAGGGGGAAGACAGGGTTCTAGGCTAATGGTGAGGGAGCTATGTCCCTGTGAGGGACCTCCGAGTCCTAGGAAACTGAACTCGGTAGGGGTCTGGAGGGCCCTGCTGGACCGTGACTTCAGAATGGTCATATCAAGTTTAGAGGATAGTGCGGTGCATATACACGAACGTGCAACAACTAATGCAAAACTTTATCTGTAAGAACACTTGGGAATAATGGGTGATAGGCAGTCTCGAGACGGGCATAGGATGAGAGTGTCGGAGGAAGGGAGGGGATGGGGATCTGAAGGTCCTAATGGGTGTGGGTTCAGGGAGTAGGGCAAGCAGGTTGGGGAGTACAAGGAGATATGTGTAGGGAAGAGTTATATTTGTAGAAGGGCACTTGGGAGGGGAGGAAGGGAATAGGAAGGGGGAATTAGAGGGAGGATTGGAGGGTGGGTGACATGTGAGCTCGTTACCCTGGGGGAAAAGGAGGGTGAAGGAAGGAGGTAGTACAGTAGCAAAGGGCATAGGAATGAGGAGAGGTATCAGAGGGAGCGGCTACAGCCAGGAAAGAGGCAGGGGGATAGTTGGTGGAGACAAGAAGAAATGTGAAGAGAACACTTGGTCATTAGTAGAGCCTCTGCTTAAATCATTAACATATAGTCCTAAGCATAATATCGTATAGAATTCCACAGTGCAAAAAGTTCAACAGAATTCAAATGCTAGGTTAAGATCAGGAGGTGATGAGGTAGATAGACAGGGTAGAGCATGAGGAGAGATGAGTGAAAGAGGCGGTAGTAGTTGCACGGGCGTGTGTAGGGAGGGTGGGGGAAAAGGGAAGGGAAGAATATGTAGATAGAGGAGATACATGGGCGGGTGACATGAA
This sequence comes from Bombina bombina, assembly GCF_027579735.1. Taxonomy (NCBI): domain Eukaryota; kingdom Metazoa; phylum Chordata; class Amphibia; order Anura; family Bombinatoridae; genus Bombina; species Bombina bombina. Next base: position 878,108,911 of record NC_069500.1, read on the forward strand.
ATTCAGACCTCCCAAGAGGGAAGATGAATGGATGGGAGAGAGGCGGAGCAGCAGTATGAGGGCATTGGAGCTGAAGGGAAGAGTGGGAAAGCGGGTGAGGGACAGGGGGCTAGGCAAAGGGAAGGGTGGTAGAGATGAGGAGAGAGGAAAAGGGGAGCATATAATCATTAGATGTACCTCTACACAGACCAGTGACCTAGAATCTCATGTGAAAATTTATACAATTCCGACAATGCAGGTTAAACATAGCTAAGCATATAAAAAAAAACATTATGTACTCGACATCTTGACATTACTCAGATGGCAGGACTTCTCCCCAGCACCCTCCGCAGGGGAGCCCTCCCAGAGTCTGGAGTAGTATGTGGAGAGATGCGACAAGGTGGAGGGGGGAAAAGGTGGAGAGAGAAGGGAAGTGGGATAGGCAGATGGGAAGAGGTGGGAGGGTCCAGTGGGAAGGCTGAGGAAAGAAAGGGGTTATTAGGAAGTCCGTTAAGACCAGGACCAGAGTGGGTGGAGGGAGGGTGGGTTAGGGGGACAGGAAAAGAAAGGGAAGGATGGAGGGATTGAGAAAGGCTAGGAAGAGAGACCATTATCATCAGGAACACTGCTGTATGAACAGAGACTCAAAAGAAAAAACATACTTAAAACATTATTGGAACATTAAAGACAATTTGTGATTTAGGTTTAACTCAGGTAAGCAGTGTGCAATTAGTAAAACTAGATAGTCTTTCAAAAGTACATTACCAAATCTCTGGTCTTCACCCGCTCTCAGGGGTAGTCACAATCCATAAAGGGAGACGGCCTACTCAGGCAGACCATGTCCCAGACTTCAAATGGAGTGAGGGCAAAGTATAGAGAACTTAAACAACTTGTTGGGGGGGAAAGGGAGGGAGAAAGAACACGGGACAGGGAGTGAAGTTGAAGGGCCCCAACAACTGGGCCCCACCAGTGCCTCAGCACCATCTTGATGTCAGAGAGTGGAACAGTCCTCTCAGGAGATGGGCAGCGATGAGCAGTCTACACATCACCCGTAGAGGGATGATTCGGTAATCATTGAAGCTCCACGAAAGGGTTGGGGATGATGGATCATCTCCCGGGGTCTTGTCGAGGTGGCTCTTGTCTGTCCGGATTCCAGGGCTGAGCTCCCACTCTCAGCAAAGGCCCTGCTCTGTGCGGGCGGGGAGGGTCATCATCTCCATTCACAGCAGGTAAGTTCCAGATTCTCAGGAGGTCCTGCGCCTGCCGTGGTGTTAGCGCAGTGTGCTGGGCCCCGTCTTTGGTAATAATCAGTTTAGTCGGGAATCCCCACCTGTACCGGATTTGGTGGGCTCTCAGAGTTTTTGTGGTTTCACTGAAACTTCGCCTTTGTTGGAGTGTGAATGGGGACAGATCAGGATAGAGCGAGATTTCTCTGAATTGATCCGGGAGCTGTGGTTGTCTCAGGGTGGACTTCAGGAGCCTGTCTTTGAAGGAAAAGTAGTGCAATTTGGCTATGGTGTCCCTGAGCTTGTCCATAGGTAAATTTTGTGGTCTAGCCGCCCTGTGTATTCTGTCAATTCTCGCATCCTGTTCCCCTGATGGACCTAGGATGGATCTCAATAATGCAGACTCTGGAATTCCCCGGATCCTGACGTTGTTTCGCCTGGAGCGATCCTCCAGGTCCGCCAGCTTCGCCTCCAAGGAGGACACCTGATCTGCCAAATTTTGCGTGTAGCTGACCCAATTTGTGTGGTCAACTAGCAGGTCTTCCTGCTTGCGTTCTAAAATGTCGGTTCGCTCATTTACTGTGACAATGTCTTTTCTGAGATCATCAAAGGACCTTTCTAGTTTATCAAATCTTTTTGAGAATGACTGGGTCTGTTGATCTAGCAGCAGTTTCATAGAATCCATAGTGATCGCTTCAGGCTGTGTGCAGGAGGGCGGTGAGCTCTGCACGCTAGCCCTTCCCTCGGATAGAGAGGGGGAGACAGATCTGTCATCATCTGAGATATCCGGAAGCGGGTCCCTGATGGGATGAAAATGGTCCCGTACTGTATGCTTTGAAGGATGCATTCCTTTTGATTTCCTCTTGGATTGTTGCGACATTGTAAATTAGGGCAGTAGCTAGTGATGATTGATGTGTTAAGAGGTATTAGGAGGGGAGAGGGTCACTTAGAGGGAGACCTGGCAGAATCAGCTGGTTAGCACCGGCAGGGAGGGGCGCCTCAGGGCTTAGCACATCATGGTTGCGTCACTTATATTAAACAGCTGGAGAAAGTTCTTTTGCAGACTGTATGAGTAATGAATTACATTGAAACTAGGAGGGAGTGTAGATATCAAATGTCTCCCAGGAGCAGTGAATGCTGACAAGATGGGTCTCTCCCCTAGGGAAATAAGTGCCACCACTGGGCCCAGACGGAAAAGGATATAGGATATGACCCACCCTAGGAGGTAGAGTGTGAAAGCAGAGGGGAGAGACACTGTGGAGCAATATTTATCTGAGAGCTCAGTAGAAGTCCTAGGTTCTGACAGGGCCTTGAGGTCTGAGCAGCACGTAGCGCTGCAGGGAATCTCTGTGTCAACAGAATCTTGTAGATATAGTCTGCGTGCTGAATATGGTCAGTGTCAGAAGTAGAGTGGGTGAGAAATATCCGGTACAGGAGGTCAGCACAAGCCCCAGACCTCAAGCCAATTGTGTGAATTCAGTACCCAATGCAAGGCCCCTAAGCTGGGAGACACGCTAGTGTCAGCAGGGAGCTGGAGGGTCAATTATATGTAAAGTTATAAAGAGTCTCTGCTTGTTCTTGCAGCTTGGTGTGAGTTGTTAGCCAAGAGAACAGACAGCAGGCCTCAATTAGGGTTGTCAGCTATTAGGCCTCCGGCACAATCTTAACAATAGGCCCGGTGGCTATACTTGTGGAGCTGTATGTTATCAGGTATCTAGGTGTAAGTTCTGTACTGAGGCTTACCCTTATGAGGACAGTCAATGGCGGTAAAGTTGCAGCGGAAGGTTTTTGTCCCCAGCCGATTCAGACTGCTAGCGGTTTGTTAAGGGAGTATGGCCACAACCGGTGCAGGACCTCGATTGCTCCAGTTGCTGATGTCAGGCAGTTAGCCACCAGGAGGGTAATTAGAGCTCCGGCGGTAGCTGTGCTTCTAGGTCGCGGCCCGGTGATGTCACATGTAATGGCGCTGTTCGCGCCTTTTCACCACCGGACCGTTCCTCCTTAAGGCCAATCTTCCTATGCAGTCGGAGGCAGGCAGGTAGCTGGACAAGTAGGTAAAGTGGTTGAAGAGCCTCCGTTAAAGCGGTAGTGCGGAGCTGGTCCCTGGGGACTGGTGCCGGGATGTGGGTTGGTGTAAGCCCAGGCTGTGCTATGTTGCGCCCGTAGGCGAAGTTAAAGTCCAGCAAGAGGGGAAAGGTCCCTGCCAAGAGCCCAGTCAGGTGTTGAGAGTAGATGGGCACTCTAAGTCGGGAATAAAGTAGTAAAGAAAAAGCTTTTTTCCAGTTAAAATCACTATGGGCTCTGGGAGCTCTATGAAAACACGTCTTCTCTGTTCTCTGGTCAGCTCCGCCCCCCTCTCTCCCGCACCTTTTAAATACCGCTGGTATTTAGAGTTCACAGAAGGGCTGCATTAGGCTCCAAAAAGGGAGAGTATAGCATAATTACCGCCACTGCAACTCTCGATACCAGCGGTGCTTACGGACGCAGCCAGCTTCAAAAACGTGCTCGTGCACGATTCCCCCATAGGAAACAATGGGGCAGTTTGAGCTGAAAAAAACCCTAACACCTGCAAAAAAGCAGCGTTAAGCTCCTAACGCAGCCCCATTGTTTCCTATGGGGAAACACTTCCTAAGTCTGCACCTAACACCCTAACATGTACCCCGAGTCTAAACACCCCTAACCTTACACTTATTAACCCCTAATCTGCCGCCCCTGCTATCGCTGACACCTGCATATTATTAAATCCTAATCTGCCGCTCCGTACACCGCTGCAACCTACGTTATCCCTATGTACCCCTAATCTTCTGCCCCTAACACCGCCGACCCCTATATTATATTTATTAACCCCTAATCTGCCGCCCCCAACGTTGCCGCTACCTACCTACAATTATTAACCCCTAATCTGCCGACCGGACCTCACAGCTACTATAATAAATGTATTAACCCCTAATCCGCCTCACTAACCCTATAATAAATAGTATTAACCCCTAATCTGCCCTCCCTAACATCGCCGACACCTAACTTCAAGTATTAACCCCTAATCTGCCGACCGGACCTCACCGCTACTCTAATAAATTTTTTAACCCCTAAAGCTAAGTCTAACCCTAACCCTAACACCCCCCTAAATTAAATATAATTTAAATCTAACAAAATAAATTAACTCTCATTAAATAAATTATTCCTATTTAAAGCTAAATACTTACCTGTAAAATAAACCCTAATATATCTACAATATAAATAATAATTATATTGTAGCTATTTTAGGATTAATATTTATTTTACAGGCAACTTTGTATTTATTTTAACCAGGTACAATAGCTATTAAATAGTTAAGAACTATTTAATAGCTACCTAGTTAAAATAATTACAAAATTACCTGTAAAATAAATCCTAACCTAGGTTACAATTAAACCTAACACTACACTAGCAATAAATTAATTAAATAAAATACCTACAATTATCTACAATTAAACCTAACACTACACTATCAATAAATTAATTAAATACAATACCTACAAATAAATACAATTAAATAAACTAACTAAAGTACAAAAAATAAAAAAGAACTAAGTTACAAAAAATAAAAAAATATTTACAAACATTAGAAAAATATTACAACAATTTTAAACTAATTACACCTACTCTAAGCCCCCTAATAAAATAACAAAGCCCCCCAAAATAAAAAAATGCCCTACCCTATTCTAAAATGAAAATAGAAAAGCTCTTTTACCTTACCAGCCCTTAAAAGGGCCCTTTGCGGGGCATGCCCCAAAGAATTCAGCTACCCCCCCCAACATTACAACCCACCACCCACATACCCCTAATCTAACCCAAAACCCCCTTAAATAAACCTAACACTAAGCCCCTGAAGATCTCCCTACCTTGTCTTCACCACGTCGGGTCCCGATCTGTCCAGAAGAGCCTCCGATGTCTTGATCCAAGCCCAAGCGGGGGGCTGAAGACATCCATCCTCCGGCTGAAGTCTTGATCCAAGCGGGCAGAAGAGGACATCCGGACCGGCAAACATTTTCATCCAAGCCGCATCTTCTATGTTCTTCCATCCGATGACGACCGGCTCCATCTTGAAGACCTCCGGCACGGATCCATCCTCTTCTTCCTATGACTAGACGACGAATGAAGGTTCCTTTAAGGGACGTCATCCAAGATGGCGTCCCTCGAATTCCGATTGGCTGATAGGATTCTATCAGCCAATCGGAATTAAGGTAGGAAAATTCTCAGATTCAAGTTCAATCCGATTGGCTGATTGGATCAGCCAATCAGATTGAGCTCACATTCTATTGGCTGATCGGAACAGCCAATAGAATGTGAGCTCAATCTGATTGGCTGATTCAATCAGCCAATCAGATTTTCCCTACCTTAATTCCGATTGGCTGATAGAATCCTATCAGCCAATCGGAATTCGAGGGACGCCATCTTGGATGATGTCATTTAAAGGAACCTTCATTCAAACTTAGGACGTTGCAAGAAGAGGATGGATCCGCGCCGGAGGTCTTCAACATGGAGCCACCGCTTGTCACCGCTTGGAAGAAGATGGTTGCCGGTCCGAATAGCATGAAGACTTTGGAGCCTCTTCTGGACCTCTTCAGCCGTCGCTTGATAGAAGACTTCAGCCGGATGATGGATCTCCAGCCCCCGCTTGGGCTTGGATGAAGATTTCGGAGCCTGGAGCGATCGCTGATACCTGGCATGGTGAAGACAAGGTAGGAAGATCTTCAGGGGCTTAGTGTTAGGTTTATTTAAGGGGGTTTGGGTTAGATTAGGGGTATGTGGGTGGTGGGTTGTAATGTTGGTGGGGGGGGTATTGTATGTTTTTTTTCCAGGCAAAAGAGCTGAATTCTTTGGGGCATGCCCCGCAAATGGCCCTTTTAAGGGCTGGTAAGGTAAAAGAGATTTTCTATTTTAATTTTAGAATAGGGTAGGGCATTTTTTTTATTTTGGGGGTCTTTGTTATTTTATTAGGGGGCTTAGAGTAGGTGTAATTAGTTTAAAATTGTTGTAATATTTTTCTAATGTTTGTAAATATTTTTTTATTTTTTGTAACTTAGTTCTTTTTTATTTTTTGTACTTTAGTTACTTTATTTAATTGTATTTATTTGTAGGTATTGTATTTAATTAATTTATTGATAGTGTAGTGTTAGGTTTAATTGTAGATAATTGTAGGTATTTTATTTAAGTAATTTATTGATAGTGTAGTGTTAGGTTTAATTGTAACTTAGGTTAGGATTTATTTTCCAGGTAATTTTGTAATTATTTTAACTAGGTAGCTATTAAATAGTTATGAACTATTTAATAGCTATTGTACCTGGTTAAAATAATTACAAAGTTGCCTGTAAAATAAATATTAATCCTAAAATAGCTACAATATAATTATAATTTATATTGTAGCTATATTAGGGTTTATTTTACAGGTAAGTATTTAGCTTTAAATAGGAATAATTTATTTAATAAAAGTTAATTTATTTCGTTAGATTTAAATTATATTTAACTTAGGGGGGTGTTAGGGTTAGACTTAGCTTTAGGGGTTAATACATTTATTATAGTAGCGGTGTGGTCTGGTCGGCAGATTAGGGGTTAATAAGTGTAGGTAGGTGTCGGCGACATTGAGGGGGGCAGATTAGGGGTTAATAAATATAATATCGGGGTCGGCGGTGTTAGGGGCAGCAGATTAGGGGTACATAAGTATAACGTAGGTGGCGGCGGTGTGCAGTCGGCAGATTAGGGGTTAATAAGTGTAGGTAGGTGTCGGCGACGTTGAGGGGGGCAGATTAGGGGTTAATAAATATAATATAGGGGTCGGCGGTGTTAGGGGCAGCAGATTAGGGGTACATAAGTATAACGTAGGTGGCGGCGGTGTGCGGTTGGCAGATTAGGGGTTAAAAAAATGTAATCGAGTGGCGGCGATGTGGGGGGCCTCGGTTTAGGGGTATATAGGTAGTTTATGGGTGTTAGTGTACTTTAGAGCACAGTAGTTAAGAGCTTTATGAACCGGCGTTAGCCCAAAAGCTAAGAGTTTTGTCGTTATATTTCTAACGCTCACTTCAGCCACGACTCTAAATACCGGCGTTAGGAAGATCCCATTGAAAAGATAGGATACGCAATTGGCGTAGGGGGATCTGCGGTATGGAAAAGTCGCAGCTGCAAAGTGAGCATTAGACCCTTTAATGACTGACTCCAAATACCAGCGGGCGGTAAAAACCAGCGTTAGGACCCCCTAACGCTGGTTTTGACGGCTACTGCCAAACTCTAAATCTAGCCGTTAGAATTTTGCACCCCTAATAACGTATTCCCCTGTAGAATTCAATGGAGCAAAAAAGTGGGAAAAAACTAGCACCCCACTCACGTACAAACACAATTGCATATTTTCAAGTGCGCTAAACTGACATGAAATATGAATATTTCACATTGTTTTACACATAGCATAATATGTTCTATTTATTCTAAAATACATATATATATATATATATATATATATCTACACATATAAATACATCTGTATATACATATAAACCAATATATAATATATATATACTGTATATACAGTATATATATATATATTTATATATATATATATATATATATACACACACATATTTAGACATGTATATGTATGTATCTCTATGTTAAAGCCCTTTTGATGTCTGCCATAAATTTAAGCCCTTATAACTTTTTTTGTGCAACATTTTTTATTAGATAGTGTTATTATGAGTGTAACTCTACTGTGTTATGTATTTTTGATGTCTTTTTTGACACTTTTTTGTTTCGTGAAACAGTTAACTAGAACTCTGAGGAAAAAGTAATCATTGTAGCATAAATCATGATTGCAATCAAGCAATTATGTTTAACTTGTAATAAAAGGGGTATACCAAACACTCGCGATAAACCCCTTTTAATGTGCCACTTGTAATCTGGCCCTTAGTCTAGTAATTACTGAAACTTTATTATGTGATAATATATCTGCTAATTACTATTTAGATAATTCACCTGGGAGTTACATCTCAATGCAAACGTATACACTCTGTTATATACACAGTAAAAGGGATTTAACCATTTCGCAACATGAGAGGTGTTTTTTTGTGTATTTTGTTATTTTTGTGCACTTAATTAGCACTGCAGTTACAGTTAATAATTGGGCTATTTCCTTCTCTTTTTTTTAATTCAATTGCTCATTTGTTTCTGAGTGCAACAGCCATTTTAAAGGACCAGTAAATACAGTAGAGTTGCATAACCAACAAATGTATGATACCAAGACAAAGCAATAGCAATTAGTCTGAACAATAAAGTAGTTTAAAATTGCATGCTCTATCTGAATCATGAAAGTTTAATTTCGACTTGAGTGTCCCTTTAACTTTTTGGGAATGTGTATGTATGTACATATGTATTTATATGTGTATATATGTTGTCAGTATATGGCTGGGTTATAATACAATATATATAATACATTTTCTATAAAACAAACCCCCAATAAAATACATATACAAAACAATTAAAATTAAAGTAAATTCCTAAATTCTTTATATTAGTTAAAATTTATAGACACATTGAATTATATTTATAGGAACCAGGTTATGAATCAAACTATACACGTTTATGGTGCTATAATATGCTATACAAAGATTATAAAAATTACCTTATTCACAATAATCTCCCAAATCATTTTGCATTTAAATATCACAATGAGATGCCAAGGTAGGGTTTGTTAACTTCCAGACAAATATATGTAAGCTATTTAGCCCACAAATAATTCTATACAACTCTAATTAAAACACCAGAAGTTATATATATTCTTAATGTAAACAGCCAGTTTAAATGCATATTTATCTAAGCTGAAATAAATTCTTAATTATCTACAATTAAGACAAATTCTAAAATATATTTATATGGCTACAATTATAAATTACTTGGCAAACAAAAGATTAGTTTTAAACTACACAGGATTATGAATGCAACTTAAAATACAAATTGGGTCCTTTTAAATTTACTAACTGCAATAAGACGGTAGCAATAATGAATGTATTTGCTTTAAAATATCAAATTATATACTTAACAATTTTGTATACTTCACCAAATAAGCAAATCAATTTTTCCAGGGTTCCTCTGATAAATCCAATTTCACCTCATAAATTAAAAGAGGTAATTTTTGCATGATGGATAAAAATTAGGCCCAGATTTCTTTATAATAGACTGGATCCCAAAGCAGCAGTTTGTCAGTCAAAATTCAGCAGCAGCCCTTTTTTTCTATCTTGCCTGGGGTTATATCATCTGATATAATCCCAACCCTTTTGATTCTAATCATCGGTAAAATGATATGATAGGCCCTTCAGAGCTTGTCCCTCTCATTGGTTATTTGGGAGACGCCTCCCTGATTGGCTCATCTGGCTCTGCATGTGTTCCAATAGAAAATTTATTTGGCTTTCATACCAGTTTTAATCCCCTAGGGGGCAGCAAACAACTGCAAATATAGTCTCACCATTAATTATTGCCACAATCCAAATATCTCCTTATATTGTTTATATTCAACATACTATAATTCCTAGCATTAATAAACCTGTCTTGTCAGCATCTATATTTCATTTTGCATAACAGAAAAAGTACAATTTGGCAGCAAACACCAGTATTTATCAATTTCTATGTTAAAATAGAAAATATCCATGTTTATGGCTAATATTCATAGGACATCTTGCTGTCTGTAAAATAAAGAAACAAATGTGGTTAAAAATGTCAAACATTTACATCTATTTGCAGTATTTATCAAGCTCAGCAAATATTTATCTAATATGTTACTATTAGTCACTGCTTCTTAGGTCCACAAATACACATTTTTATACAGTATTTAAAATTATACAGGCTGTATTTTAAAAATGAATTTACAATGCAAGACGTTGAAATCTGGATTCTTAGGTTTTCAGCTTCCAATATTACCCTTCTTAGGCATAGACAATCTCCCAGATTTATGTGTTCATATTTAATATGTTGTCTGAATATATACATATATATTCATTTGAGTATCTTAAACTTACATGATAATTTGGCACAATTCTTTTGTAAGATTTATTTCTCTTGTTAAGTGTATCCAGTCCACGGATCATCCATTACTTATGGAATATATTCTCCTTCCCAACAGGAAGCTGCAAGAGTCCACCCACAGCAAAGCTGCTATATAGCTCCTCCCCTAACTGCCATATTCAGTCATTCTCTTGCAAGCCTCAACATAGATAGGAGGTTGTGAGAGTCTGTGGTGCTTTCTACTTAGTTTATTCTTCAATCAAAAGTTTGTTATTTTTAAATGGCACCGGAGTGTGCTGTTTATCTCAGGCAGTATTTGGAAGAAGAATCTGCCTGCGTTTTTCTATGATCTTAGCAGACGTAACTAAGATCCATTTGCTGTTCTCACACATTCTGAGGAGTGAGGTACTTCAGAGGGGGAATGGCGTGCAGGTTTTCCTGCAGATAAGGTATGTGCAGTAAAATATTTTTCTAGGAATGGAATTGACTAAGAAAATACTGCTGATACCGAAGTAATGTAAGTAAAGCCTTAAATGCAGCGATAGCGACTGGTATCAGGCTTATTAATAGAGATACATACTCTTGTAAAAATGTGTTTTTAAAACGTTTGCTGGCATGTTTAATCGTTTTTTAACATATGTTTGGTGATAAAACTTATTGGGGCCTAAGTTTTTTCCACATGGCTGGCTTAAATTTTGCATAGAAACAGTTTCATGAGGCTTTCCACTGTTATAGTATAAAAGTTACAGTTGGTGCAGTTAAAATTACAAACAGTGACATTCAGCTTCCCTCAGCAGTCCCCTGCATGCTATAGGACATCTCTGAAGGGCTCAAAAGGGCTTCAAAAGTAGGAGCTGTTATGACTGTTTAAAACATATTTTTCGTTTTGTTAATCTGTTTTTTGTATTAAGGGGTTAATCATCCATTTGCAAGTGGGTGCAATGCTCTGCTAACTTGTTACATACACTGTAAAAATTTTGTTAGTTTAACTGCCTTTTTTCACTGTTATTTCAAATTTTGGCAAAATTTGTTTCTCTTAAAGGCACAGTAACGTTTTATATATTTGCTTGTTAACTTGATTTAAAGTGTTTTCCAAGCTTACTAGTCTCATTATTAGTCTGTTCTAACATGTCTGACATAGAGGAAGCTCTGTGTTCATTATGTTTTAAAGCCATGGTGGAACCCCATCTTAGAATGTGTACCAGATGTACTGATTTCATGTTAAACAATAAAGATCATTTTTTGTCTTTAAAAACATTATCACCAGAGGATTCTGTCGTGGGGGTAGTTATGCCGACTAACTCTCCCCACGTGTCAGACCTTTTGACTCCCGCTTTAGGGACTCACGCTCAAATGGCGCCAAGTACATCAAGGGCACCCATAGCGTTTCTTTACCAGGGGATTCTGTCGAGGGGAAAGTTATGCCGACTAACTCTCCCAACGTGTCAGACCCTTCGACTCCCGCTTCAGGGACTCACGCTCAAATGGCGCCAAGTACATCAAGGGCGCCCATAGCGTTTATTTTACAAGACATGGCAAAGGTGGTGAATAATATTCTGGCAGCAGTATTAGTCAGACTACCTGAAATTAAAGGAAAGCAGTTAGCTCTGGGGGTAGATACAGAGCATACAGATGCTTTAAGAACCATGTATGATACTACCTCACAATATGCTTAGTCTGTGGGTGATTTTTTTTTTTTTTTGACTCAGGGAAGATGATTTAACCTGATTCTGATATTTCTACATTTAAAATGTATGCTTGAGAACCTCCACTTGTTGCTCAGGGAGGCTTTGGCTGCTCTGAATGAATGTGTACAATCGCAGGGCCAGAGAAATTGTGTAGACTGGATAAATAATATGCAGTGCCGGTGTGTACTGATGTTTTTCCAATACCTAAAGAGGTTTACTAAAATTTTTTTTAATAAGGAATGGGATAGACCAGGTGTGCCGTTCTCTTCCCCTCCTATTTTTTAGAAGAATGTTTTCTAATAGTTACCACCACACGGGACTTCTGGCAGACAGTTCCTAAGGTGGAGAGAAGAGTTTCTACTCTAGCTAAGCGTACCACTACCTCTGACGAGGACAGTTGTGCTTTTTAGATCCAATGGATAAAAAATGTTTATTCAACAGGGTTTTATCCTGCAGCCCCTTGCATACATTGCTTCTGTCACTGCTGCTGCGGCGTTCTGGGTTGAGTCTCTTGATGAGGCTTTACAGTTAAGCGACTTCATTGGATGAATATATTTGACAAGCTTATGCTAGCCAATTCCTTTGTTTTCTGATGCCTTGTTCATTTGACTAGACTAACGGCTAAGAATTCTGTTTTTTTACTATACTGGCGCGCAGAGCGCTATGGCTTATATCATGGTCAGCTGTCGTGACTTTAATAAATAAGCTACTTAACTTCCCTTCAAGGGGCAGACCCTATTCGGGCCTGGTTTGAAGGAGATTATTGCTTATATAGCTGGAGGAAAAGGTCATGCCCTTCCTCAGGATAGGTCTAAATCAAGGGCAAAAAAAAAAAAAAAAAAAAAAAAAGTCTAATTTTCGTACCTTTTAAAAACTTCAGGGCAGGTGTGGCATCCTCTTCCTCTAAGGCAAAACAAGAGGGAATTTTTGCTCAGTCCAAGGCGGTCTGGAGACAAACGGACCTGGAACAAAGATAAGCAGGCCAAGGAGCCTGCTGCTGCCTCTAAGGCAGCATGAAGGAACGGACCCCTATCCGGTAACGGATCCTATAGGGGGCAGACTTTCATTCTTTGCCCAGGCGTGGGCAAGAGATGCCCAGGATCCCTAGGCATTGGAATTTATATCCCAGAGGTATCTTCTGGATTTCAAAGATTCCCCCCCAAAAAAAGGGGAGATTTTGCCTTTCACAATTATCTGCAAACCAGATAAAGAAGGAGGCATTCTTACATTGTGTACGAGATCCATCCAGTTCCAAGAGAGGAACAGGGACAGAGTTTTTACTCAAATCTGTTTGTGGTTCCCAAGGAGAGGGAACCTTCAGACCTATTTTGGATCTAAAGATCTTAAACAAATTCCTCAGAATTCCGTCATTTAAGATGGAAACTATTCGTACCATCTTAACTATGATCCAGGAGAGTCAATAGAGGACTACAATGGATTTGAAGGATGCTTATCCTCACATTGTGATGCATAAAGATCACCATCGTTTTTCAGGTTTGCCTTTCTAGACAGGCATTACCAGTTTGTAGCTCTTTCCTTTGGGATATCTACAGCCCCAAGAATCTTTATGGAGGTTCTGGGGTCGCTTTGGCGGTCCTTAGACTGCGGGGCATAGAAGTGGCCCCTTATTTAGACGACATCCTGATACAGGCGTCAACATCCAAATTGCCCAGTCTCATACGGACGTAGTACTGGCATTTCTGAGATCACATGGGTGGAAAGTGAACAAGGAAAGAGTTCTCTATCCCCAATCTCAAGGGTTTCCCTCCTAGGGACTCTGATAGATTCTGTAGAAATGAAAATTTACCTGACGGAGTCCAGGTTGTCAAAGTTTCTAAATTTCTGCCGTGTTTTTTTCATCCCATCTGCGCCCTTCGGTGGCTCAGTACATGAATGAAATCGGCTTAATGGTAGCGGCAAGGGACATAGTACCGTTTGCACGTCTACATTTCAGACCGCTGCAACTATGCATGCTCAGTCAGAGGAACGGGGATTACACAGATTTGTCCCCCTGTTAAACCTGGACCAAGAGACCAGAGATTTTCTTCTCTAGTGACTATGTCGGGTCCATCTGTCCAAGGGTATGACCTTCCGCAGGTCAGATGGGACAATTGTTACAATAGATGCCAGCCTTTTAGGTTGGGATGCAGTCTGGAACTCCCTGAAGGCTCAGGGATAGTGGACTTAGGAGGAGACCCTCCTTCTAATAAATATTCTGGAACTGGGAGTGATATTCCATGCTCTTCAGTCTTGGCCTCAGTTAGCAACTCTGAGGTACATCATACTCAGTCGGACAATATACACGACTGTGGCTTACATCAGTCATCAAGGGGGAACAGAAGTTCCCTAGCGATGTTAGAAGTCTTACAATAATTCACTGGACAGAGACTCACTCTTGTCTATCAGCTATCCATATCCCAGGCGTTGAGAACTGGGAGGTGGATTTTCTAAGTCGTCAGACTTTTCTTCCGGGGGAGTGGGATTTCCTCCGGAGGTCAAGACCAAGCAGGAGAGGGCTTTGGTGTTTTTGACAGCGCCTGCGTAGCCACGCAGGACCTGGTATGCAGATCTGGTGGACATGTCATCCTTTCCATCACGGTCTCTGCTTCAGAGACAGGTCCCTCTACCTCAGGGTCCTTTCAACCATCTAAATAGAATCAATCTGAGATGGACTGCCTGGAGACTGAACGCTTGATGTTATCAAAGCATGGCTTCTCCGAGTCAGTCATTGATACCTTAATACAGACATGAAAGCCTGTCTCTAGGAAAATTGAACATAGATATGGTGTAAATATCTGATTGTTATGAATCCAAGGGTTACTCATGGAGTAAAGTCTGGATTCCCAGGATATTATCTTTTCTCCAAGATGTTTTTGAGAAAAGGGTTGTCAGCTAATTCCTTAAAAGGGGACAGATTTTTACTCTGTCTATTTTTTTGCACAAGCGTCTGGCAGGTATTCTAGACGTTCAGGCTTTGGTTAGATCCAAGCCTGTGTTTAAAACTGTTGCTCCGCCATGGAGCTTAAACCTGATTCTTAAGGTTCTTCAAGAAGTTCCGTTTGAACCTTTTTTGTTCCATAGATATCAATCTTTATCTTGGAAAGTTCCTTTTGGGTAGCTAATTCCTCGACTCGTAGAGTCTCCAAGTTATCTGTGTTACAATGTGATTCTCCTTATCTGGTCCTTCGTACGGATAAGGTAGTCCTGCGTACCAACCTGGGTTTTTTCCTAAGGTGGTATCTAACAAGTACATCACTCAAGAGATAGTTGTTCCATGCTTGTATCCTAATCCTTCCTCAAAGAAGGAACGTCTATTACACAATATTGGACGTGGTTTGTGCTTTAAAGTTTTACTTACAAGCTACTACAGTTTTCATCAAACGTTCACCTTGTTTGTTGTCTATTCTGGACAGAGGAGAGGTCAAAAGACTTCAGCAGCCTCTCTGTCTTTTTGGTTAAAAAGCATAATTCATTTAGCTTATGAGACTGCTGGACAGCAGCCTCCTGAAGGGATTACAGCTCATTCTACTAGAGATGTGGTTTTCACTTGGGCCTTTTTTAAATGTGGCTTCTGTTGAACAGATTTACAAGACGGAGTCTTGGTCTGCGCTTCATACTTTTCAAATTTAACAAATTTGATACCTTGCTTCTTCGGAGGCTATTTTTGGGAGAAAGGGTTTTTTACAGGCAGTGGTAACTTCCGTTTAAGTACCTGCCTTGTCCCTCCCATCATCCGTGTACTTTAGCTTTGGTATTGGTATTCCATAAGTAATGGATGATCCGTGGACTGGATACACTTAACAAGAGAAAACATAATTTATGCTTACCTGATAAATTTATTTCTCTTGTAGTGTATCCAGTCCACGGCCCGCCCTGTCACTTTAAGGCAGGTAATTTTTTCATTTGAACTACAGTCACCACTGCACCCTATGGTTTTTCCTTTCTCTGCATGTTTTCGGTCGAATGACTGAATATGGCAGTTAGGGGAGGAGCTATATAGCAGCTTTGCTGTGGGTGGACTCTTGCAGCTTCCTGTTGGGAAGGAGAATATATTCCATAAGTAATGGATGATCCGTGGACTGGATACACTACAAGAGAAATAAATTTATCAGGTAAGCATAAATGTTTTTTCCCATGTCATACAGAGACTTGAGATGCCAATTGTCTGGGATCTGCATATGGGAAACTCTGCAGGGGACAATTCACACTTAGGTGATATGAGTCATTTCTTCAGCTAAAAACTGGTTCTTCCTGAATCTAATTAAGCTTCAAACGAAATCCAGTGAGCCATGGTGTTAAATTATCACATGTGTCTGTTAGTGAAGGTTAGCATATGCTTCTCCCAGATCAGAATGTATATTGAGAATTTTCAAAGGGCTTCTGAGCATATTTTCCACCAAAACACAGACTATTGGCTCCATCAACCCAGGGGTTTGTGCTGGTTAATGAGACAGATGCTCTCTTTTGAACTCTTAGATGTTATGTTAATCAGGAGAAAGTATCTCATGTCAGATTTTTAATACACAGAATGTATTCAGTGGTAAAATGAGCATGCTCAAACTTACTATTTGAGAGATTTCATACTTATTTTATCTTACTATATATATATATATATATATATATATATATATATATATATATATACACACACACACACATATATATATATATATATATATATGTATTGTCCACTGATATCTACAGATACCCTGACAATATATTTACAGACATATATAAACACATAAATACATATGTACATATATATATATATATATATATATATATATATATATATGATGCAATAGAGCCCTTTGCAGTTAAGTAGATAAAAGCATGTTAAAGGCCGTGAAAGGACCAGCATGGAACTGTAGCCATCTAAGGATTAAGGCTATAGGGAGTAAGATAGGAGAAGAGGGCTGGGTAGAGAAGCTAGTGCAGTCATGCAGTCCACTGTTAACCCCTTATCTGAGACAGACATTGGTGGTTCAGGGCCTTCTCTATCTAATATTGATATGCCTTGTGTTGAGCAGAGCGTGGGTTTAATGCCTCCTTTCCTCCCTCTAACCTCTTACATGTGTCTTCCATGGCCTCCTTATTTGCTGCTATACCTCCATCAGTGACATCTGCTGTTTCTTCCTTCCTGTCTTCCATTGCGGCTGCAATGTCTTCTACTTTGGCTCCTCTGTCATCCTCCATTCCGGTTGGCCCATCCACACCACCGGAAGTTGATGTCACGAGTCCCGCCCCTTTCAGTGACATCATCGGAAGTCACTCACAGGGCGGTCACAGAGCCAAGCGGTCAGGTCCTCAGGAGCTCAAAAAAGGTTAGCACCAAAAGAGAACACTGGCGATGGCAAGACCGGCACAATTGGGGAAAGTTAGGCAGCAGCCTCTAATGTAAGTTAGGCAGCAGTCTTAATCCATAACTGTTAGAGCCAGTGCAATGAGGGGTGGAGCTAGTCAGAAGGGTCAAATAGGCCACAAATCAGTTTCTTGAAGGCCACGAGGTAGCACAGCAAATGCCGGCATTTCTCAGGCATCAAGTAGCCTTGCATGGGGGGATCCCTCATGCATCCCATCACTTCATGCTCATTTGAAACCTAAGACTTTTAAAAGAATCCAGCAAGGTAAATATGTAAATTACTTTGAGTTGTCACCTGAAGCTGACAAACAAAAAGAAAAAAGCTCTGATGATACAGGTCCCAAAAGGTTTAAATGCTCTGAGACATTCGAGGAATGGCTTATTTGCTTTAGGGTATTTGCATCTTGTTATCTAGAGAAGTACCCCAGCCAGAACCATGCAATATTGAGTACAGTGATGGGGCTTGGAGGGATTACAACTCTGAATTTAGGCGTAAAATGGCTGGTAATCCAGTCCTTACATTTGACTGCACAGACACTCGCCTGTGGAAACGCCTGGGCCCTCAGTGTTCTCTCTCCTCCTCCAACACTGCCTCCTCTCAGTCCTTTCATAACCAAAAAGGTAAACGTAGGAGTGCTCCTGCTGGGCATTCCAAGAGAACAGGTGTGATAAGGGAGGTGCCTGTGGTTTCCGACATACTTGTAAGTTCTGCAGTGGTCTCTACCCAGGATGTGACTGCAGGAAAAAGAATAGTACAAACAATAGGCCCCAAGCCAGAAACACTCCTGTTCAGAAAGGCCCCCTCTTCAGTGAAGGTGCACACCCTTGAGCTTTGCTGAGTGATTACCCTAATCGCCAGGCTGCTAATTTGCTACTGGATGGTTTTTTACATGGTTTTCTAATCCCTGTAGGTTCAGGAATCAGAGGTTTGGATACTCACCATAACCTGCATTTGGTATACCAATACCCCCATATAGTCTGAGAAAAACACCCCTGGAGCACATGATTGGCACATTTCCCCATCCTCCATTGGCAAATATGGTTTTATCACCCTTAGGTGTAGTCCCTAAGAAGGAACCAGGGAACTTTTTCCTAATACTGCATCTCTCCTACCCCAAATTGAGTTCAGTGAATGATGCTATCGATCCTGAGCTTAGCTCAGTGTGCTATCAATATTTTGACAGCACGCTGGAGCTAGCTAAGGGAGCTGGGAGAGGTGCTTTGTTGGCAAATACATATTGAGTTCGCTTTTCGATTATTACCCCTACATCCTTCTGCTTTTCCACTCATGGGATGTAAGTTTGATGGTGGTTTATATGTGGACCACTGCCTTCCTATGGGTTGTGCCATTTCTTGTGCATTGTTTAAGATGTTCAGCACATTTCTACATTGGGCAGTGGCCCGTAGGGTTGGCAGGGATGCCATAGCTCACTACCTAGATGATTTTTTGCTAGTGGGTCAGAAGGGTGCAGATGACTGTCTGGGTGTGATGAACGCAATGTGTGAACTCATGTCCCAGTTTGGTCCCTGCACCTGCTTAACATTTTTGGGAATATAATAAAATTATATACAGGCTCCCTTTAGATAAGGTGCAGGGTATGCTGGTGGTGGTTCAAATGGCTGCTTCCTCAAAATGCATTACCTTAAAACAATTACAGTCCCTCCTTGGCCTTCTTAACTTTGCCTGCAGAGTCATTCCCATGGGGAGGGTCTTTATCCACAGGTTAGAGAGCAAGCTTTTTGGAAAATCTAAACCATCAGACAAGATCTGCATTTCATGGGGCATGATAGCTGACCTTAAAGTTTGGGAGTCTTTCTTAAAGCAATTTGCTTATGGTGCTCTGATCCTATCTCTAGCCAGCTTTTACACCTCTTTACAGATGCTGCAGGGTCCCGGGGTTATGGTGCATACTTTCGAGGGGCGTGGAGTGCAGGCCCTTGGCCTGCTGATTGGAAGATTAGAAGGTTAACTCGCAATCTCATGCTCCTCGGACTGTTTCCTATAGTCCTGGCCGTTGAGCTCTGGGGTAAGCAGTTTTCAAACAGAACAGTTGTTTTCTGGATGGATAAGCTATCAATGGCTTGTTGGCCACATCAGCCATAGTGGTTTATTTGTTACGTCACTTGGTGTTACGCTGTCTAGAACTTAACATTCAGTTTTAAGATCTGCATGTCCCCGGTGTGATTAATGTAATTGCTGACGCCCTCTCAAGGATTGATTGGGTGACCTTTAGGCACCTTGCTCACCATGCTGCAAGAGTAGGCTTACCCTGTCCCAGTTTCCTTTGGCAGCTTCTAAACCCTAGCTATCCCTGCTCCCTTTAGTACTTGCTTCAATAAACCCATCCACTTGGCACTCTTACGTGAGGTTGTGGAAGGAATGGGACATATTTTGTGGTGACCAGAAGGTGGAAGAGGCCAAGGCATCGCAAGTCACCTTATACAATTGGCTGGTGAGTTTGTGGAATGAGGGCTCAGGTCAAGGTGCCATTCATTCTCGCCTAGCAGCTCTGGCCTTTTTTCTACCGCACGATTTCCCTACCTGATCCCACTTATTATTTCTTTGTTCATCAAGTAGTAAAGGGCTGGGGTCGTTCTCAACCGCAGCAGAAAGATATATCACCCATGACCACTTGCCAAGTTAGTTATGGCGTTGGAAACTGTATGCTCTTCACCCTATAAACTCCTTTTATTTTGCACAGTTTTCGTACTGGCTTATTCTGCAGCTCTCCGTATAGGTGAGCTGGTGTCCCCGTCCAAGCAGCATACCAGCAAGGGTGTCCAGCTCCAGCATATTAAGGCCTCTTCAGAGTCAATATTACATTTCCTCCCCCGGTCTAAGACAGACCAACAAGGTAAAGGTCTCTGGCTAACCATTCCTAAGACGCAAGGCAGTTGTTGCCCTGTTCTCCTAGTTAACCAGTTTTTAGGCATTCGCCCTAATGTGTCAGGCTCTTTCTTTGTACATGAGAATGGCACTTTGTAATACCTTTATCAGTTTTGTAGGGTCTTGGCCCGAGCAGCCTGCCTGGCCAGTCTAGATATTACAAAATTGCCCTTCACTATTTTCGATATGTGCAGCGACCAATGTGGCGCTCTACCAAATACAGGGGTTATGTTTGCCCACTCGTTTAAAATGTTGTTTTTTATGCCTGGTTACAGTTACTAACGTTGTTTGTTTTTTCAGGAGTACCCCAAGGCGCTAGAAGGATATGGATTGTGGGGCACTCGTACGTGCACTGGGCTTCAATCTGTTGTCTGTCCCTTCCCGGGGGTCAGAGCCTTGGTTTTTCCCCTGCCAAAGCTTCAGTTAGGTGGTTAGGTGAGAGGAGGATGTTTTGGCCAAGGCTCCCCTCCCTTTTATCAGAGGCCCTTGTACATTGGGGAAACCTCACATTGTTATCTTGCATCTAAGGGGTAATGATTTAGGTGCTCTCCCTGTTCTGCAGCTTATAAAAATCAAGCAGGCGGACATTAGCTGAATAAGGACCCGTATTCCCAATGTCATCCCACAGTGCAGCATACAGGGTTAGGAAGAAAATTAATTCCACCATAGGCAGGACCGTCACAGAGCAGGGAGATTTCATGATCAGACATGACGCCTTAACTGCCGACAAGTCAGAGTACTACAAGAGAGATAGGGTTCATTTACAGAATGTGGCCTTAGATATATTTGTTCAGGATATTCGAAGGTCTCTTTTACACTTCCTGTAAGTCAGGTCGTGGTTTTTGTGGTGGTGGCGGCGGCAAGTATATCATCTAAGATGCTATCTTGTGGTGGGAGGTAGCGGCCCTGTTGCATGGAGAGGGTGAATGGGGGGAGTGATGACCAATCTAAAAGATGGGAGGGGCTGATAGCCTCAGGTGCACATGAGGTGCCCCTCCTTCCCCTCGTGGGTGGGTCACATGATCTCAGAAACCCCTTAGTAGCATCTACTGGACTCCCCTCTGCTGCAGTTTTCGTTTTGGGCCGCCGACCTCCAGCAGCACTGGGTTAGTTAGTTCTTGCTTGCTGCCATCTTAGCCTACTTGTTGGTTTTATAGTGATGTTTATTAACGTTTAATAAAAAATGTAACCTGTGACGGTTAAAATTTTTGCATAAAGAAGTTGATGTGTCTTTATTTTTTTAAGCACAGTTATAAGTGTATTTATACATTATGATTTTATATATATGGGACTCTAGCAATCAAACAGGCCCATTTATCAAAGGGCTTGCGGACCTGATCCGACACTGCGGATCAGGTCCGCAAGACCTCGCTAAATGCGGAGAGCAATACGCTATCTGCATTTAACATTGCACCAGCAGCTCACAAGAGCTGCTGGTGCAACGCCGCCCCCTGCTGACTCGCAGCCAATCGGCCGCCAGCAGGGAGCTGTCAATCAACCCGATCGTATTCGATCGGGTTGATGTCCGGCGATTCCTGTCCGCCTGTTCAGAGCAGGCGGACAGGGTTATGGAGCAGCGGTCTTTAGACCGCTGCTTCATAAGTTGTGTTTCTGGCGAGTCTGAAGACTCGCCAGAAACACGGCCCTTCAAGCTCCGTACGGAGCTTGATAAATGGGCCTGTAAGGGTTAAGGCTATAGGGAGTTTGATTGGAGAAGAGGGCTGGGTAGAGAAGCTAGTGCAACATTAATGCAAGTGTAGGGAGGAGCCCCTGTCCTACCTTAAAAAGAGTTGCTTGCAGTTTCCTGTCCCTCTTTCTCCTTGGATCCTGAAGGCGTTTTCCCTCCCTCCCTCCCTTGTTAATGGCGGCTTACAATAACATCTGATAGATGCCAATGGCATAGTTATGATTAGTCAATCTAAGCTCAGTAAGACCATAGCTGTAATCTATGCTCTCCAACATCTGTTTACTTGGTTTGAGCGGCAGTGTATCAGATACCCTCACAGGTGGAGAATTCTTTGCACCCTGACTGTGGGAGGTAGTGGCCCTGTTGCGTGGAGAGGGTGAATGGGGGGGGAGTGATGACCAATCTAAAAGATGGGAGGGGCGGATAGCCTCAGGAGCACATGAGGTGCCCCTCCTTTCCCTCGTGGGTGGGTCACTGATCTCAGCAACCCCTTAGTAGCATCTCCTTGAGCAGAGGGGATCCCCTTTTGCTGCCGTTTTCATTTGGGCAGTCGACCTCCAGTACCGCTGGGTTAGTTAGCTCTTGCTTGCCACCATCTTAGCCTTGTCAGTTTTATTATGATGTTTATTAATGTTTAATAAAAAATTTTAACCTGTGACGGTTGAAAATGTTCCCATAAAGAAGTTGTTGCTGTCTTTATTTTATTTAAGCACAGTTATAAGTGTATTTATAAGTTATGGTTATATATACCATAGTTATTCCCTCTCTGCTTGTAATGAGTGGTAAGACTTTAATCCCTTAAGCATATTTATGCAATATTCATTTTTAATAAAGTGTTATAGTGTATATTTACTGTCAATATTTCAAATTCCAATGTTCTGTACATAGCGGAATATGTTCTAAGTATTTTTTTTTTATTTTTTTAATAAAGCTTTATTAGTTGAACGTGCTCATGCATGCATAGTGATATGTTTCACAAATACAGTCTACATTTGACATATATAACATTGGAGCTTCAGAGTTTATACAAATGCTAATTGCTCCGCAACATAAGTTTTGTTTGTTCAACGTTCTTAAAAGAATAACACATTTTTAATAACATAATAACATATTTCTATAATAATCTTACATTGAATATCTTGGTAAGTCAGTCATGTCCGCAACAGTTTATATTCATGGTAGCATACTCCTGTACCTTGACTCATAGAACAGAAGTAAATGAAAGACAAAACCGATCCACCTAGTGGTAGGTTATAAAGATGATTTAGGAAAATAGTAAAGTAGCAGATAAGAGAAGAGAAGAGGGGGGAGGGCAGGGGCAGAAGAAAAAAAAAAGGAGGGGGCAAGTAGTAGGTGAAGGTATATAAATGGGGGGTGGGATTATGAGGATAGCAACACGTTTGGCCAAATTCAACCCTCCACCATCCTGTGAACCATCCTGTGAAACTAAAGGACCTTTCTCTGGACAATGTTCTATCTTCTATAAAGTTTTGCCCTCCCAAAGAAGTGACATATATTCATGCGTGGTGAGTTTTCCTATTTTGAGGTAGTGGTATCTCTCTAGACTTAGTAGTTCCCTGACTCCAATCTTCCACTCCTCTATGCTTGGAACCTGTGGTGATTTCCAATGTCTCAGGATTAATCCCTTAGCACAATTCAGCATCAGTATAAATAGTCTAATTTTGGCTTCCTCAGTTATTTTGGGTAGGTTATGAAACAGCAAATAGTGCAGTTCAGGGGGTATGATGACTGTCAGGAATCTACTGCATTCCAAAAACATGGCCTCCCAATAAGGGCGTATAAGTGGGCATGCCCACCATATATGCAGCAGCGTTCCTTCCTCTCCGCAGCCTCTCCAGCAATTTCCCCCAACATGAGGATAGATTTTTTTAAGTCTCTGAGGAGTGAGGTACCATCTCCTCAAAATCTTGTAATGCATTTCCTGTAAGCGAGCTGAGACTGATGTCTTTCTTGCTTTATCAAAGATTTTGAGCCATGCTTTAGTCTCAAGTCTGGTACCTAGTTCATTGTGCCATGCATCCACCTAGGAGGGTAGGGTGCTATCATCTCTTACCAGCAGCAGCTTATATAGGCGTGAGATCAAATGATCGGGTGTATTAGCTGTAGTACAGAGCGTTTTAAAAGGCATTTTTTGTCTGGACAGCAAAGTTTTATCGTGGAGGCTATTGAAATAATGATGAAATTGAGCGACACAGAACCAGGATGAAAACATCCAACTGTCCCATTCGACCAGATCTTTTTGAGTCTTAAGCTTTCCCTGATGAATAGAATTGGATATGGCTGCCTCAGCTAAGGTGTATGTTAAGCCCCGGGTGTAACATTTGTTAGCGAGACCATTGTTTGGGTTCTCACGGACTGGGGTGTCTACTGTTGATATGCTATTGTCAGTTTTTATCAGGTCGTCCCATAACCGGAAGACATCTTCCAACAGGGGATATTGCTGTATCTGTCTGGGGCGCCGTGATGCTGCAACCAATGCAAGAGAGCCAACATTGCCTCTCTTCAAGATATCACCATCCAGCCCTATCCAAGCTTTATTGGAAGAATTGTGGCACCATTCCACTAGACGTTGAAGACCTATAGCCTTACGATAGACCGAAAGATGAGGGTCCCCCAACCCCCCCCTGTCTCTTGGGAGATACATTGTTCTCTTATTCACTCTTGGCTTAAGTCCATTCCAAATATAATTCTCAATTGCTGACTGAATTTGGTGGATTAGATGTGAAGCAGCAGAAAGGGGTATCGTCTGCATAATATATAGTGCTCTAGGCAGAATGTTCATTTTGATGACATGTATACATCCCACCCAGGATATATTTTTATTTTTCCACGTGGCGAGGTCCCGCACAATGTTATCTCTGATCTGCTTATAATTAACTTCTACAATCTCTTTCACAGATGGAGCTAAAATAATCCCCAAAGGATGTGGCAAGGAGGGCAGCTACAGGCACATGTGGTGGGACTGCATACACTCAAAAAGAACGTGGAATCACCTATCTCACCTTTTAAGCACAATACTAAACAGTCCCATACACCTGACAATAGATCAAGCATTGCTACATACTAGACTCAAAGGCCTAGATTTGGAGTTTGGCGTTAGCCGTGAAAACCAGCGTTAGAGGCTCCTAACGCTGGTTTTAGGCTACCGCCGGTATTTGGAGTCACTCAAAATAGGGTCTAACGCTCACTTTTCAGCAGCGACTTTTCCATACTGCAGATCCCCTTACGTAAATTGCGTATCCTATCTTTTCAATGGGATCTTTCTAACTCCGGTATTTAGAGTCGTTTCTGAAGTGAGCGTTAGACATCTAACGACAAAACTCCAGCCGCAGGAAAAAAGTCAGTAGTTAAGAGCTTTCTGGGCTAACGCCGGTTAATAAAGCTCTTAACTACTGTACTCTAAAGTACACTAACACCCATAAAGTACCTATGTACCCCTAAACCAAGGTCCCCCCACATCGCCGACACTCGAATACATTTTTTTAACCCCTAATCTGCCGACCGCCACCTACGTTATCCTTATGTACCCCTAATCTGCTGCCCCTAACACCGCCGACCCCTGTATTATATTTATTAACCCCTAACCTGCCCCCCACAACGTCGCCTCCACCTACCTACACTTATTAACCCCTAATCTGCCGACCGCAAAGCGCCGCCACCTACGTTATCCTTATGTACCCCTAATCTGCTGCCCCTAACACCGCCGACCCCTATATTATATTTATTAACCCCTAATCTGCCCCCCACAACGTCGCAGCCAGCTACCTACAATAATTAACCCCTAATCTGCCCCCCTCAACGTCGCCTCCACCTGCCTACACTTATTAACCCCTAATCTGCCGACTGGAGCTCACCGCTATTCTAATAAATGTATTAACCCCTAAAGCTAAGTCTAACCCTAACACTAACACCCCCCTAAGTTAAATATAATTTACATCTAACGAAATTAATTATCTCTTATTAAATAAATTATTCCTATTTAAAGCTAAATACTTACCTGTAAAATAAATCCTAATATAGCTACAATATAAATTATAATTATATTATAGCTATTTTAGGATTAATATTTATTTTACAGGTAACTTTGTATTTATTTTAACCTGGTACAATAGCTATTAAATAGTTAAGAACTATTTAATAGTTACCTAGTTAAAATAATTACAAAATTACCTGTAAAATAAAGCCTAACCTAAATTACAATTAAACCTAACACTATACTATCATTAAATTAATTAAATAAAATACCTACAATTAAACCTAACACTACACTATCAATAAATAAATTAAATACAATTCCTACAAATAACTACAATGAAATAAACTAACTAAAGTACAAAAAATAAAAAAGAACTAAGTTACAAAAAATAAAAAAATATTTACAAACATAAGAAAAATATTACAACAATTTTAAACTAATTACACCTACTCTAAGCCCCCTAATAAAATAACAAAGACCCCCAAAATAAAAAATGCCCTACCCTATTCTAAATTACTACAGTTCAAAGCTCTTTACCTTACCAGCCCTGAACAGAGCCCTTTGCGGGCATGCCCCAAAGAATTCAGCTCTTTTGCCTGTAAAAAAAAAAACATACAATACCCCCCCCCAACATTACAACCCACCACCCACATAACCCTAATCTAACCCAAACCCCCCTTAAATAAACCTAACACTAAGCCCCTGAAGATCTTCCTACCTTATCTTCACCATACCAGGTTCACCGATCCGTCCTGAAAAGCTCCTCCGATGTCCTGATCCAAGCCCAAGCGGGGGGCTGAAGAGGTCCATGATCCGGCTGAAGTCTTCATCCAAGCGGGAGCTGAAGAGGTCCATGATCCGGATGAAGTCTTCATCCAAGCGGGAGCTGAAGAGGTCCATGATCCGGATGAAGTCTTCTATCAACGGCATCTTCAATCTTCTTTCTTCCGGATCCATCTTGCAGACCTCCGACACGGAACATCCTCTTCTCCCGACGCCTACTAGCCGAATGACGGTTCCTTTAAGGGACGTCATCCAAGATGGCATCCCTCGAATTCCGATTGGCTGATAGGATTCTATCAGCTAATCGGAATTAAGGTAGGAATATTCTGATTGGCTGATGGAATCAGCCAATCAGAATCAAGTTCAATCCGATTGGCTGATCCAATCAGCCAATCAGATTGAGCTCGCATTCTATTGGCTGATCGGAACAGCCAATAGAATGCAAGCTCAATCTGATTGGCTGATTGGATCAGCCAATCGGATTGAACTTGATTCTGATTGGCTGATTCCATCAGCCAATCAGAATATTCCTACCTTAATTCCGATTAGCTGATAGAATCCTGATTGGCTGATGGAATCAGCCAATCAGAATCAAGTTCAATCCGATTGGCTGATCCAATCAGCCAATCAGATTGAGCTCGCATTCTATTGGCTGATCGGAACAGCCAATAGAATGCAAGCTCAATCTGATTGGCTGATTGGATCAGCCAATCGGATTGAACTTGATTCTGATTGTCTGATTCCATCAGCCAATCAGAATATTCCTACCTTAATTCCGATTGGCTGATAGAATCCTATCAGCCAATCGGAATTCGAGGGACGCCATCTTGGATGACGTCATTTAAAGGAACCGTCATTCGTCGTTCAGTCGTCGGCCAGGATGGATGTTCCGCGTTGGAGGTCTTCAGGATCCT
Source organism: Bombina bombina (assembly GCF_027579735.1). NCBI lineage: Eukaryota > Metazoa > Chordata > Amphibia > Anura > Bombinatoridae > Bombina > Bombina bombina. The sequence continues at coordinate 878,136,458 of NC_069500.1, forward strand.
GCCGCTCCGCTCCGGATGGATGACCATAGAAGATCCCGCTTGGATGAAGACTTCAATCGGATGGAAGACCTCTTCTGCCCCGCTTGGATGAAGACTTCAGCCGGATCATGGACCTCTTCAGCCCCCCGCTTGGGCTTGGATCAGGACATCGGAGGAGCTCTTCTGGACAGATCGTTGAACCCGGTGAGGTGAAGACAAGGTAGGAAGATCTTCAGGGGCTTAGTGTTAGGTTTATTTAAGGGGGGTTTGGGTTAGATTAGGGGTATGTGGGTGGTGGGTTGTAATGTTGGGGGGCTTGGGTATTGTATTTTTTTTTTACAGGCAAAAGAGCTGAACTTCTTGGGGCATGCCCCGCAAAGGGCCCTGTTCAGGGCTGGTAAGGTAAAAGAGCTTTGAACTTTAGTAATTTAGAATAGGGTAGGGCATTTTTTTATTTTGGGGGTCTTTGTTATTTTATTAGGGGGCTTAGAGTAGGTGTAATTAGTTTAAAATTGTTGTAATATTTTTCTTATGTTTGTAAATATTTTTTTATTTTTTGTACTTTAGCAAGTTTATTTAATTGTATTTATTTGTAGGAATTGTATTTATTTAATTGTAATATTGATAGTGTAGTGTTAGGTTAATTGTAGGTAATTGTAGGTAGTTTATTTAATTAATTTATTGATAGTGTAGTGTTAGGTTTAATTGTAACTTAGGTTAGGATTGATTTTACAGGTAAATTTGTAATTATTTTAACTATTTTAGCTATTAAATAGTTCTTAACTATTTAATAGCTATTGTACCTGGTTAAAATAAATACAAAGTTACCTGTCAAATAAATATTAATCCTAAAATAGCTATAATATAATTATAATTTATATTGTAGCTATATTAGGATTTATTTTACAGGTAAGTATTTAGCTTTAAATAGGAATAATTTATTTAATAAGAGTTAATTAATTTCGTTAGATTTAAATTATATGTAACTTAGGGGGGTGTTAGTGTTAGTGTTAGGGTTAGACTTAGCTTTAGGGGTTAATACATTTATTAGAATAGCGGTTAGCTCCAGTCGGCAGATTAGGGGTTAATAATTGAAGTTAGGTGTCGGCGATGTTAGGGAGGGCAGATTAGGGGTTAATACTATTTATTATAGGGTTAGTGAGGCGGATTAGGGGTTAATAACTTTATTATAGTAGCGCTCAGGTCCGGTCGGCAGATTAGGGGTTAATAAGTGTAGGCAGGTGGAGGCGACGTTGTGGGGGGCAGATTAGGGGTTAATAAATATAATATAGGGGTCGGCGATGTTAGGGCAGCAGATTAGGGGTACATAGGGATAATGTAAGTAGCGGCGGTTTACGGAGCGGCAGATTAGGGGTTAATAATAATATGCAGGGGTCAGCGATAGCGGGGTCGGCAGATTAGGGGTTAATAAGTGTAAGGTTAGGGGTGTTTAGACTCGGGGTTCATGTTAGAGTGTTAGGTGCAGACGTAGGAAGTGTTTCCGCATAGCAAACAATGGGGCTGCGTTAGGAGCTGAACGCGGCTTTTTTGCAGGTGTTAGGTTTTTTCTCAGCTCAAACAGCTCCATTGTTTCCTATGGGGGAATCGTGCACAAGCACGTTTTTGAGGCTGGCCGCTTGCGTAAGCAACTCTGGTATCGAGAGTTGAAGCTGCGTTAAATACGCTCTACGCTCCTTTTTTGGAGCCTAACGCAGCCTTTATGTGGACTCTCAATACCAGAGTTATTTTTATGGTGCGGCCAGAAAAAAGCCGGCGTTAGTTTTTCGGGTCGTTACCGACAAAACTCCAAATCTAGCCGAAAGAGTTTAATCAGCAAATAAATCAATTCATCAGAATAACCTGCACAGCCACTAGAGTATGTATAGCGCGTCATTGGAAGGAGGGAGCTCTGCCCTGGAGGGAGGTAATCCTTAAGATTAAACACTATTATAACATGTCAGCACAAGCGGCTATCATCCAAGACACTCAAGAATCCTTTCAGAAGGTTTGGTTCTATTGGATTATGTATGACGTGTCACATATAAGGACATAAACTATATGTGAAATCATATCATTTTTGGGTCTAATCATATCCCCAGATATGGGGCTTCCCTGTGTCTCACTAACTGCTCGCCCAGCTAAGGTGGATCGAACGGATGGTGCCTAAAGTAACCCGGTCCTTTCTTTTCCTCATACCCCTCCCTATTCTCCTAACTCTACTTCTCTCTTTCTCCTTCTCTTACTACCCTTTACTAGCTTTACTAACTCAACAGGATAAGAATTGTCTCATTATTACCATATTAGGAATCCAGGAATGTTTAATAGATGTATACAAGTGGTTATAATGGGTTATATTGGTCTGGATGATGTAATACTGCTGCGAGCAGATGATTCAAAACAGTGACATTGTCCGCATTTGTTTAATGATCTAATGCTTTGTTATTATTTTTTTCTGTATAAATGCTGAAAAATCAATAAAAACTACTTTAACATAAAATAATCCCCAAATACTTGCGTCGTCCAGATGCAATTTGAAGTGTGCATTGGGTATGCAGGATGTCTATGACCTCCCGAGGTTCAGTAATGTTGAGTATCTCTGATTTAGTTGGGTTGAGTAGGAAATCAGATACTCTCCCATATTTTTCGAACTCAGTAAGTGAGGCTTGAGGAGATGATGTGGTATTAGTCAGTGTCAGCAGGATGTCTTCCGCATATAGTGCAAGCTTATGCTCTAAACCACCAACTCTGATACCCTCAATGTTGGGATTGCCTCTGATCCTACAAGCCAGAACCTCCACAACCAAGGCGAATAGGAGGGGAGAAAGGGGGCACCCCTGTCTGTTGCCATTGGTGATCTGAAAGGGTGTAGAAAAGATGCCGTTGACGCGAACCCGCGCTGTCAGCGCCGAGTATAAAGAAAATTATATTTACAAACTTTGGGCCAAAGCCCAACTTTTCCAGAGTATGGTACATAAACTTCCAATTGACCTGATCAAACGCCTTCTCCGCATCCGTCGACACTAATGCCAATGGTGCGGAGGTAACCTGGGCGTGAGAGATCAGCTGAATAATTCTCAGGGTATTATCGCGTGCTTCCCTTGCTGGGATGAAGCCGGTTTGGTCTGATGACACCAAGCGTGATATAAAACGTTTGAGACGGTTAGCAATGACCTTTGCCAAGATCTTGACGTCTGAATTAAGAAGAGAGATTGATCTGTAGCTTCCTGGCTGATCTGCTGGTTTGCCAGGCTTAGGTATCACTGTAATGAATGCCTCTAGCATCGTTCTAGGCAGTTTTGGCCTATCTGACAACATATTGAACAGGTGAAGTAAACGGGGTACCAAGACGTCAGAGAGGGTTTTATAGTATTGAATTCCGAATCCATCAGGACCAGGGCTCTTGCCTATAGGAAGTTCCTTGATTGCTAGAACAATCTCCTCTGCCACAAGAGGGGGGTCAAGCTGCTCTGTTTCTTCCTGAGTTAGCCTCGGCATATCCACCTCTGAGAGGTAGTCCACCATGGCCTGCTCCGACTCTGGCTCCTCAGCCTGGTCGTTCTGTTCGTGACTTGGTGGGTGAATGTTATAGAGGGCTTCGCAGAACTCCCCAAATATGTTTGCTATTGATTGCCCATATTCCCTCTTTGATCTGTTAGCTCATACACATGTCTTGAGCCGCTGGTGTGCAATAGCTTGCGCAAAAAGCCTCTCAGCCTTGTTGCTTTGTTAAAAAAGCGTTAAAAGTTTTAATGCCTTTGCCTGATGTTCACCCTGTAGATGATGTAGTAGTTCTGACCTGGCAGAAGCCAAGTCGTTCTTTAGTATGTCATTTGTAGGCGATTCTTTGTGTGCCTGCTCTGCTTGAGATACTCTGGACAAGAGCATCCTATATTGTTCATTTATTTTCCTATTTAATGCGGATTTATGTTTGATCAAGATACCTCTGGCTACGCATTTGTGTGCCTCCCACACAGTAGTAGGACACAAGCGATCATCCAAATTCAGACGAAAGTATTTGTCAATGCTGTTCCGCATTTCTTGCTTAAAAATATTATTATCAAGAAGAGAGTCCTCCAACCTCCACACAAAGGGGGTCAGTGGAGTATCAGGCCAGTCTATGGAGCATTTGACTGGGGCATGGTCCGACCAGGTGATCGAGCCAATGCTGCTGCTGGTTGTCAAAGAAAGCCCTGCTGAGTCTGTAAAGAGATAGTCGATTCTGGTGTACTTCCTATGTGGATGGGAATAAAATGTATAGTTTCTTGTTGTAGGATGTAATGTACGCCAAATGTCATGAATGACCATGTCTCTAAGAGTTCTAGTGAGGTGCTTGAGTATTTTAAGTGGGATGCTGGAGAAGCCATCAGAGGTGTCCATATCCGGACTGAGTGAGGCATTAAAGTCTCCCCCCAAAAAGAGAGTTCCTTTTTGTATTTCCAGAATCTTATTTGCTGCTTTTCTGAAGAATGAGTCCTGCGCAGAGCAAGGGAGGTATAAATTAGCTAGAGTGATGGGCCTATTATAAAGTGTGCCAGTCAAAATTAGATATCTACCCTCGGGATCTCTATATAGTTGATCTACCTGGAAGGGAATCTTGGAGTGAAACAAAATACCCATGCCGTTTTTTTTTTGGGGAGGGCCTGATGCAAAATATGCCTCTGGGTATTGGTGATTGCACCATTTGGGCTTGTTATGTCTAGAGAAGTGTGTCTCTTGTATAAAGATCACATCCCCGCCCATCCTGTGAATGTCCCTGGTGATTATTGATCTTTTTCCTGGGTTATTTAGGCCTTTTACATTTATGGTTATTAGATCAACAAGGTGACCATCTTTACCCCCATGTAAGTGAGCCATCGTGAGTGTACTTGAGCTGAGTTGTATGGGGCAGAGTGTTTGAGGAGAGGGGGGGATGGGGAGAGAGGAGGGAAGAGAAGAGAAAAAAAAGGGGGAAGGAGGAAGATAAAGGAGGGTAAAGGAGGAAGAGAAAGAAAAGTAAAGGAACAAATAAGGGTTTGGAGAAGAGGAAGGAGTTAGAATTGGTTTATAGGGTAGGGGAAGAACTAGTCAGTTGCTAGTAGAGTATTGAAAAACTTTGGTAGGAGTCCCCAAACGTGTTGGGGTTATATCAAGAAGTCAGCGGTGATTAAACAATCAAAATTAAAGTAGATATGTATAACAGGGGTTAGTAACCCCATAACTCTCATTTATAAACGTATATTTTTATGAAATAACTTTGTAGGGAAAAGGCAGCTAAGATGTTCCTCGTGTACCTGCATTGTAACAAACAAAAATTGTAACATTTTCAAACATTCAGATTTGACACAGTCCACATCTCCCACCTCCCAGAATAAAGCAATATCCATACCTGGTGCCAAAAAAATAATAAAAAAAATATATAACTAACCCTAAATACATTTTGGGTGATAAAACATGTGTCACATTGTCGAAATACACAGTACTATGCTCAAGTTTCATATAGGTCTGGTGGGTTTTCTCTACACCCACCCCTGCAGAAGGTAAGTGTTCTAGTGTGCATAGAGATTTCCTAGGAAATAAACTTTTACAACCTGACATATCAGTCAAGTGCTTAAAATAGTAACCGTTAAGTCAATGATGATTGATTTAGGCAAAACGTTTACAGACATGTGAACAGTAAAACATGTGTTGCAACATTAAGGTGTGAATAACAAGGGTCAATCATCTTATCCTTCTGAAGGGTCAAGCAGCTGCCGAGGCCTAGTGGTGGTATGAAGCTGATCATAGTGGATGTGGGACCAGGAACACATATACATGAAAACCAGGTGCCATGAGTCTATGTAAACAAGCAGTACTTAAAGTCATATATTTATTAATATAAAATAACATTGCTTAGATAGTAGTATAAACGTATCTGTCCGGCGTTTAGAGTAGATGTGCCCCTATGCTTTCTTAGGTTGCATGAGACAATGCCGAAGGACCAAAGATCCAAGCTCAAGGTCTGCCAGGGCGAACCTCATCCTCATTTGCTCCCGGTTCCTGAGGAGTTGGGCCCAGGTTCTGGGTCGGAGGTCGTATTTGTATACCCAAAATCTGATTGAAAGTGGGTAAGTCTGCTGACGTTTTGAAGGTGGCTGTTGCTCCATCTTTGGATGCAATAATGCAGGTGGGGAACCCCCACCTATACTGTATTTTTTGAGCTTTGAGTGTTGATGTGATATAGCGCAGGTCTCTCCGTTTCTGAAGAGTGGTCGGGCACAGGTCTGTAAATACCTGAATCTCAGATAACTCGTAGGTGACATGATGCTTATTTCTACCGTGCCCGAGAATCTCCTCTTTATCTCTGTAAAACAGCGGTTTAATGATAATGTCTCTTGGCTGGCTCTGGATGGCGGTTTAGGCCTGAGGGCTCTGTGTGCTCGCTCTATTTGGACATCTTCTGCGATTGGGGAGTTCTTTATAAATTTAAACAGATCCTGGATGTAATTCGAGATGTCAGGAGGGCTGACTGATTCGGGGATCCCCCGAAGCCTTAGATTATTTCACCTACTCCTATTTTCAAGGTCTTCTATCCGCTCAGTTAAGTTATGCACAATTGTTTCTTGGGACTGTAGGCAGCTGGACTGATGTTGTAAGTCAGAGCGTAGAGTTTCCTGTGTTTCTTCTACCTCTGCAACCCTGTGGTCTATTGTGGCGATGTATTGTTTAATTTCATTGAACATGTGTTTCACATCTAGACTGAACGGGAGTCACCGTGATAATACTATCACTGGGCTCCTATAGGAGGCGCTAGGATCTGGTGTAGATAATAATAAAATATTGGTGAATAAAAATGTAGGAAACGGCTGGCAATGATACAAATGACAATGTTTTACACTAGTATGCCAACATAAATGATAAATAGTGAGAAATGAACAATATAAAATAAAAATATAAAATGTATACGAATCAGATGGTATATGCAACCCAATCTGGAAAGTCCAGCGAGTCTCTTCAAATGTCCATCAGTACTTGAACAGGCTGCTCTCTGTCTTCACCCAACTGGATGATGTATTCTATGATGCAAAACAAAAAACAGAAACAGAGGCGCCACATGTGTGGATCAATATAACCAGAAATCCAGTAAAGGAGTAGAATAAGGGTACTCACAAACGAGGCGGCACTCTCTTGTGCCAGTAGAGGCAGGCTGGTTTTCAACAGCAAACCAGCTGGCTGTGTGTCTCCCAAATCGATAAAGAATGCTTGTCTCCTGGGTGTCAAACACCGGCCAAAATACTGCAGTGGAAGGAGGAGGGAGGGCTATGGTGCCCTTAGGTTACTGTTATGGGGATAGTAACACCAACACCAGACTTATGTAAAAGTATAAAATCAGTCTTTTTATTATACACAATAAAAATACCAAATGGTATAACAGATTACAGCTGGGTGATGGCAAACTATCTCCCCATGGACCATACAAAATAGCGACGCGTTTCTCGGGGAACACCCCGTTTCCTCAGGCTTGTATGTATGTTGTATGCATAAATACCCTTTATATAGGGCTTAGTAACCTAATGTTCAAATGAATCCTCCCCTTCCTTTATCCAAATTGACCTATCATGTCCTTCCTTTCCAAACACTCCCCATTGTTGTGAAGTTGTAACAATAATTAGTTCTAATCATATATCGTGATTAGATTTGAAATCGTACAAATTCATATGCCTATGTGTCCCTGATAGTAATATTTAAAATAGCAATTGGATCGTTAGTTAACGATCTCGATCATCCGCTATGTGTAATATAATTGTAGTGAGAAGACTGACATAAGTTCCAATACCTAACCAATAGGGTTACGGCTATATCGGGGGCCTGTTCCAACATTGCGATCCCATTGGTTACACTCTCGGCTGTATGGCATGGCAATCCCATTGGTTACGCTCTGGACTGTGTATTGTGTTGTCATGACATAATGTCATGTGATCGGTAGTGTGGCTGATAGCTGTAACATATGATGTTGTCATGACGTAATGTCATGTGATCGGGGGTGTGCCCAATTGCTGTTGCCGTGATTCCGACTTCCATACGGAATGACGCATGATCACCTGATCACTATGGCCCAAATCTGTGTAGCTTTATAGTATTGTGGTTGCTAAGGGCGATATAATTACGCCCATATCTAAATAAAGAGCCAGTGACCAAGCGCCACCGTAACCCATATCCTGCTATTGGCCAAAAATATATTGCTGGTGTCACATCTAGCATTGCCTCTTTAATGTTATGCTTGGAGGACAAATGTTTTACATCCTCTTTGGTGAGGTAATCAGGTTTTGGTGTTTCTACTCCATTTATTTGGTCTGTAGTGTCATGCCCAGATGTTCCAGAATGTTCTTTAGACACACTATGGGTTGCTTCAGGTGTAATGAGATAGTTATCCATATTAGAGGACTGTGAGCCCTTATGTGGTTTAGTGACTCTCCTATTGGACATTTCTGCCCCTTAATATTAAGCAATAAAGGGTAATCTGACCCCAGGTTTCACAATATACAAGCTGAGTCTGTACTGTTTCAAGGTAAATTTATATCATGAACAACTGCCTTCTTCTTTACTCCTAACCATCTATGATGCCTGGTTCTGGATGATACTATCTGCAAACAGAGTAGTCTTTCACTGCCTAGTCTGTGCTGCTAATAAGGCTCTGTGTAGTCTCCACTCCGTTTATTGACAGTTGTGTGTCACTGATTAAACTCTGGGGCTATCTACCACAATCCCAGCAATTAAAAGTTTATGGTGCTGCGTGACTTTGTGTTCTTTCAGACCTACCCGCTCTGCTGCATTCACCTCCTATGGGTCTGCGATCAGGATGGGGGATAGCCGCGCTCCATGCGACTGACATAAGTCACAATCTGGCTCACAGTCTCTGCCTCTGTCTCCAATATCGCCCCCGCTCACAAGTTCCGTATATGACTGCAACAGTATCTGGTATCTGCCTGTAGAGCGTGGCGTATACTGAGTGCGATAGTAGTTAGGTAGGCCCCAGTTGCGCAGCGGGAATTTGATACCTTGCTGGGGTGCCTAAATGTCTGTTCAAGTGAGGTTCTGGGAACGCCAAAGGGTCCTATGTAGTACCGGAGCTATAAAGCACATGAGGCATTGCTTTAATAAGCTGCTGGTTGCCTTTTCCTTATTTATGAGAGGTCTGAGGCTTCAGAGCTCGCTCAATGTGCGGCCATTAGGTATCCTGGCCAGGCTCTGCCCCCGTTCTAAGTATTTTTAAATAGATATTCATATATATATATATATATATATATATATATATATATATATATATATATATATATATGTGTGTGTGTGTGTGTAAATATCAATACCTATATGTAATCATCTAAATATATATAGGTATATATATATATTCTACCAAAACATATATATATTTATTTATTTCTGAATACATAGAACATATTCTGCTATGTGCAGAACACTGGAATGTGAAATATTAATATTTTTATGTCGGGTTAGTGCACATGAGAATATGCAATCGGTAGAGAGTAGAGTGTTAGGTTTTTTCTTCTACTTTTTTTTCTCTCCATTGACTTCTATGGATGAATAAGTGAACGCACATACAACATTCTAAGTTTGGATTTTTGTACTTGTTTGGTTAGTGCGCAAGCGAAAACATTTTATTTTCAACTCATAATACGAGCGCAACCTGGCAAGCGCAAAAAGCTTACTTCTAGCGCAGGAGTATTAATTAGCACTCCACTTGTAATCTGGTCCTTTATGTATTGGTAAACTTAACAAGAGAGCGAATAATTATGGTGAAACTAATACTGAACAAAATCCAAAAATGGACTTAGTCAATTAAGAACTGAGAAAAACCTCTGTCCTTAGGGGGTTAATAATTTCCCTATTGGCAGGAAATGTGCTTAGTCTTTGGTTGTAGATGACAGTGTTATGCTTAGAGTCAAAGCTGTTTTATTTAAGGTTATGAGAGTCATCAGTAAATTTATATAAAGGCATATGAAACCCAAATATTTTCTTTTCTGATTTAAAGAGAGAACACAATTTAAAAAAAGTTTAGTATATTTCTATTATCAAATTTACTTTAATAGCATGGTATTCTTTTTTTGTTTAAGAGATACCTAGGTAAGTGTCTGGACAATTATGTGGCAGGAAATAGAGCTGCCATCTAGTGCCCTTGTAAATGGATAACATTCTTGCAAAGCTGCTGCCATATAGTGCTCCAGACAAGTTGACCCTTCTGAGTTTACGTTCTTGCTTTTCAACCAAAAGATACCAAGATAACAAAGAAAATTTGATAATACAAGTGAATTAAAAAGTTGTTTAAAATGTCATGCTCTATCTGAATCATGAAAGATAACTGTTGGCTTTCATGACCCTCTAATATAAATAAATGCTTCTATCAAGAAAATTAATATTTGTGATAGTGGCTGCAAATAATTCCATCTTTCATGACCTTAAGGAAGATCTTGCTCACCTGTCGCTAAATTATCAAGATATTGTCAATATAGCGAAAGTATGCTGATGTCTGAAATGGACAGTAAAATGACGATTATCCTAACATAGTGACGGAATAATCTAGATTTTATTAAAGAGACAGAGACGAGTATTTTGCAACTTTTCCTTTACTGAACAGAGCGCACTTAAAAGCACTGGAATTTTTTTTAATTAAGAGTACAGAAAATTAAACCAATAAGGTTACAAGTACATGTTATGCAATATATAAACAGCCAATCAGATAACATCCAATTGTATAAGTAGATGCTGGTACAATATCTAATAGACTTGTGCATGATCGAAAAATTTGTTTCGTTTCGTATCGATTCGGATTCTTTCGAATTTCGGTTCGGATCGATTTGAATTCGGAAAAATTTGAATGAATTCGTTTTGGATTCATTCGGATTCAAATAAATTCGTCTGGATTCGGTTCAGAAATTCGGAATTTCGGTATGTGTTAGGTGGGATATGCTGTGTATTAGACTAGTATTATGTACTGTATATTAGGTGTAACCCATAGCAGAGTGATATAACCTAATATACTGTACAATACTAGTGTAATCCATTGGCATCTGAATCTACCGAATAAATCCGAACTAATTCGGATTTATTCATAGATTCGGCACTATTTTAATTCGGAAATTCGAATCGATCTGAATCTCCAAATTTACTGAATTCGGCCGAATTTCCGAATCGATCCGAAACGAATCACACATTTCTAATATCTAATCCTCTTTGAATTTTGCTGCTAACAACATGAAGAAGGTAGGAACAAAAATAAAACAAAATTCAGAAATACATGCAAAACAGAATAGTGAAAAACACAGAAAACTTTATGGAAAGAAATTGCTTCCCAAGACGAGATGAAATATCCTGAGGTGGTCTGACGTCAGTATGATGAAGAGAAGAATTTCCTCTAGAAACATATGATACCAAAGCTTGATCATTACTGGAATCCTGAATTCGCAGTGTTCGGGGGAGAAAAGAGAGAATATATAAAATAATATATAATAAATCCTCATTCACTTGGGAGGGAAAGCATGTACATAATATAAATAATAATACATATCAACAAAGGGAGGGAAAATACTCGTCTCTGTCTCTTGAATAAAATCTAGATTATTCCGTCACCATGTTAGGATAATCGTCATTTTATTACAAGGACAGAGACTCCTATTTTGCAAGTTTAAAGCAAAATCAATTATGACAAGAGATGATGTGGAATGGAAGTGATAGGTTTAAAATAAAACTGAAGAAATACAAAATCAGAGGACCAATCTGCTGCATTAAGGATTTCTTGTAAAGAAGCAGATTTAACAAAGGCTTTAGAAGCAGCAGCTCTTCTAACAAAATGAGCTGAAAACTTGTCTTCCACACCAGCTAAAGACATAATCCACTTAACTTACCTATTTATTGCAGTAGTAGTGACAGGTAAATGAGGAGGAACAAAAGAAATAAGGAGTTGACAGGAAGAAGAAGACGATCTAAAAGGTAAAGTTTTAGATTCATATTCTTTCAACATGAAACCACACACAATTTAGGGAACTCAAAGAAATAAGGATAGAAAATAGAGGACAAGAGAGATTTAGTTCTCCTGGATAAAGAAAAGATTACACCTTGAGGGGAAAACATTTTAGAATTGTAATCTATGGCTCTCACATCTGAAACTCTTTTACAGGAAAGTAAATATAGTAAGGTAGCTAATTTGCAGGTTAATTGTTTAAGAGAAAGATCTTTATTTAGAGGCCAGCTATTAAACAAATTAATTAATAAATCTACATCTCAAAAATAAGAATGTTTAGGAACAGGAGTTTTTTTTTACTCTGATTGCTTTAAGACTTTTTTTAACAGAAGAGATCTGGCCTATAGGAATGCCCTGTCGATATTGCAGATTGTGCTACATTAATAGATCTGTATGCCAATCCTGCTTTGAACAAAGACATCAAATAATTAATGACTTCATTCACAGGAGCTGAAAAGGGATCCAGATTCCTGCAACTGCACCAATTAGACCCTTTGAGCAATGCATAATTTCTTGGTTCGGGGTGCCCAGGATTCTCGGAGTAGAGATTTAGCTTCTTCCGAAAGTCCCTCGCATAACCAGGATCCTCTGAAATCATCCAAGCAATCAGATGTAAGGATCCTTGAAGGACCAGGTTGTGAGGCTGTCCTGTCAGGTCCAAGAGAAGATCTTGTTGGAGTGGAAGACGGAGAGGAGGAATGTAAGACATCTCCAGAAGGGCTGGAAACCAGGATGGGCTGACCACAGAGGAGTTATTATAAGTATTGAAAGGAGGTTCCTCCTGACAAAAAAAAATGGTCCGAGGAATCATTGAAAAAGGAAGAAATGCATAAACTCCTAGAATTGGCCAATCCTGAAGGAACGCATCCGTCGCTATAGCTATGGGGTCTGGTCTCCAACTGAAAAAGGGAGTCAGTTGGTGGTTCAGGCGAGAGGCAAAGAGATCTATGGAAAAGAGACCTCTGCGGTAAGACAGAATTTGAAAAATCTTGGAATTCAATTTCCAGTCACTGGAATCTTGGAGGTAACGAGAACCCCAGTCGACCATGGTGTTGTTCTAACCTAGAATATATTCTGATTGTATGTGAATATTGTGATCCAAACAAGAATGGACAAATTCCAATGTTAAATCTGACAATATAAAGTTGAGGTACTTGACAGCAGAAATATTGTTCATCTTGAACAATATTAAGACAGAAAATTGGATGGTCAGAACAAACAAAACTCTTGACAGCAAAAGAACCAGCTAACAGTTCTAAACAATTGATATGAAGGTTCTTTTCTTCTGAAATACATTTGCCTCCAGTACTAAGGGGACCAAATCTGGCTCCCCATTCCGAATTGCTTGCATCTGATTCCAAAATTATTTCAGGAGAACACCTAAAAATGGCTCTCCCATTCCAAGCCTCTAAATTGGCTAACCACCATAACAATTCTGATCTTGCTTCTTCTGACAAAGCAATATTTTAAAAATAAGAAAAACCTTGTTGAAGATAATAAATCTTCAGTCTCTGAAGAGCCCGGTAGTGAAGGGGAGCTGGAAAAATAGCTTGGATGGATGACGAATGAACACCAATTATACGGGCTAAAGTCCGAAAAGGAAATTGAGTTTTCTTGAGAACAGATGAAATTTCTTTCTTTATCTTTTTGACTTTGTCTAAAGGAAGACTCAAAGTTACAGAATGAGAATCTATTAGAAACTCCAGAAAATGTAGAGACTGGGAAGGATTGATTTCTGATTTGTTGAAGTTGATAACAAACCCTAGATTCTGAAAAAGATCTATCGCTAAATTGAGATGAGATGTTAAAGAAAGACAATCTTGGTGCATGATGGATGAGTATGTCGTCTAAAAAATATATAAGACAAACACCTCTCATCTGCAGCCAAGCAACTACAGGACAAAGGATTTTTGTAAATGCCCAAGGAGCAGAAGAAAATCCAAAAGGAAGGCAAGTAAATTGCCAAAGGTTGTTTGCCCAACGAAATCTTTAAAAATTCTTGAAAGAATGATGAATAGGAATGGAAAGATATGCATCTTTGAGGTCTAGATGAACTAACCAATCTTTGGGAAGAAGACAATCTCTGAGAAGATGAATTCCCTCCATCTTAAAATGATTGTATTTTAAATGGCAATTGAGGTTCTTCAGGTTTATAACAGGGCAAAAAGAATCCTCTTTATTTTTTACTAGAAACATATTGCTAATATATGAATCTTTGTTTGACGGAGCCATCTCTATAGCCTGTTTTTTGGCTCTGTGATTTCTAGATCTAATTGGTGATAATCTGAAAGGGAAACAATTATGGGATTGGAAAGAGATGACTGATAGGGGATGGATATGAAGTCTAGGTGAAGACCCAAGACTGCTTGAAGTACCCATGGATCTTGAGTTATTTTTCCCCAATTGTGAATAAATAAGGCAAGTCTGCCACCTATCTTTTGAGGGAAAAAAGTATGGAATGACAAATATTAAAATTCTATATGGTCTTCCTCTGGATGGTTTTGATGACCAAAGTCTGCCTCTTGTTGGAAAGAAGCTGTTGAATGAGGTTGTTGGAATGGTATTATTCTGGTATTGAGACCTAGATGTGTAGGAGGAACAGCTAGGAAAGCCACCCCTTCCTTTCCTGGCTCTGTCAAAAACTCTTGAGTTCTGGTTGAAGATCTTCTTAGTCTAGGATTTGATTTTATTCAGAGAATTTAATGAAGAGACATAATTGGACAGTTCTTTGAGTCCTGTATCACCAAAACAAAAAAAAAAACCTTTTGCCTTGGGGCCCATCTTTTTGGGTGCAAAAATCAGACAATTTTGGATCAAGTTTTCTTAATAAAATACATCTTCTTTGGCAAGACAAGCTGTGTTAGAGTCACCTAACAAATATACCAGGCGTTGATCCCATTGTTTAATTACTGTAGGGTCAACTTGGGTTTCACTAGTAAGTGCATCTTCTGACAATTCTAGAAGTTTAGTGACTGGGCCTAGAGTGTCCAATAATTTATCCTGACAGGCCTTTAAGAACCTGTCAGGACCTTTGCAGATATTGACATTTTTTGTACCTATACCTTTTAACAAATTAAGATCAATCTCAGGTGTAGCTTGGGATGAACTAGGCAGTTCAGGTCTTAGACATTCTGCTCTTAAAATATTTTTTTTTACTTTTTGGACAAAGGTCTCCTAATGTAATAAGCAACAAATTTAGCTACCCTTTTAGAAGGTCTCCAATTAGAAGATCTTGGATGTTCAATATCATCCGTATTTAAGTATGATTCTCCAGCATTATCTATCAATATAGGTTTTTTAGATTTTTTGGATTTCTTAGACCTTTTATATTTAGGTAAATCACCATTAGAGGATGATGAGTCTGAAACATCCTCATATGCTTCATCTTTATCTAAATTTATATTTAAATTCTCAGAAAAATTGGAGACATCCTACTCAACATTACTTTTGCGCTT
The DNA here is from genome assembly GCF_027579735.1 of Bombina bombina. NCBI lineage: Eukaryota > Metazoa > Chordata > Amphibia > Anura > Bombinatoridae > Bombina > Bombina bombina. Next base: position 878,151,884 of record NC_069500.1, read on the forward strand.
AGATTTTTGTTTTAATGATTTGTCTATAACAGGATTAGAATCCTCAAAAGAGAGATCTTGAAATTTTTTAGGAAGCGCAGACTCATTGGTGCAATGCTGAATATGGAGAGCGTATTGCTCTCCACATTCAGCAAGGTCTTGCGGACCTGATCCGCAGTGTCGGATCAGGTCCGCAAGACCTTTCTTAAATAGGGGCCAATGTCTGAACCAGGCAGACAAATATTTGCTTTTTCAGCAGAAATTTTAGGAGATAAATTATCATTAATATTTAAATGCTTTCTTTTAAAAGCTGCTTTTCTGGGAATGCTACCAGAATCATTAACTGCTGCCATAACAGACTGCATTTGCTGCTGGAGAGTATCCATGGAAGATATAATATCTTGTATTGTCTTATAAGACACATCTGTAATATTTTCATTTGACATTTTACTATAACAAATTAAAATTATTTGCTAAATTAAAATATATATTAACCTCACTAGTTTACAATAAACAATAAAATCCCCAAAATGTTGAAGTTAAAGGAACATGAAACCCAAAATGTTTCTATCATGATTTAGATAGAGAATACAATTTTAAACAACTTTTCAATTTACTTTTATTATTTAATTTGCTTCCATCTCGTGTTATCCTTAGCTGAAATGTTTATCAAGGTAAGCTCAGGAGCAGCAAAGACCATAGCTTCTAGCTGTTAATTGGTGGCTGCATCTATATACCGATTGTGATTGGCTCACCCATGTGTTCAGTTAGAAACCAGTAGTGCATTGCTGCTCTTTCAACAAATTATAAAAAAAGAATGAAACAAATTAGATAATAGAAGTAAATTAGAAAGTTGTTTACAATTGCATTCTCTACCTGAATCATGAAAGAATATTTTTGGGTTTCATGTCCCTTTATTAAAATACTGTAGGGGAATAAAATACTTAAATTTCTATAAAAATGTATTTCCCTTTAATGGGAATCAAACCTGAGTTGTCAAAGTCTTAGGCTTCTATTTATCAATGTCTGTCAGACCTGATCCGACAGTGCGGATCAGGTCCGACAGACCTCGCTGAATACGGCGAGCAATATGCTCGCCGTATTCAGCATTGCACCAGCAGTTCACAAGAGCTGCTGGTCCAACGCCGCCCCCTGCCGACTCGCGGCCAATCGGCCGCCAGCAGAGGGTGTCAATCAACCCGATCGTACTCGATCGAGTTGAATTCCGGCGATGTCTGTCCGCCTGCTCAAAGCAGACGGACAGGTTATGGAGCAGCGGTCTTTGTGACCACTGCTTCATAACTGCTGTTTCTGGCGAGCGTGCAGGCTCGCCAGAAACACGGGGCATCAAGCTCCATTCGGAGCTTGATAAATATGCCCCTTCAAGTGAAGGTAAAGTATGGGAAATATCAATGTAAGTAGTTTAAAAAGTAAACCGCACTTTCATTCATGAGTTTTTTTTTTGTTTTTTATAAAATTTTATTTTATTGGGGTTTTACAGAAAATTGTTACAGACAGTCATATTCAAAATATAATGAACACATAAGAAGAACAAATGCTCAATATAGACAGTCTTCCTCATTCCTGGGTAGAAGATAGCATCTGGGAAAAATACAAACTTATATAAATGAAACCTCCGTCTTACATTTTAAGGTTCCCCCTTTGGACAGAGGGCCACTTTTGGTCCTAAGTATATTCAAGTGGAATAAAGAAGGGGGACTAATGAGTCTCAAAGGCCACTCTTGGGCCGAACTGCAATATAATCCTTTGGTCTGTAAAGCGGATTAGAGAGTAACTATAGCTAAAGGCAAAATATCATGCAATGCTAAGTTAGCAATAATATACTATATAGGCTGCATGACATGTTATGACACTAAAGTGATAGGATAATAATTTTTCTGCCACAAGGAGATTAAGAAGTTAGCAGTGGGTATAATGGCCTGAGAAATTGCAAATATGTTGATAATTAGCCAGGATTGAGCCTACTGACTGTTCGGGAATATAGAGGAAGTGAGTCACCACACCAAGTACACCTTTAAGCATTCTCTGTGAGTATAGTCAAGAAAGGGTTTTACATACATAGGTATTACATACATACATGCATACCTTGCTCCGCATCAGCTATTGGCGTCACAGCAACTCTTAATTTGCAGGTGTTAATGTGGAAAGTTAATGATGTGCTTATATCAATATAATTAATCTAACTGTTTTAGATGCTGTATGTGATATACTCCCCTTAACTGCGTATGGGAGACTCCTCAATATATCCGCTGAACAACATAAATTTATAGAAAACAGGGTAGAATAGGAGTAGCCGACATACCACTACTGTGTTATATTATATTTAGTATACTAAGCAGTACCCCAGCGGCCGTACAGTGTAAGTTGGGAGAAGGATCCCACGATGCCACCAGCATAAATGTATAAGAGGGATCTTAAGAAAGACAAATACAAAACAGGAACGGAAAAACAAGTTGACATTCATAACAAGGGATAGTGAAATCACATCAAAGATACATATGTAATTTGCAAAAAACAATATCTGCTATGGGCATTAGACGCTGGTAGCTAGTGGCACTATGCATAATGTAAACTTCGAGGGGAGATGAAGCTCCGGTTAACACACAGATAATGCAGTAAATACAATAAATATGCAGCCTAGCGCAGTAATTACAGTGGGAGACATGATTCAGACAGCATGTGTCTTCATAAGAATGTCACCGAGTTCAGTGGCATACGGGTAAGGTAGTAAAGGAATGTCAAAATAACTTTGTTTTGTAAGGTCCATATGAGCTGCATATGAAATTATGTAAACCTTTAATCCATAGCTATAGCTGACAGGACTACTGGTAAGGGTTTAACCATGTACTATCACAGGCTTTTACAAATATAGTTGTCAGAGTCTCAGCCTATTCCTACGCATGGGAAAGCTCTGCTCGTTGTAAAGCAAGCTAATGACAGCTGCCGACTCTCAGTGGTAAATCCGATCCATCCATTTGTTGCTACCTTTGCCCGGGAAATCCTCTACCCGTTTGCGTAGGTATTTTGCTGCAGACACCATATGCCAGCCCTAGGTTCTGGGGCTCTGGTTTCAGGATTTGGGGTAGAGTAGAGCTGGTTTTCTCCGTAACTGCACTCGGATGCTTCCGACGCTGCACTAGTCAGGTGGCCGACATCCTGCTGTTCAGGAGAGGCTGTTTCCGTGTACTGAAAGTCCATATCGTTAGCCTCCAATATAGGAACAGCTCTCCATGTTCTGGGGGGGCCACATTTATTTGTCGCAGCACCATCCATATCAGGGGCCGAGGTGTCCACCTTCTGTTGGCCCTGCCAGTCAGAGGAAAAGGCTGCAACAATTCTTTCTTCCATCATCTGTGAGTACTCCAGTAACAGCGATTTCAACTGTGTAATCAGGTAGGTGTCCTCCATTCTCGGCAATGACAATTACTTGTAGAGGCCACAACGGATATACTTTGTATCGTATGGCTGTAAAGCACAGTTAGGTGCGTATGTTTAACACCGTGAATAGTAGAGGTAGTGTTTAGTGTGGGACGACTCCAAAGTAAATTGTAGATAGCTCAGAGAGTAGGGCGCTCTTCATAGTTAGGACTGCGCACTCAAGGCACAGCTAGTTATGAGGTCAGAACTGAGGCTTCAGTTATAAAGGAAGGCCTCAAAATGAAAAGTCCGGTACTGAAGGCATTAAAGCAGTGTCACAATCCAAAACCCTATATCCCAGATTTAGTCACCTTCAGACTAGCTTCTCCACTATTTTAAGCAGGGTATTACCAAAAATATGTTGCAGAATTGAAAGATAGTGAAGAGAACTTAAGGAGCTGAAGCTCAGTGTGACCAGTAAGATGGCCACCGCCCTGGAAGTCCCCCCTCATGAGGTTTTTTTAATTTTAAAATAAAACTTCATTCAGGATAATCAATCCTATTTTAACATACGCCTTCTCCTTCCGATGCAGGTATACTACTTTTTCGTTGGCGACGTTAACTCATTTACCCAATTGATTTTCTGGCCGTTAGGTGGCCAACTCCCCACACAAAATGCCCCTTCTATCCATCACGCCTGTGCTTCATTTAGTGTCTTAGCCATTGTATATAGCCGTGCATTGCGCATGTGCACCACTCCTCATTTCATTAGTGAGCTTGGATGCCTACGTAGAGAGTGGGTGGGACCGCTCTCTACGTCACAGAACTGAGAAAATAACTAGGAAAGAGAAAAGGGGCGGAGGAACAGAGCGCTAAGGATTTCAAACTAAAATTAAAAATAAAAATATTTAGGAATCATTAAAAAAAATAATAAATAATTTTTAGCGACTTTGTTATATATATCGTAATAAAGCTAACTACCTATTCCACACTGCCCCACTTTACCTTCACTTTAACCGTTATACTAATTCAGAGCACAGAAGTTAACTGAACACTAAACTATTTATCTAACATAAACAAAGTTCAAAACGTTATTTGTAGCAAGCTGACAAAAAAACGCTACAATAAACTGTTGAATAAAGTCACCTAGCTAAGGCAAAATGAAAGAAACAATTGTTGCAAATATTAAATTTGTATAATGGGAGGAGAAAGGACTGACTGAGTGCTGAGGCGGTCCTGATGACTCTGAGGAAAATATGGGGCGGGAAAATGAATCCCAATACATCACAGGGGAAGAGGAGTGGCTAAATGTAAAATGGAGACTGAAAGAAAACAGCTAGCAAAAACGAACAGAAGGAGAAGGTAACAAAATCGCTTGGTTAAAGCGGAAAGGTAAGCAAAGCTTGCAGTATGGAAATAAAACAAACCAAAAGGTGATAAGGCTGAATATTAAAAATTGGAAAAAAAAAACAAATAAAATATTTTAAAGATAAGACATTTAGTTCCTTTCTCTATACTTAAAATTTTATGAAATAAGAATACAAATGAATGAAAACATACATATTTATTAGAAGAAAAATATGAAAATATCTTTTACTTATCTTTGTTCAGCAAATTTAAAAGAGGATTAGATATTGTACCAGCATTTACTTATACACTTGAATGTTATCTGAATGGCTGTTTATATATTGCATAGCATGTACTTGTAACCTCATTGGTTTAATTTTCTGTATACTTTATTCAACAAATTTCCAGTGCTTTTAAGTGCTGTCTGTTCAGTAAAGGAAAAGTTATTGCAATATAGGAGTCTCTCTCCTTCTAATAAAATCAAAATGAAACATTCATGATTCAGACAGAGTATGTCATATTAAACTATATTTTGTTATAGAATATGTGTAAAATTTATGGGGTAGATTTATCAAATCTCGGGCGGACATGATCCGCTGTTGGCATTTAACATTGTGCAAGCATTTCTTGTGAAATGCTTGTGCAATGCTGCCCACTGCACACTCGTGGCCAATTGGCAGCTAGCAGGGGGTGTCAATCATCCCGATCGTATCAGATCAGGATGATTGCAATCCGCCCCCTCAGAGGTGGCAGATGAGTTAAGGAGCAGCGGTCTTACGACCGCTGCTTCTTAACTTAAGTTTCAGGTGGACCTGAAACTTTGGGGGTAGATTGCAGCATCCACTGCTTGATAAATCTACCCCATAGGCTCAAAATATTATTGTAGAATTCTCAAAATCAAAGCAGTACCTTCCATTGAAGAAATATTGAAAGGCAGAAACTTTCAAACTAGTTTAGCCCAACCTGTATCTATGCGAACCCAGTGTAACATTAGGAATCTGTCTAGGCAATATATACGTCTGCATTTCCAAAGGGCAATCCCAACTTTGTTGCATGCTTTGACTGTAATATTGTGTAACACAATGGAAAACTCTTGCCACAATATCTTTTTTTTATTTTACAGAACCAAGGACTCAATGAAAACATATATAGGTTTTAGTGATATCATTTGCAATTTATGTCTACATGACCACTTCTAACAATAAACTTCTGAGGCTGAGGCTGAATAATTGTCTTTAAATTACCTACAGAGAAACGACAGTTCGAGGAAATACATATGTTTGGTTATGTTTCTATGGCATCTGCAGTCCATATGCTACAAATGTTTGAAGATATCTGTTCCTAGAACAATGTTTAGCAACTTTGCCATTTTAAAGGATTCCCATTCTATGCGTGCTTGGCTGTTGCACACATCAGAGGACGTTATGTTGCTGGTCAGATAAACAGAGATAAAACAATGCAGCTTAGATACTACATAAACACTAGAGTATGGAACACAAAAAAAAAAAACTTGCAGGAACAAAAGGTAAATGCACAGAAAACACAATAGTTTTGTAGCACAAATTAAAGCTCAAAGAACAAAGGATATGTGATTGATTCATGTAAGTTGAATGAAAATAGACAATGTTGTCTTTCAGAGGTTCAAGTGGAATTCCCTTAAAGGGGCAGTAAACCTAAACAATAATATTATATAATTCTGCACATTAATTTAGTGCCAACTTTATACTTCAAAGTATTTGAAAGGTTTTTAATGCCAAAAAAGAAGTTTGTAGAACGACGCTCCTGGCTCTACTGAGCAGATCTGGTCTTTTCAGAAGCGCATCGCGGCCCGCTGTCTAGTCACAGCCGGCTCAATCGCGCCATTCAACTCACTGTAGCTCGCATCCACCCTGGTCTGGTAGCAGGAGCGAGCTACAGTGAGTTTAATGGCGCAATCGGGATGGCTGTTACTAGACAGCTTGCTGCAATGCGATTCTGAAAAGACCAGACCCGCTCAGAAGAGCCAGAAGTGGTGTTCAACAAATTTCTACTTTGGCATTAAACATCTTTCAAATACTTTGAAGTATAAAGTTGGCACTAAATTAATGTTATATTGTTCTGCACTATGTGCAGGATTATATAACATTATTGTTTAGGTTTACTGCCCCTTTAAATGAAGTTAGGTAGAGGATGATTGCTGGGAACAAAAACAGAGCTTGAAACTTCCACAAGTGATGCAGACAACACCCAAAATAAAATAGTTGAGGAATATGGGTTTCAACCTGCAGTTTGACACAGAAGGATTAAAGAGTGAAAAAAACAGAAAGTTATTTGCTTAAACAGTAGGAACTCTGACATTAAAAATGGAAAAATTACTATAAAGTAAGATTATATATCTATGGAATAAATGTCTTACCCATTGCAGAAAGGCTGGGAAGTAAGGTGACCTCAGACAACTCCCAAAATAACAAAATAATATACTCTAAATTAAAGGGACACTGAACCCAAATTTTTTCTTTTGTGATTCAGATAGAGCATGCAATTTTAAGCAACTTTCTAATTTACTCCTATTATTACATTTTCTTTATTCTCTTGGTATCTTTATTTGAAAAGCAACAATGTAAGTTTAAATGCCGGCCCATTTTTGGTGAACAACCTGGGTTGTTCTTGCTGATTGGTGGATAAATTCACCCACCAATAAACAAGTGCTGTCCAGGGTCTAAGGATGGCTCCTTAGCTTAGATGCCTTCTTTTTCAAATAAAGATAGCAAGAGAACAAAGGAAATTGGTATTAGGAGTAAATTAGAAAATTGCTTAAAATGCATGCTCTATCTGAATCACGAAATAAAAAAAATGGGTTCAGTGTCCCTTTAAGGAAGTGTTATTTACACTTTTTTATCTTTAAAATATTAACTTGCTAATAAACCAAAAATATTAAAGAGACATTAAAGTCAAAATATCAAAATAAAACTTTCATGATTCAGTTAGATCCATAGTTGCCAACAGTCCCGTTTTTTGGCTTCCTGTCCCTGCCTTTTAATCTTTCCCTTGTTTAATTCAGTCTGTATGTAGTTTATAAATATTATGTGCAGTGCAGTACTCCCACCACAGAGGGCGCTGTGGTGTTTGTTTGATTATAGTATGTGGGGGGGGGGGTTTCTGCAATTTTTTTTTATCTGTGGTCTTCTCTTACACTGAGGTTTAGCAGTCTGAGGTCAGGTGTCAGATAAACCATGATATATTATAAATAATACCATGGAGGGTAGAAGAAAAGGGGTAATGAAGCTGAATAGAGGGGCTTAACATGATAGCAGGGACTTAACATGACTTTTCATATGCAGGGACTGGAAATCACAGAACATACAAAAAAAATCAATTTCTGGGTCTATTAATCTATTGCCAGCAAACATTGCAGCAACAAAGATAAAAACATGAATAATTATCTCATAAAATGCCATCTGCCTGTGAAACTTTCAATAGTGTCTTAGCAAGTCCTCAACATATCTGCATATCATTTTCTCAGTAGCCTTAAGACAGCAGTCAGCAGGTTAAACATATTGCTGTAATATCACTGTTTAATTTTAGGCTGTGTAACATCTATATAAACAAGAGTGTTTTACAGTTTCCTGCTATAAAGATGCCGAAGGGTTAATAATTTAACTGCTTATAGGTTTCGTTCATATGTCAGTTATGTGCTTGAGAGTAACGGAGGTGATGAGAAGCTTGATGTTTTAACCTGCATTAAAGGGCTATAACAGTTAAAAGAAAATACTCTGATATACTAAAACAATTGTATTATTGCACTATTGCTTTCATATACTGTAGCTATGTGTTTAGCCTCTGCAAAGGGATTAAACACATAGTTAAACACAGTCATCTCTAGTGCAGCACTGCACTGCTGTGAGCTAGCTGAACACATTTGGTGAGCCAATGACAAAAGACAAATGTGAGTAGCCACCAGTCAACAGCTAGATCCCGGTAGTGCGTTGCTGCTGCTGAGGATTAGAGAATAAAGTTGAAGTGAATTTAAAAATGACATGCTCTGTCTGAATCATGAAAGCTTAATTTAAAGGGACATGAAACCCAAAATGTTTCTTTTGTGATTCAGATAGAGCATGCAATTTTAAGCAACTTTCTAATTTACTCCTATTATTACATTATCTTCATTCTCTTGGTATCTTTATTTGAAAAGCAACAATGTAAGTTTAAATGCCAGCCCATTTTTAGTGAACAACCTGGGTTGTTCTTGCTGATTGGTGGATAAATTCACCCAACAATAAACAAGTGCTGTCCAGGGTCTGAACCAAAAATTGGATGGCTCCTTAGCTTAGATGCCTTCTTTTTCAAATAAAGATAGCAAGAGAATGAAGGAAATTGATATTAGGAGTAAATTAGAAAATTGCTTAAAATGCATGCTCTTTCTGAATCACGAAATAAAAAAAATTGGGTTCAGTGTCCCTTTAAGGAACTGAGAAATATATTATGCCATGTTATTTACACTTTTTATCTTTAAAATATTAACTTGCTAATAAACCAAAATATTAAAGAGACAGTAAAGTCATAAAAAAACTTTCATGATTCAGTTAGATCCATAGTTGCCAACAGTCCCGTTTTTTGGCTTCCTGTCCCTGCCTTTTAATCTTTCCCTTGTTTAATTCAGTCTGTATGTAGTTTATAAATATTATGTGCAGTGCAGTGCAGTGCAGTGCAGTACTCCCACCACAGAGGGCGCTGTGGCGTTTGTTTAATTGATTATAGCATGTGGGGGGGTTTCTGCAATTTTTTTTATCTGTGGTCTTCTCTTACACTAAGGTTTAGCAGTCTGAGGTCAGGTTTCACATAAGCCATGATATATTATAAATAATACCATGGAGGGTAGAAGAAAAGGGGTAATGAAGCTGAATAGAGTAGCTTAATTTGGAACATTTTTAATTTCCCTATGTGTATACTAAGTCTTTGCATAGCAGGGGCTTAACATGACTTTTCATATGCAGGGACTGGAAATCACAGAACATACAAAAAAAATCCATATTTACTGGGACATTTCTGGGTCTATTAATCTATTGCCAGCAATCATTGCAGCAACAAAGATAAAAACATGAATAATTAACTCATAAAATGCCATCTGCCTGTGAAACTTTCAATAGTGTCTTAGCAAGTCCTCAACATATCTGCATATAATTTTCTCAGTAGCCATAAGACAGCAGTCAGCAGGTTAAACATATTGCTGTAATATCACTGTTTAATTTTAGGCTGTGTAACATCTATATAAACGAGAGTGTTTTACAGTTTCCTGCTATAAAGATGCCGAAGGGTTAATAATTGAACTGCTTATAGGTTTCGTTCATATGTCAGTTATGTGCTTGAGAGTAACGGAGGTGATGAGAAGCTTGATGTTTTAACCTGCATTAAAGGGCTATAACAGTTAAAAAGAAAATACTCTGATATACTAAAATAATTGTATTATTGCACTATTGCTTTCATATACTGTAACTATGTGTTTAGCCTCTGCAAAGGGATTTAACACATAGTTAAACACAGTCATCTCTAGTGCAGCACTGCACTGCTGTGAGCTAGCTGAACACATTTGGTGAGCCAATGACAAAAGACAAATGTGAGTAGCCACCAGTCAACAGCTAGATCCCAGTAGTGCATTGCTGCTGCTGAGGATTAGAGAATAAAGTTGAAGTGAATTTAAAAATGACATGCTCTGTCTGAATCATGAAAGCTTAATTTAAAGGGACATGAAACCCAAAATGTTTCTTTCCTGATTCAGATAGAGAATACAATTTTAAACAACTTTCCAATTTACTTCTATTATTTAATTTGCTTCCTTCTCTTGTTATCCTTTGATGAAAGTTTTATCTAGGCAAGCTCAAGAGCAGCAGAGAACCTAGGTTCTAGCTGTTGATTGGTGCCTGCATATAAATATATATATTGATTGTGATTGGCTCACCCATGTGTTCAGTTAGAAACCAGTAGTGCATTGCTGCTCCTTCAACAAATGATTCCAATAGAAAGAAACAGATTAGATAATAGAAGTAAATTAGAAAGTTGTTTGAAATAGTATTCTCTATCTGAATCATGAAAGAAAATGTTTGGGTTTCATGTCCCTTTAAGCTTTCCTATATGCTTAAAACAATCAGTATGGTTAAATTATACATACTAGAATTGTATGAGCTTGTTTTGGAGTGATTAAAGTGGGCTGAGCTATACAAACTATATATGGGCATGGCTCTGTTGCAAAGTGTCCCTGGAAATATTTTTCAAATGGTGGCAACTATGTAGATCATGTAACAACTTTCCAGTTGACATCTATTATCTAATTTGCTTCCTTCTTTTGGTTTACTTTGTTGAAATGCATACCTAGTTAGTCTCAGAAGCAGCAATGCACTAACTGCTGAGTGGTGGCTCCACACATATGCCTCTTCTCATTGGATCAACCAGATATGCTCAGCTAGCTCCCAGCAGTGCATTGCTGCTTCTTCAACAAAAGATGCCAAGAGAATAAAGCAAATTTGATATTAGAAATAAATTTGAAAGTTGTTTAAAACTGTATGTTCTATCTAAATCATAAAGAAAATGGCCCTTTGAAATTAAACTATATGTTAAAAGCACAATGAAATAAACAAATTCAAACATTCTAATGTTTTAGAGTATTTTATTTTGGTACTAGAGTCACTTGCAAACAGTGGGCTCCACTAAAAAATGTTTATATTTGCACATACAAGGATGAAATAGTGAGTTATATGTACACAATATTTTTGAGTGTCAAAGTATTTGTTCTTTTGAAATACACAAAAACCAGCGATGAAATAGCAATTTTGCAGACTCTTTAATGATCTTTTAGGAAGGTAGTCGCACCAATAAACAGAAGAACAATTCATCATCACAAAATTGCTATATTGTTTTATATTGTGTAAGACCATGCTCTGTGCTGGTATTCTATCTTTGTCGTTTGTAATTAGATATATATTACGCTCAGTCAAGAATGTACATAGTATATTGCATGTTTTTTTTTTTTATTTCAATAAATTAGAATAAACTTTGTTTGGGATAAAAAGAATCTCCACCACTTACCTATCTGATTCACTACTAATGCATAGTGTTGGAGTTGCAATGAGATACGTCTCGAGTCTCTCAGGTTCTCAAAAAGCCATAACAGTAGGCAACACAGTAATTTAACAAAAAAAGCCACAGTCATCATTACTATGAAGATCTGTTATTTGAGTTTAAGTAAATATAGCTATACTGGGTGACTAATGACCAAAATCAATTTTATTTATTTGTCCCTTATGTGTTTTGCCTTTTTTAGACCATATACTATATTGATTTTTTTAATGTATTACTCTCAGTCTGAAGATGTGGTGTTACAATATAATTTTGCATGTAGTTTATATGTAAAGTGTGTCTAAAGATCTTTCAAATTTCACAATTGGTGTATTTTTCTGCTACTAATCCTACAAAACAGTCTACTCCTTTGAAAATGCTAAGTTAGTTTTCCATTTTTATATCATATAATAAGGTACTATAACACTCCTGTGAAATAAATGTCTATACATTATAGAGAAATTATAGAGGGGAAATGGTTAATATACCACTTATATATACTGTTAACTTGACTCTTACTATGACAAGTATCAACAAATATTTTTCTAGGATGACTTTGATCACTAAGCACATTTTAAAAGAATAACCTTTGTGACACATTTGTATGATCTTAATAACTGAAGCAGCTGGTTAAGTAGTGAAAGACGTTAGACCAAAATAAAATAAAAAATACATGTTGCAGTGAAAGCAACAAGATATGGAAGGAACATCAACAGGAGACTGGATACTAGGGTAAGTGAAGTTGATTCACTTACCCTAGTGAAGTTGATTCCGGTAAAGTTGATTAGGGGAAGTGAAGTTGATTCTGGTGAACTGCTTGTGCAATGCCGCTCCCTACAGATTTGCGGCCGCTAGCAGGAGTTGTTAATGAACCCGATAGTATACGATTGGGCAGATAGATGTCCGCAGCCTCAGAGGCGGTGGACTAGTTAAGGAGCAGTGGTCTTAAAGGGACACTCAAGTCAAAATTAAACTTTCATTATTCAGAAAGAGCATGCAATTTTAAACAACTTTCCAATTTACTTCCATTAAAAGAAAGTGCACAGTCTTTTTATATTTAAACTTTTTGAGTCACCAGCTCCTACTGAGCATGTGCAAGAATTCACAGAATAAGCGTATATGCGTTTGTGATTGGCTGATGGTTGTCACATGGTACAGAGGGAGTGGAAATAGACATAACTTTTAAAATTGCCAGAAAAAAATCTACTATTCATTTGAAGTTCAGACTAAGTGCTATTGCATTGTCTTGTTATATTGCATTTGTTAATTATGCAAATCTACTGTGTTGACTGGTCCTTTAAGACAGCTGCTTCTTAAAGGGACACTCAATGATAATTAAACTTTCATTATTCAGATAGAGCATGCTATTTTAAACAACTTTCCAATTTACTTCCATTAACAAAATGTGCACAGTCTTTTTATATTTAAACCTTTTGAGTCACCAGCTCCTACTGAGCATGTGCAAGAATAAGTGTGTATGTATTTGTGAATGGCTGATAGCTGTCACATGGTTCGTGTATGCATTTGTGATTGGCTGATGGCTGTCACATGGTACAGGGGGAGTGGAAAAAGACAACTTTTAAAATTGCCAGAAAAAAAAATTACTACTCATTTGAAGTTCAGACTAAGGGCTATTGCATTGTCTTGTTATCTTGCATTTGTTGATTATGCAAATCTACTGTGTTGACTGGTCCTTTAACTCCTGTTTCCCAGTTACATTAGGGGCAATACGGGCCTTGTTAAATCGGTCCCATTAAATATATTCTTGTAAGGTATTAATATACAATTTATCTATGAAGTTAATAAAAACACATATAACTTTAAGATGTGAAAATGTTTTTAACCCCCCTCCCTCCCTGCCTTAAACAATGAACTATTTGTCAGCAGTGGAAGACAGGAGGTATTCTGGAAGTTTCCATAAGATCTAATAGGGTTATAGCTTGAGAGCTTGCTATTCATTATAAGAAAATCATGGTCTGACCAAGTTCAGGTTCCTATAGAGGAGGAGGCCACCACATCCAGACTCCAAAAATATAAACAAAAACGCCCCAATAATACTCACGTCCAGGATACATATTTTAAGGTTTTGAGAAATGCATAAAATCGCATGCCATAGGGCCCAATGATCTAAAGCTCTCTGCTCTGGAGAGATTATCTAAAGTGTCTGTGAGACCATTCAAAGGATTTTAGTTTGAGAACTGTTGATCTCACTATGCAAGGTCATAGAAGTAAAGGGAAAAATAAGCATTATACTATAATGCTTAAAACAAAGTCCACAAAGATTTTGGAAGATTTTTTTCCATGCCAGTGAGTTTTTGATCATCAGGTTCTGAAAGTGATTTCCAAACATTGTACAAATTATAAATGCATACAGAAAGAGAATTGCTCTACCCGGAACGAACAACAACTAAGTAGCTTGTTCTCTGGCGAGTTGACAAATAGGAGCAGCCCCTTTTAGCCTAATTGTGCTTTTCACAGAGATTAACTTTCCTAAAGTATATCAGTCTGATTCCGGCTAGCAAGGCCAGTCCAGCCCCGAAATACCAGGCAATTCTTCTCTGAATATTGAACATAGCAAACCCAAACAATCATTTCTGCCTTCTGCGAGCCTTGTCAGTGAGGTGCAGTCATATCCCTCTAAGCACATTGGAAAAGGAGTCTATGTCTGATTTCCCCCATCACTCTTAGGGAGACTTCCACAGCATCATAATATAAATGCATACTTTTAGAGAAGCGCTCTACCAGGTATGAGCAACAGCTCAGTAGCTTGTTGTATGGAGATTTACCACCTAGGAGTAGCCTCTTTCAGCCCAATTGTGCTTTTCACAGAGGAGAACTTTTCTAAAGTATTTCAGTCTGATCTCACTGAGTAAGGTCAATCTAGCCCTGAAATACCAAGCAATTTGTTTGTTCTTGGTAGAGCACTTCTCTTTCTGTATGTAATTGTACAAATTATTCTTTGTTATAATCAATTGTTGGGATAGTGAAAAGCTATTAATCTTCAAGTTAATCAAAGATCTGAAAACATTTATTGGGAAAAATTAGTTGAAACATAAAAACTTATTTCAAACATATCAACTACGAATACTTTACAAGCTTCTACCCTAATCAGTGGATGACAAATATCCCCAATGGGGAAAACTCTAGCATTGAAAATTTTTTCCAAGTGCAGATATCTTAAAATAAATCTGGTGAAAGGAGTTTGTTAGAAGACACTCAAAATGATTGTCAAAAGTAAGGATATGATTTCTCTTCTAAACAAAAATTTGACTCAGGCAAAAATGTTCTGTGTTATGCTTGAAAAGGTCAAGCTGAAAGAATTTGAAATAAAGGTTGGTCAGTAATAAAGAGTGATGTGAAATTAGGACCATTTTTATCAAACAGACCTCTTGTTTAGAAAAAGCAACACATTTTAGAAATAATTTTGTTTCTACTGAGTTATAAACACAAATAAAAGAAATAAAAGAAAAAATGTTTGAAATATGGGTACAGGCTATTCAAATTCAAGCGTTACAGCAAAAATAACACGCGTGTGTAGTCATATTTACGATAGTTTGTTGTGGGAACAAATATTTTTAATAATATAACATCATGATTCGGGCATCCTTATTAGCTGGAACCTATATTAAAAAAATATCAGGAGTGTATTACTCATATAAATTCATGACAAAGCCTACATTAAAAGTTAACCATGTACTTGCTATAGAACTCTATTGTAAGCCCACTGCAACAACAAATAGCAACAAATTGATAACTATAGCTTAGAAGGGTACATAATTATATCTCTTTATATAAATAAATGCAAACATTTTACATAATTATTTGAATACAATTTGAATTTATTTTTACACGTCTCCCACACTAAATTGACTTTTTCATTCAAAAGTTGTATATGGTCTTCATGAGAAATTACCTTTTATATGCAACAATACATATGTTTTTCCTTATGTGTGAAATAAAGGTTTTGTGCTCTTTGCATCTCGTTTTGAACAGGCATGCAAAATGCACATGGCTTGAACGACATTGAAGCATATTCTCAAAACATATATATCCATTAAAACTTTTTTGTTGTTGTTTAAGAGCTTTTAGATAAAAGAGCAAAAAAAAAAATTTCAAACAGAAATGTTTGTCAATATTGTATGTTTTTCCAGCAATCACAATAACACTTCTGCCAATATTACCCCTCAATAGATTTCTAAATTAAAAATGGACGCAAACAAAAAAACACAATGGGCTTCATTTATGATGCTGTAGATGTGGCTTTGAAGTCCAAGCAGGTCATAAGAACACTGATCCTTAACCTCTCCACCACAACCTATCTACCATGTGTTCCCCCTCCACCTTAACTTCCTGTCCTGAGGCTTTGCTCGTACTGCTGCTTGACAATATTTATGAAGAACATATATAAATACCTCATACTTCAAAAAAAGTGGTTGTTCTCATTATGGTTTCTTCTAATTAAAACATAACTTGTACTATTGAAATGCTATAAAATAAAAATACATATTTAAAATATATCAATTTAAAAAAAGTTTTTTGTAAACAATCGGCTAGATTACGAGTTTTGCGTTGCGGTGCGCTACGACTTTTAACGCTGAGAAAATGGCAAATACGCTGGAATGGCCAGGAACACATATTACGAGTCGTGTCAGTATAGCTACGCCGCAATCATTTTAGCCTGTAACGCAACGTCCATTCCGCACTCAAAAAATGTGAAATGTGACAATTTGAAAATCTGAGACCAGTAGTTAGGGATTTTGCGAAACAAAAATGTTTCACAAAACTCATAACTAAACTGTTCCAAACAGTGATTTGAACAGCCAATAGGATTTCAGTAGCTCTCATCCTATTGGCTGATTTGAATTTGAAAAATCAAAACAGCCAATAGGAATACAAAGTACTCCATTTTGAAACGGGTACCTTGCATTGAAGCTTCAGTGTACGGCGGTGACCATATGAAGAGGATGCTCCACTCAGGATGGCAACGGATGGGATGGATGAAGACTTCTCGCTGCCTGGATGAAGACTTCTCGTAGATATTCTGGGGTTAGTGTTAGGTATTTTTTTTTATTTTTTGGGGTGTTTTTTTTTTCAGATTAGGGATGGGCAATGTGTAAAAGAGCTGAATGCCCATACAAATGCCCCTTTAGGGACAATGGGTAGTTTAGGTTTATTTTAGAGTTAGTTTTTTTATTTTGGGTGGTTGGTTGGGTGGTGGGTTTTACTGTTGGGGGGACTTTGTATTTTTTTTACAGGTAAAAGAGCTGTTTAACTTAGGGAAATGCCTTTTAAAAGCTATTGGTAGTCTATTGTAGGCTAGGGATGTTTTTATTTTGTGGGGGCTTTTTTATTTTTATAGGGCTATAAGATTATGTGTAATTGTTTTTATTTACAGTTAATTTTGTTTATTATTTTTGTAATCTAAGGCCTAGATTTGGAGTTCGGCGGTAAAAGGGCTGTTAACGCTCCGCAGGCTTTTTTCTGGCCGCACCATAAATTTAACTCTGGTATCGAGAGTTAAAACAAATGCTGCGTTAGGCTCCAAAAAAGGAGCGTAGGGCATTTTTACCGCAAATGCAACTCTCGATACCAGAGTTGCTTACGGACGCGGCCGGCATCAAAAACGTGCTCGTGCACGATTCCCCCATAGGAAACAATGGGACTGTTTGAGCTGAAAAAAAACCTAACACCTGCAAAAAAGCAGCGTTCAGCTCCTAACGCAGCCCCATTGTTTCCTATGGGAAAACACTTCCTACGTCTGCACCTAACACTCTAACATGTACCCCGAGTCTAAACACCCCTAACCTTACACTTATTAACCCCTAATCTGCCGCCCCCGCTATCGCTGACCCCTGCATTATATTATTAACCCCTAATCTTCCGCTCCGTAAACCGCCGCAACTTACATTATCCCTATGTACCCCTAATCTGCTGCCCTAACATCGCCGACCCCTATATTATATTTATTAACCCCTAATCTGCCCCCCACAACGTCGCCGACACCTACCTACACTTATTAACCCCTAATCTTCCGATCGGAGCTCACCGCTATTCTAATAAATGTATTAACCCCTAAAGCTAAGTCTAACCCTAACACTAACACCCCCCTAACTTAAATATAATTTACATATAACGAAATAAATTAACTCTTATTAAATAAATTAATCCTATTTAAAGCTAAATACTTACCTGTAAAATAAATCCTAATATAGCTACAATATAAATTATAATTATATTATAGCTATTTTAGGATTAATATTTATTTTACAGGCAACTTGGTATTTATTTTAACTAGGTACAATAGCTATTAAATAGTTAAGAACTATTTAATAGTTTCCTAGTTAAAATAATTACAAATTTACCTGTAAAATAAATCCTAACATAAGATATAATTAAACCTAACACTACCCTATCAATAAAATAATTAAATAAACTACCTACAATTACCTACAATTAACCTAACACTACACTATCAATAAATTCAATAAACACAATTGCTACAAATAAATACAATTAAATAAACTAGCTAAAGTACAAAAAATAAAAAAGAACTAAGTTACAGAAAATAAAAAAATATTTACAAACATAAGAAAAATATTACAACAATTTTAAACTAATTACACCTACTCTAAGCCCCCTAATAAAATAACAAAGCCCCCCAAAATAAAAAATTCCCTACCCTATTCTAAATTAAAAAAGTTACAAGCTCTTTTACCTTACCAGCCCTGAACAGGGCCCTTTGCGGGGCATGCCCCAAGAAGTTCAGCTCTTTTGCC
Source organism: Bombina bombina (assembly GCF_027579735.1). NCBI lineage: Eukaryota > Metazoa > Chordata > Amphibia > Anura > Bombinatoridae > Bombina > Bombina bombina. The sequence continues at coordinate 878,170,453 of NC_069500.1, forward strand.
TGTAAAAAAAAACATACAATACCCCCCCCCCCAACATTACAACCCACCACCCACATACCCCTAATCTAACCCAAACCCCCCTTAAATAAACCTAACACTAATCCCCTGAAGATCTTCCTACCTTGTCTTCACCATCCAGGTATCACCGATCGGTCCTGGCTCCGATATCTTCATCCAACCCAAGCGGGGGCTAGACATCCACTGAAGAAGTCCAGAAGAGGGTCCAAAGTCTTCCTCCTATCCGGCAAGAAGAGGACATCCGGACCGGCAAACATCTTCTCCAAGCGGCATCTTCGATCTTCTTCCATCCGGTGCGGAGCGGGTCCATCTTGAAGCAGGCGACGCGGATCCATCCTCTTCTTCCGATGTCTCCCGACGAATGACGGTTCCTTTAAGGGACGTCATCCAAGATGGCGTCCCTCGAATTCCGATTGGCTGATAGGATTCTATCAGCCAATCGGAATTAAGGTAGGACAATTCTGATTGGCTGATGGAATCAGCCAATCAGAATCTAGTTCAATCCGATTGGCCGATCCAATCAGCCAATCAGATTGAGCTCGCATTCTATTGGCTGATCGGAACAGCCAATAGAATGCGAGCTCAATCTGATTGGCTGATTGGATAAGCCAATCGGATTGAACTAGATTCTGATTGGCTGATTCCATCAGCCAATCAGAAAATTCCTACCTTAATTCCGATTGGCTGATAGAATCCTATCAGCCAATCGGAATTTGAGGGACGCCATCTTGGATGACGTCCCTTAAAGGAACCGTCATTCGTCGGGAGACATCGGAAGAAGAGGATGGATCCGCGTCGCCTGCTTCAAGATGGACCCGCTCCGCACCGGATGGAAGAAGATCGAAGATGCCGCTTGGAGAAGATGTTTGCCGGTCCGGATGTCCTCTTCTTGCCGGATAGGAGGAAGACTTTGGACCCTCTTCTGGACTTCTTCAGTGGATGTCTAGCCCCCGCTTGGGTTGGATGAAGATATCGGAGCCAGGACCGATCGGTGATACCTGGATGGTGAAGACAAGGTAGGAAGATCTTCAGGGGATTAGTGTTAGGTTTATTTAAGGGGGGTTTGGGTTAGATTAGGGGTATGTGGGTGGTGGGTTGTAATGTTGGGGGGGGGGGTATTGTATGTTTTTTTTTACAGGCAAAAGAGCTGAACTTCTTGGGGCATGCTCCGCAAAGGGCCCTGTTCAGGGCTGGTAAGGTAAAAGAGCTTGTAACTTTTTTAATTTAGAATAGGGTAGGGAATTTTTTATTTTGGGGGGCTTTGTTATTTTATTAGGGGGCTTAGAGTAGGTGTAATTAGTTTAAAATTGTTGTAATATTTTTCTTATGTTTGTAAAAAAAATTTTATTTTCTGTAACTTAGTTCTTTTTTATTTTTTGTACTTTAGCTAGTTTATTTAATTGTATTTATTTGTAGCAATTGTGTTTATTGAATTTATTGATAGTGTAGTGTTAGGTTAATTGTAGGTAATTGTAGGTAGTTTATTTAATTATTTTATTGATAGGGTAGTGTTAGGTTTAATTATATCTTAGGTTAGGATTTATTTTACAGGTAAATTTGTAATTATTTTAACTAGGTAACTATTAAATAGTTCTTAACTATTTAATAGCTATTGTACCTAGTTAAAATAAATACCAAGTTGCCTGTAAAATAAATATTAATCCTAAAATAGCTATAATATAATTATAATTTATATTGTAGCTATATTAGGATTTATTTTACAGGTAAGTATTTAGCTTTAAATAGGATTAATTTATTTAATAAGAGTTAATTTATTTCGTTATATGTAAATTATATTTAAGTTAGGGGGGTGTTAGTGTTAGGGTTAGACTTAGCTTTAGGGGTTAATACATTTATTAGAATAGCGGTGAGCTCCGATCGGAAGATTAGGGGTTAATAATTGAAGGTAGGTGTCGGCGATGTTAGGGAGGGCAGATTAGGGGTTAATACTATTTATGATAGGGTTAGTGAGACGGATTAGGGGTTAATAACTTTATTATTGTAGCGCTCAGGTCCGCTCAGCAGATTAGGGGTTAATAAGTGTAGGCAGGTGTCGGCGACATTGTGGGGGGCAGATTAGGGGTTAATAAATATAATATAGGGGTCGGCGGTGTTAGGGGCAGCAGATTAGGGGTACATAGGGATAACGTAGGTGGCGGCGCTTTGCGGTCGGAAGATTAGGGGTTAATTATTTTAAGTAGCTGGCGGCGATGTTGTGGGGGGCAGGTTAGGGGTTAATAAATGTAATACAGGGGTCGGCGGTGTTAGGGGCAGCAGATTAGGGGTACATAAGTATAACGTAGGTGGCGGTCGGCAGATTAGGGGTTAAAATTTTTAATCGAGTGGCGGCGATGTGGGGGGAGCTCGGTTTAGGGGTACATAGGTAGTTTATGGGTGTTAGTGTACTTTAGGGTACAGTAGTTAAGAGCTTTATAAACCGGCGTTAGCCAGAAAGCTCTTAACTCCTGCTATTTTCAGGCGGCTGGAATATTGTCGTTAGAGCTCTAACGCTCACTGCAGAAACGACTCTAAATACCGGCGTTAGAAAGATCCCATTGAAAAGATAGGCTACGCAAATAGCGTAGGGGGATCTGCGGTATGGAAAAGTCGCGGCTGCAAAGTGAGCGTTAGACCCTTTAATCACTGACTCCAAATACCAGCGGGCGGCCAAAACCAGCGTTAGGAGCCTCTAACGCTGGTTTTGACGGCTACCGCCGAACTCTAAATCTAGGCCTGAGTGTTTTATATTTTTCGTAATTTAGTGTTTTTTTTTTTTTTTTGTAATGTTAGATTTTTTATTTTTTTTCGTAGGATTAGTTTTTTTTAAATTTGTCATTTAAGATTTTTAATTGGTATTTTTTTTTATTTTATTAGAATAGTAAGGTTAGGTTAATTTATAGTTTAATGTTAGGTATATTTTCTATTTCACAGGTAAGTTTTATTTATTTAAATATAGTTATATTGTAATTTTAATTTAAAGTTAGGGGGCTGTTAGGCTTAGGGGTTAATAGTTTAATTTAGTGTTTTGCGATGTGGGAGGCCGGAGGTTTAGGGTTTAATAGGTTTATTTAGTGGCGGCAATGTCGGGGAGCAGCGGATTAGGGGTTAATAGCTTTTATTAGTGTCGGGGACTGGCGGATTAGGGGTTAATCATTTTGATTAGTGTCAGTGATGTCGGGGCAGCGGATTAGGGATGTTTAGACTTGGGGTTTATGTTAGGGTGTTAGGTTTAAACTTAACTTTTTTTTCCCCATAGACATCAATGGGGTTGCATTATGGAGATTTTTCATTCCGCACTTCAGGTGTTTTCTAACACTCTCTCCTCATTGATGTCTATGGGGGAAAGCATGCACAAGCACGTCAAATCAGCCCTCGGATTTTGTGCGGTATTGAACTTAATGCACCATAATGCACAGCACAAGGAGGCTTTTTAGTAACTCGTAATGGCAGCGCTATGGAAAGTGAAATAACACAACTTTTTTGCCGTTAGTTTTGCACCCTGTTTAGTGCAAAACTCGTAATCTAGGCGAATATGTTCTCTGAAGAGGGTATAAGTGCTGCCATCGATGCTTAAATCAATCCCTTAAGCATATGACATGGAACACTGTTCACATATAGTTTTAGAATATTTTAGAACATTTATTTGCCAGATTCATGAGCTTGTTTAAATTTCACAAGTAAGTCATTAAGTGATACTGGCTATACATTTGTTAGTTCTTTATTATTGGTCTGAATTGTCTTCTCAGTTGTTACATTTAAATAATTTTAATACCCTTTAATAACAACAAATCCAACTATTATATACTTTAATAGATGGATAGGTTTTATAGCTGGGCATTGGCTAATCTTGGGACTGGTGCAACAGAACATGTGTTCCAGTGTTGCATTAAAGAGTGACCAATGATCAGTCAGTCCTTAAGAACCACATACACATAGATATGCACTTATAACAGTAAAGTAAAAATTAAGCTTAAAGAGCCAGTAAACCTAGCAAATAATAGTGCAGCATTATATAACATTAGCTTAGCGCCAGGTTTCTAAAGCAAATTGTTAGATAGATATTTAGCAAAGAAAACAGAACGCTGCTCCTGGCTCTACTGAGCGGGTCTGTTTTCTTCTCCTAAGTGCATCTGGGCACGCTGTCTAATCACAGCTGGCCCAACCACGCTATTAAACTCAATGTTGCTCGCTCCCGCGACAAGACCGGGAGCGAGCTACATTGATTTTAATATCGCGATCAGGCGCGCTGTCACTATACAACGTGCCCGCATTGTACTTAGCAGAAGAAAACAGACCCGCTCAGTAGAGCCAGAAGCGGCGTTCTGTTTTCTTTGCTAAATATCTATCTAACAATTTGCTTTAGAAACCTGGTGCTAAGCTAACGTTATATAATTCTGCACTATGCACTGGATAAAGCATGTGATTTTAAACAATTTTCTTATTTACACCTGTTATCAATTCTGCTTAGTTCTCTTGGTATCTTTTATTAAAGAATAATCCTAGGTGAATACAGGAGCATTCTCATGTCTCAAGCCATCTATCAGCAGTGTTTGCAACATTGTTTATAGCGATGTTATACATAGACTGCTAAATACATGTGCACGCTCCTAAGCTTCTATCAGCCTACCTAGCTTTATGCTTAACAAAAAATATCAAGAGAACAAAGCAAATTTGATAATAGAAATAAATTGAAAAGGTGTTTAAAATCACATGCTCTATCTGAACCATGGATGTTTAATTTTGATTTTACTTTCTCTTTAAGGTTGTTACAACACATTAGTACATCCTTTTAAAAAAGCAACTGGCCAAACGCTTATCAGACATTTTCACTTCTCTTATATTTTAGGAATGAGAAGATCTTTACATTTTGATATTTACTGAAGTTGCATTTCTATATATCATCTATCTAGCTATCTATATCTATTTTTCCACATCTACTCTTTGGGCTCCATGTACGAAGCAGTGTATACTGCTCCAGAGCCCTTGTGGGGCAGGATTGCACATACAAGCCTGCTTTCCCCAATCTAAGAAGCAGCGGTCATTAGACTGCTGCTTCTTATACTGTTAACCACCTCTGAAGTAGCGAAGATAAATCACTGAGAGCTCGCTCATTCTCAGTGATTGACATTCCATTCTCTCAGCGGAGTGTATATTGATACATATGGACAGTGGATGAACAGATCCACTGCCTGTATGCAGCAAAAATGTGCGGACAGCTTCTCAAGTTAAGAAGCTGTCCACACGCCATTTAATACATGGGGCCCTTTATAAATCAATCTATCATTATCTATATGCAATGGTGTTGTCACTTTTCCATTGCAAAGCAAAGTTAATTGCTTTGTTCTCCTATAAGCAAACTTTTTCTCATTACCCAAACTGGTGTTGGGATCTAAACTAATTATGATAAATAAATAAACAAAGATTTTGAGATTACCTTTTTATGCTCTAAGTCGAAAACTATCACCATAAAATGTACTGCTAAATACCCTCTTGCCATGCAGGATGGTAGCATATAAACTTTTCATGTCATCAGAACATTCTTTGTATTTAAGTCATTAAACCTTTGTATCTCAAATAAAGTAATCAAGTAAGACCATGTTGCTATGAGTATAAGTTGGTAAAAGAACAAGTACAATCAATATAATTCACCAGTGAATGAGGAAATACACCTAACAGATGGAATTTATCTCTCTAAGAGAGTTTCCAGGGATTAATTGACTGGTGGTAGGGTGTAATTTATAGGGCATATATGGTGAGTTATACAAAGCAATGCATATTCATTATGATCAACGGGCACTCATTTAAGGTCTTAATCAACAAATTGTCAACTTTATTCTTAAATATTCTTACAGGGTTCCTGAATTTGGAATAAGGGTTTTGGATATCAGATATCTAAAACTCAAAATTGTCATGATAGCAGGTGCAATCCAAAATTCCACTCCAGTCTAATAAAAATGGAGTTATGCCTAGATGAATTATTTATGACATTTATCTAAGCTTCTGAAGTATTGTATCTACAAACCTTTGGTTGTTTATATGTTATTGGTACAATTTTTTGTAAAATTGTGAGATTGAAATCTATATATTTAAAACAGCTGAGATGCTAATCTGCAGGTATTACTAAAATTGAGAGGCCCTAATGTTTTATAGAATTTACATTTTAAACTGCTTTTCCAAAATATTGACATTATTTGGAGGTTTGGAGAAGCTTGCCACGCTATTTATTTAGGAAAAGTTCAATTACTAAAAATGGCTATTTTGCTTAGGTTGATGTGTCCAATTATTATCAGGTATTTGTAGAGCGCCAACAGATTCTGCAGCGCTGTAAACATAGTCGGTATACAGGATAGCTTTTGTAGGGATCAAGTGGGTAGAGGGCCCTGCCGAGAGTTTCACTGTTGCAGTCGGCTCTTATGAAGGCGATCTGCAAACAGCTGGGCCCATAGGCTTACATTCTAATGGGTTCAAGGGGAAAGCAATGGAGTTAGGAAAGGTTAGTGTTGGTTGTAAGCATCCCTGAATAGTAGAGTTTTCAGGGAGCGCTTGAAGCTGTTAAAACTAGGGGAGAATCTTGTGGAGCGAGGCAGGGAGTTCCACAAGATGGGGGTCATTCTGGAGAAGTCCTGTAAATGGGAATGTGAGGAAGTAACAAGAGAGGAGGAGAGGAGGAGATCCTGAGCTGATCGAAGGGGACGGGAGAGAGAGTATCTGGAGACAAGTTCTGAAATGTAGGGGGGAGCAGTGCAGTTGAGAGCTTTATATGTCAGGGTGAGGATTTTGTGTTTAATCCTAGAGGCAAGAGGAAGTCAGTGAAGGTATTGGCAGAGAGGTGCAGCAGTTAAAGTTAAACATATCTCTATACATATAAATCCATGTTTCTCTATGTATGTGTATGTATGTCAATGTAAAATCCCTGGGTCTGCTTTTTTTTTTCTAACACCTGAGATCTCGTATCTTTGAACCCTTATAACTTTTGTGTGCAATATTTTGTTAAACAAATTTTATTAGACAGTGTTAATATGAGTATATCTGTACTTTGTAATGTATTTTGGAAGTGTTTCGTGAAACTTTTATGCTGCGCAAAACTGTTAACTATAGCTCTTCGAGCGCGGAAAGGATTGTTTCATAAAAGGCGAATGCGTATGCGCAATCGCGATTTTTAAAAATTTGTAATAGCTGTGCAATGGAAGATGATTGTGAAAAGACCATATCGCGCACAGAAAATTCATAACATGCGAATTGTCCTTAACCCCTTAATGACAGAGGACGTACCAGGTACGTCATAGAAAAAACTTCCCTTAACGACAATTGACGTACCTGGTACGTCCTCTGTTGTCTGAAGTGCTGGAAGCGATCATGATCGCTTCCAGCTGCTTACAAGGGATTGTAGTGATGCCTCAATATTGAGGCATCACTACAATCCCCTATTTTACATACCTATGCAGAAAGGGCCACTCTGTGGCCCTCTCTGCATCGGCCATTGATCTTAACACAGTCGTTGGTGGGTGGGAGCAGCTTCTGGCAGTGCTATCTTTAGTAGCTTATTCCCCAACCGATCTTGCATTGTCGGTGCTTGCTGCCCGGTTTGCGGTTGCGGCGGGGGTGGGCGTGGGTGCGCACGCTTGCGCCCGCGCGCAAAATATGCGGGCAAGTGGGGGGAACAAAAGACATGTAGATGCAGGGGATCATCTCCTGTCTTAAGTAAGGGATCTGGGAGGGGGAGGGATGTAGATCATTTAGGGGGGCCAGTTACACTACAGAAAATAAATATGTCATATAAAAAAGTAAAAAAAAAACTATTTTGGGGGGCAAATTGGGTACTGGCAGACAGCTGCCAGTACCCAAGATGGCGGCAAATAGGTAGAGGGGGAGGGTAGAGAGATGTATGGGGGGGATCAGGGAGGTTGTGGGGTAAGGGGGGATCCATCACTGCAGACTGTATAAAAAAAAAATTAAAAAAAATAATAAATTATTTTTATTTCAGTACTGGCAGACTTTCTGTCAGTACTTAAGATGGCGGTGACAATTGTGAGGTGGGGGAGGGAAGAGAGCTGTTTGAGGGGGGTCAGGGGGGATCAGGGGGTGGGATGTGTCAGGTGGGAGACTGATCTCTACACTAAAGTTAAAAATTAACCCTACAAGCTACCTAATTAACCCCTTAACTGCTGGGCATATTACAAGTGTTGTGCGCAGCAGCATTTAACAGCCTTATTATTACCAAAAAGCAATGCCAAAGCCATATATATCTGCTATTTCTGAACAAAGGGGATCCCAGAGAAGCATTTACAACCATTTGTGCCATAATTGCACAAGCTGTTTGTAAATAATTTCAGTGAGAAACCTAAAATTGTGAAAAATTTAAGTTTTTTTTTTATTTGATCGCATTTGGCGGTGAAATGGTGGCATGAAATATGCCAAAATGGGCTTAGATCAATAATTTGGGTTGTCTACTACACTACACTAAAGCTAACATTAAACCTAAAAGCTCCCTACAAGCTCCCTAATTAACCCCTTCACTGCTGGGCATAATACACTAGTGGTGTGCAGCGGCATTTAGCGGCCTTCTAATTAACTTAAAGCAACGCCAAAGTCATACATGTCTGCTATTTCTGAACAAAGGGGATCCCAGAGAAGTATTTACAACCATTTATGCCATAATTGCACAAGTTGTTTGTAAATAAATTCAGCAAGAAACCTAAAGTTTGTGAAAAAATTTGTGAAAAAGTCAACAATTTTTTTTTATTTGATCGCATTTGGCGGTGAAATGGTGGCATGAAATATACCAAAATGGGCCTAGATGAATGCTTTGGGATGTCTTCTAAATAAAAATATATACATGTCAAGGGATATTCAGGGATTCCTGAAAGATATCAGTGTTCCAATGTAACTAGCGCTAATTTTGAAAAAAAGTGGTTTGGAAATAGCAAAGTGCTACTTGTATTTATTGCCCTATAACTTGCAAAAAAAGCAAAGAACATGTAAACATTGGGTATTTCCAAACTCGGGACAAAATTTAGAAACTATTTAGATTGGGTGTATTTTGGTGGTTGTAGATGTGCAACAGATTTTGTGGGTCAAAGTTAGAAAAAATTTGTGTTTTTTCAGTTTTTTCCTCATATTTTATATTTTTTTTATAGTAAATTATAAGATATGATGAAAATAATGGTATCTTTAGAAAGTCCATTTAATGGCGAGAAAAACGGTATATGTGTGGTTACAGTAAATGAGTAAGAGGAAAATTATAGCTAAACACAAACACTGCAGAAATGTAAAAATAGCCATTGTCATTAAGGGTAAGAAAATTTAAAAATGGTCCAGTCATTAAGGGGTTAATAAGATATTGGTTTGATAGGATCCTTAACCAAGATAATCTCACTATAAAGGAGTTAGATCAAGAAGTACAGGACACATTTTTCTTAAATAAACCCCATGCAAAACAATCAGATCACCACAAGATTTAAAAGAATAATCATATTGGAGAATAGGAAATTAATAGGAAATTAGTATTTTAGATAATAATATCAGATATACAAAATATATCCCAATTAAAGGTAATACAAATTTCAAATTAGAGAATGAAATTCCAAATTTGACATTTTTATCTTGTATGGGAAAATAACGGTATAAATAGAATAGCACATTAAATGGATCTACCATTAAATAAAGGAATATGTTATCATAATTAGTGATCTTAAGACTAGGGGGTCTATCTATCAAGCTATCTATCAAGTTTGAGGGTCTGTGCTCGCCAGAAACACCAGTTATGAAGCAGCTGTCTAAAGACCGCTGCTCCATAACCTGTCCGCCTGCTCTGAGGAGGCGGACAGACATCGACGCAATTCAACCTGATCGAATGCGATCGGGTTGATTGACACCCTCTGCTAGCGGCCGATTGCCAGCGCATCTACAGGGGGCGGCGTTGCACCAGCAGTCCACAAGAGCTGCTGGTGGAATGCTGAATGCGGAGAGCGTATTGCTCTCCACATTCAGCAATGTCTGTCAAGATTGGGCCAGTCTGATCGGATCATGTCCTCTGATCGGATCATGTCGGACAGACACATAATAAATAGGCCCCATTGTTTCACTTGCTACCTACACACTGGCGCCTGTATGTGCACTGAGTCAATACATAATAAAAGAATCCTCAAACATCCTTTAATAAGGGACTCTTTCTATAGAAATTATATCAGTAAAAATAATATTAAGGTTGTGCCTTAACATCCGCTACTACTAAAGAGGGTTGTCAAAAAACTGTAGGAAACTTGAATATGAAATGGTTAACCACCCTACAAGAAAAAAATATCTGAGGACAATATAAGGGAGAGCATGAATATGGGTAAAAGGCATCAACTGCTGTAGATGTAAGAGAATCACAAATTAGATTATCAAACTGTGATTACATAACTCCTAGTAGATATAGTACGGGGAGAAGAGAGGGTGAAAATAAATGCTTTAAATGTTCCAAATTAAACCCAAACATACTGCATTGCTTATTAAACTGCCCAAAGATCCCTTAGTACTGGGCTTAAGTCTCATACTTTCTGTCAAAAATAATAAACAAAAAAATAACAAAAATGAGCCTGGATGAGAAAAATATTATTTCATTTATGGATCTTAAAATTCTGACAAGACATAAGAATGTTGCTAGTATTGCGATATTACTAGCCAGTAGAGGTGTGCACGTGCGAAAAATTCAGTTTGGCCTAATCTTTTGTATTGAATATTAAAAAAAATATATCCTTTTACAAATATTCGTTGCCTGTGCTATTCTTTAAACATTTAGTTTTAAACAAAACGAATAATGAAATTTGTGGAACATTTACATAAATTTTTATTAAACTAATTTTTATTAAACGAATACCTTTGTGACAGGTGAAAAACTTCACCTGTAGCGTTAAATACTTACCTTTAGCAGCAATTACAAAACCCCAAAAATACCATAAAGACTATATTAAAAGGAAAAGAGATAAGCACAGATAAAGAGATAATTATGGAAACATTTAGAGACTATTATCAAAAGCTCTATAATACAGAAAAGACTAATGACAATAAGAATAAAAATTTATGGGAAAAAATCAAATTACCTGAAATAACGAAAGAGCAACAAGATATGATAAATGCAAGAATAGAGAAAGAGGAAATACTAAACGCCATTAAGAATCTACCAGTAGTGAAAGCAGCAGGGCCAGATGGTCTTCCCATAGACTATCAGAAAAAGTGATAGACCCATTATACAATACATTCATAAATATGTATAATGAAGAAGGCCCAATATCACAAGTATTTAAGTCAGCAAATATAGTGGTTATACCAAAAGAGGGAAAAGATCTAACATTACCACAATCTTACAGACCTCTATCCCTGATAAATACTGATTATAAGATTCTTATGAAGATAATAGCTAAAAGGATGAACAATATCATATCTGATATTATAGGAAGAGAGCAAGTGGGTTTTATCAATGGGAGATCATCTACAATGCACGTGAGGACCATATTGCAGATGATGGAAAAATACAGACTAAACAAAGAGAAGGGATTAGAGGGGAATCTGCCGGAGGCCTTCCTGCTGTCTTTGGACGCAGAGAAGGCCTTCGACAGAGTCGAATGGGAACATATTGTAACTTCACTCAAGAAGTTTAATTTTAATGGCTCATTTCTAAAATTTATCACAAAATTATACACTAAAGCAGAAACACAGATAATAATAAATGGAGAATTATCTGACCCTATAACATTGCTTTGTGGCACCCAGCAAGGCTGCCCTTTATCACCATTGTTTTTTGACTTATCAATAAAACCATTAATACACTTACTGAAACAAATACCGTTTGGTATTATTTTTGAAGATCTTGAGATAAAAGCAACTTTATATACAGATGATTTGATGTTGTTTGTTGCAAATCCTCAAAAGCACATAAGTCAGATTATCTCAAATATAGAACAATACGGAGAGCTGTCGGGTTATAGAATAAATATTGCAAAATCCAAAATTTACTGGTTATATAAAGGAAAAGATAATATGAAATACCCATTTGAAGTCGAAGACGACTATATAACATATCTGGGTATAAAAATAAACAACGATCCAAAGAAGATATATAAGATAAATTATCACCCAGTTTTCACACAGATTAAAAGAGATCTAGGGATATGGAGTACATTATATTTAAACTTAACAGGCAGAATACAGTTAATTAAAATGATGATACTACCAAGGCTAGTATATCAAATGCAAATGTTACCATTTCTACTAAAAAAGGCAGATCTATTAAGTATAAATCAAATAATTAAAAACTTCATCTGGAAAGATAAAAAAGCGAGGATAAGTTTAAAGAAGTTACAGGCCTCTCAAGAACTCGGAGGTGCAGGAGTTCCTAATATACAGTATTACAACTGGGCGATTCTATTAAAATATGCAATAGAATGGATTACGGGTAAGGGCCAGACAGTATGGCCAGAATTAGTAAAAACGTTAGCTTCATTGGGTTAGCTAATTTCTGTTTTATTTCCATCGGCAAGGGAACTAATGATGGAACAAAAGAATAATGTCATGATAAAGGACATGCTATGGGCATGGAAAAAAGTTAATAAACAACTAGAAACAAGAAGTGAGATTATAATGTATATGCCGATACAGGGAAACCCCAGATTTGAACCAGGAAATTACTTCCCCTTTAAAAAAAAAGATGGAAGTCCAATAATCAGACAAGTAAAAAATGTAATGAATATGGTAGAAGGAAAAACTAAAACATTGTTGGAACTATCTAGCCAAATCGACTCTTTTAAGGGACAGACTTTACCATACTTGCAAATAAACATTTTATTCAAACCGAAGAAGATAAGCTAGGAAGAAATACAACAGAAAAGATAATGGAGAGTATTATTGAAAGAAGTAGAAAGTCAAAATATAAACTATCAACTTTATATAAACAACTAATAAAAAAAGAATCAAAATTATGTCTAAGGAATATAACAGGAAAATGGGACAGGGCTATTGATATAGATATAGGGGAAGAAAGAATATCAGATTGTATAAAGATAGTGAAGAAATCAACATTGGATATGGGGATAAGGGAATCTAATTTAAGATTATTGCACCACGACTATATTACACCCACAAGGAGAGCAAAATGGGACAACAGGACCAACCCAGTATGCATAAAATGTAACAAAAATACACCGGATATATTACACTATATCTGGCTTTGTCCAAAAATTAGACAATTTTGGTACCAAGTAGCAACACTTATATCACAAATTGTTAAAACTAAAATAACTTTAGAAGTAGAGAATATTCTGATCTTTAACATACCTAAAGAAATCAAAAAAGAAGAAATGAGATCAATAACAATGATTATATTATTGTCAAGAAAGTTAATATTTAAATTTTGGATAGAAAAAAGAAAGAAACCTACGATCAGATACTTAAAGAAAACTATAACGCAACAGATCAATATAGAAAGAGCGGATACTCTGGCAGATGTAAATAACAGAATTGGAATATTTTTTGAAAAATGGTCTCTATATGTTAAAAGTCAATCTATAGAGACTCAAAAGGAAATCTTAAAACCTTTTAGAAATATGGAATATTTTTTGGAAGCACAAATTAGAGGTGAATGGAGTTCTATAGAATATTGAGTGGTCAGAGGGGGAGAGGAATAAAACAGAGAGGTTAGTCGAGCCTATTTTCCGTTTTTTTTCTTTTTCCTCTTCTTCTCCCTCTTCTTCTCTTTGTCTTGTTCCCTTACCCATATAGAACTCTATACAAAATCTGAAGGTGAAAGAAATATTGCTTAGTAGTCCTTAAAAGATACAACTAGTTATTTAACTAGTATAACTTGATCAGATAAAAGACGGAACTGTTAGAAAAATGAGAATGTTGCCATAACGTATTATGGATATTTGTTTGAGAATAGTTTTTTTCATGATAATGTATTGTTTTTTTTTACTTTTATTAATAAAAAAAAAATAAAATAAAAAATACTTACCTTTAGCGTGCTTGAGAACCGCTCTAATCCTGATCCTTCTTGATAGAGTCCAGGGAAGCGCTAATAGGTGACCTTCACCTTTAGCGTAGGCCCTGGGATCCACCGTGCTGTCTCCTATTAGCGTGCACCATGGTTCTGTGAGAAGGATCAGGATTAGCTCAGCTCTTCAGCATACTACAGGTATTTTAATCCCCTAAGGTAATTTAAAGGAAACAATCACTGCCAAATTTCTGCAGTATTTATTTGTTTTCTTTAAATTTAATTGTGCATGCGTTTGGATATGCGTGAAGTGAAAACGTCACAAATATCCATGTTTCATTAACGAATTTGCATCTGTTACAAAATAAATGCACGTCTACTAGTCAGAATTGATATTAAATAAACCATCTAGTATTAGAAGATTAATTCATGACCTTCTGCAGCATATGATTAGGGAAAAATATGAAGTCAATATTTAAATATTCAAGCAAAATATTTTATAAATAAATGGAGTGTGTATTTAATGACAGAGATAGATTTCCAAAAACAAATGCAGAATATCAGAGGGAATGCTTAAATAGAGGATAATGGTCTGTGGTCATTGATACTGGAATGGCTGTCTGGTGAACTATTTTCCATGATAGTATCCTGGTGCTGTATTAATGTACACAATGGGGCCGATTTATCAAGGCCCGAATGGCCCTGAATGCAGCTGTTTCTGCGCGAACCTTTAGGCTCGCCGGATACAGGAATTAAGACATAGCGGTCTTAAGATTGCTGCTCCTTAACTCGTCCACCACCTCTGAGGCTGCGGACAGCAATCCGCCCAATCGCATACGATCGGGTTGATTGACACCCCTGCTAGAGGCTGATTGGCATTTATCGATATGTGGAGGACATTAATAAATCGAAGCCTATAAGCAGAAAAAAAATGAAACAACATTATGACAACATACTGAGACACTTTTAGTGTCAGAAAAGATGTTTTTCAAAAAGTGTTTATGATTGGTTTCTACCTCTTAGACAACAGCATGCCAGCCATCAGGCATAATGCCAAAAGGCAAATACTGCTATTGACTAAGAGGTAGAAACGTCACCTCACTGAAAAAATAGCATTTTGCTGTGGGTGGCCAGACGCGCTCAGTTCGGTATAAACTCACTGCAAATAAAGGAACTTTCAGCATGAAGTATTTTTATATCTCATGACTCATGTATAGCATTGGTAAATTCTACAATTTCAAAAATTCTAGGATTTACCATCACTTTAACCAAAATGTCTACTTATTCAATGGATTAGATCTTGTGTAAGCAACCCCCTCACCCAACTAAATAACCTGTATATTTTCTGAAGTTTGGTGGTTTTGTGGAAAGGTGTGAGCTCATATTGGAATATGAAAGCCATGACTTATCCTGAGAAATAACCAGTTCATTTGAACACTTATTCTGATAAGCCTGTGGTGTATCATGTCGTTGTCTTCATTTTCTCTAGATTTAAAATTTTTTAGCTCTATTGATCCAACTAACCAATTTTCTTTTTTTATTTTAATCAGCCTCAAAAACACTAAACTATCCATGATTTAATGTTATTAATTCTGCTTGCAAATTTCTGAAAGCATTTCTGCTAATTCCACTTTTTATCCATTTTTAGTCCTATTTAATGACAACA
The DNA here is from genome assembly GCF_027579735.1 of Bombina bombina. Classification (NCBI taxonomy): domain Eukaryota; kingdom Metazoa; phylum Chordata; class Amphibia; order Anura; family Bombinatoridae; genus Bombina; species Bombina bombina. Next base: position 878,186,106 of record NC_069500.1, read on the forward strand.
ACTGAACACTAACAATAACCAATAACATAAGTTAAATACACCATTTGCAAATAATCATTGAAATTTAATAGATTTGTAGGTATTTTCCTTACCCTAAGACTTCTTAAATCAATTTCTAGTGATTGACTGAAAGGAATATCCATGTTAACCAATTATAAGCACAATTTTTGCCACCTCAAAAAAAAAAAAAAGAAATGAAAAATATCAAAACCGATGTCATTGATATATCTCTCTGAAATATAAAATTGTTTAAAAATGTTTTCTGGATGCTACCTACATAGGCTCACTATCATTAACTTGTTTTGCATTTATAATCCAAATTTTTCTAAACGAATATTCAAAAAATTAAGTTTTCCGAATATTTGTTTATTCACCTACTTTAAAATGATGCTGTACATTTGTTGAATATTTACATTTAATGTAATTTTTTCCTTGCTGCAAGTTGAAAAGTTGACCTGTAGAGTTACATATTTACCTCTAGCGAGCTGCACTAATTCTGACCCTTCTTAAAGGAGCCCCAGGGAGCACTAATAGGAAGCTTAACGTGGCGGGTCCCAGGACCAGTGATAAAGGACCTTCACCTTTAGAACAAGCCCTGGGATCCACCCCACAACCTCCTTTTAGCGTGCCCAGGTATTTCTGAGAAGAAGGATCAGAATTACCCCTAAGGTAATGTAAAGGAAACTAATAACTATTTGTCAGTATTTATTAATTTTCTTTAAATTTTGCGGTTCATTCATTCATATGATTTTAAAAAGGTGTTCCCGGATCGGGGCAGGAATATTCGGGGGGGGGATCCATACATCCATGCACAGTGCAAGAGGGGTGGGGAGGGGCTTCTTGCAAGGAACAATTCTATGTTATTGGGGATAGCACACCTCAATTCCCCAAATATTAATATGGTTATTCACAGACCTTGTCTGGAACAGGAGACAGGACATTTACAGGGTGATAGTCTGGGTGTCATATATGCTAACAATACTACCGCTGGTTATCTCCATCATACAAGTAGCACCCCCTTTTTTAAAGTACCTGTGCAGGGAGAGGTATTTGGGGTAAAAAATTTAAAATCTGCGTATGAACTTCCAGAAGTTCTCAGGGACAAATTTAAAATGGAGGTTGATTTAGGGAGGATGGCAGGCCCCTTTAAGGAGAAACCATTGGAAGGGTTGGTAGTGCCACCATTGGGGGTGGTCCCCAAGAAAGAGGTTAGTAAGTTTTGGATGATTCAACACTTGTCTTATCATAAAGGTAAATCAGTAAATGATGCAATAAATAGGGATGATGCATCAGTAACTTATCAATATTTTAACCAGGAAGTTAATCTAGTCAAGTATGCAAGTTTGTGGGCTGACTTGGCTAAAGTTGATATAGTATCTGCTTTCAGGCTATTACCGCTGTACCCGGAAAATTTCAGATTGATGGGATGTAAGTTTGAAGGCTCCTTCTATATTGATAAATGTCTACCCATAGAATGTGCAATTTCATGCGCTTATTTTGAAACGTTTAGTACTTTTTTACATTGGTTGGTACAGGAAAGAACAGGTAGCAGTTTAATAATAAACTACTTGGATGATTTCATGGTTGTTGGTAGGTGCAATACAGGCGAATGCGATAGAATTCTAAGTAAGCTGTTAGTAATTTTTGAAGAGCTAGGGGTCCCAGTAGCGCAAGAAAAGTCGGAAGGCCCTTGTACTTGCTAGTCATTTTTAGGCATAGAAATCAATTCTGTAAATAAGCAATGTAGCTTTGCTGAAGGATAAGGTAGATAAGATGAGAACAGCTATAAAACTAATGATCGGGAAAAAGAAAGTTATTCTTAGAGAAATGCAAAAAGTGTTAGGACTGCTAAACTTTGCATGCAGAGTTATCCCCTTGGGATAAATTTTCAAAAGGAGATTAGACATCAGTACAAGGGGAGCGGTATTGCCTAATCATAGAATTAGATTGAGCAAACAGTTGAAAGGGGACTTACATATTTGGGATTGTTTTTTACAAAGCTTCAATGGTATAAGAATTTGGGAGGAAAAGGTGTTGGCAAATGAGATACAATTATACATAGATGCAGCAGGTGGAGAAGGTTTTGTGGCATTTTATAATATAAAATGGTGTGTGGGTATATGGCCTTAGTTATGGGAAGAAAAAGGTTGCACAAAGAACCTAATGTTGTTGGAGTTGTTCCCAATCGTTACTGCAGTGGAACTGTGAAGTAAGGGATTAGCAAATAAAAGCATTTTGTTCTGGTCGGATAATAAAGTAGTAGATGTATTGAACAGTTTATCAGCCTCATCTCCCCAAGTTATCCCATATGTGCAGCATCTAATTCTAAATTTTTTGGAATATTATAAACATATTCCGGGCATCAAAAATGTTATTGCTGATTCCATATCAAGATTTAAATGGGATGTGTTAAAGGGACACTGAACCCAAATTTTTTCTCTCATGATTCAGATAGATCATGCAATTTTAAGCAACTTTCTAATTTACTTCTATTATCAATTTTTCTTCGTTCTTTTGCTATCTTTATTTGAAAAAGAAGGCATCTAAGCTAAGGAGCCAGCAATTTTTGGTTTAGAACCATGGACAGCAATTTTTTATTGGTGCTGTCCAATCAGCAAGGACAACCCAGGTTGTTCACCAAAAATGGGCCGGCATCTAAACTTACATTCTTGCTTTTCAAATAAACATACCAAGAGAATGAATAAAATTTGATAATAGGAGTAAATTAGAAATTTGCTTAAAATTGCATGCTCTATCTAAATCACGAAAGAAACATTTTTGGGTTCAGTATCCCTTTAAGAAAGTTGGCACCTAATGCAGAACAAAAAGGTGAGGAATGCCCCATTTATCTTTGACAGATGTCATGCCCCCATCGGGTCTTGAACTCAGGTCTCTCAGGTTGTATTCCAGTGACTTTCCTTTTTCCTTTTTGTTTTCTGCTTTCTCTCTCAGTTGTGGAATTACCAAAAGACTATTTAAACCTACCTGGCTAATCACTCTTTGCCCTGACATGGAGTTTTCTCAGTTTGTGCCTCTGTTTGTGGAAGAAGAATCCTTTTGCTGTTTACTTTATGGTTTTGACCTCAGCTTGTTCCTGATTCTGTTTATGTGTGACCCTTTTGCCTTGAAGCCTGATTTTGGACTGACCGGCTGGGTTTTCTACCTTGCCTGTTTTATGACCAAGCCTCTGGATTTTCCTTGTACTGTATAACATATTCATATATCTATCTTCACCTTATGTCTATTTTTCCCCCCTCCCCTTAACCCCCCCCCCTTTATTTGATTGTCTTTATTGTTGTTATTTACTTACGTGGTCTCACTCTTATAGATCCCCACATTATATTCTATTGTATATTCCTCCCCTGAGAATGTATAATAGAATATATTTTGTAATATTTAATGGGAATCATATATCCCATGTTCTCTTTATTGCGGTGGTTACTACACCCACCACCCCTTTTTAATTTTATTATCCATTAATTATTTATATATTAGGGATATTATTATTATTATTATTATTACACATGTTGCTCTTTCTATCCCTCATCTCCCCCATCACTGAGCACAACATTGTCCTTTTGAGGTATTTAGTCACACTCACCGCCCTTAGTTATATATCATATTCACATTGGTTATTATCATAACATGCAAATACTGCTTTATGCAGTTTTGGTATAAGCCCTTCATCTGTTACCTTCTCTTTATAGCTTATATGTATCTCATTACCATGTTCTGATTCCCTTTATGACTCGTACTTTATCATATTTGTCCTTAATATAGGGTTATCTTTGTCACATATACACATGTTAGCTTCCCCTGTCATGTATTACATATTGACACTCGATAATGGACGTTTACTATTGGTTACCGTTTTCCTAACAGCCATTGGTTATCATTTCCTATTACGCATTTTTTAACCGTTGGCGGATTGGTGGATCCCCACACACCCCCATGAGTCACTGTCACTTGCAAACGGCAATTTTCTTTCAGCCGAAAGGCTGTCACTGTTACTATTGCGGTTTTATGATGTAGCACTGATCATCCGCAATACTAGTAGAATTTTGAATTGACTCAATCTGGGTATGTACGTATTTATTTATATATATATCATTTACCCGATTCTTATAGTAATGTTAATATTCATTTAATCATGCCCCATCACACTGACACCGATGATGTGTTTCCACTCCCCCTGTTGCCAAGACAACTTAGTCTATACATACTTTATAGAATTGGCTTAGCGGAGCATTATTATTTCACCCGCTTAATAACACTTGTAATATATCTACCTTATGCACTCTAGCAAAGAAGTTTAGTTAGCCTAGTTTCTTTACTTCTGATTTTTTCCAACACATCACGTATGCTTAAAACACGCCCCCCTTTACACTTGACACCACATCAAGATGTGCATATAAAACACCCACTATTTCGACCACACTTGGTTATATAATTATTTATTTTTCTTCCCCATATTAAAAGCTCACAGTAGCAATACTAATATGAATTCTTATGAATTCAATTTCGATAGGACTGATACGTTTTTATCACACACTTATCTGGATCTCACTGACCATTGGAATGTACCATTATCAGTTTGTTATAGGTAATTTAGCCTGGTGTTAATTTTTTAATTGTAAGAATAATTTTGTCATTTCATACATATTAATGGTGATCTGTTGTCTTTTGGAGAAAGTATACTGTTTATTAACTGTTTGTGCATATATTATATGTTATGTTTAGATTTTATTATTTTATTATATGTTGTATATTTACAATTTTTTTTTTTACCACTCCCTCTATGTGTACTTGGTACTACCTGGTAAGGGTGTGTAATTTTTTCTGCAACCCGATTGGTTGTTTAAGGTTTAAATATGGCAGCTGTGAGTTTGTTTGTTATATAGCCTGATGAAACAGTGTGTTACACTGAGAAACGTGTTGCTTTTGTTTTTACTATTTTAATAAACTTTTAAGTTTTATTTATCTCCTCATCTGCTGCCGACCTTTTTATCCCCTGATTTGATTACCTTTTTTGGAGCTGTTTTAGTTACCATTTTAGCTGTTTGAGGTGTGGGACTGGTCACCGTTGGACTTCTTCACTGCTGACTGACTCCAGCTCAAGGCATCCCTGGACTCTCCCTGGTGAGACGAGGATCCGCCCTTGTGATAACATCTATTGGTCTACCGGACGACGAGCGGTTCCGGACTGCTGGTTTTGCACATCTGTGCTTTACATCTCGTGAGTAGGATTCTTATGTCCTCTTTGCTTGATTTTCTATTTACCATCTGATCTGCACCATGTGGCGCCCTCTATTCTGATTTGTCTAGAATCCTTGTACTGTATTTGCTTGAGAAATACCAACCCTGCTAGTCTGACCTTTATTCCTGCTTTAAGCTGCAGCTCCTGGGGCCATCTTTGCTGCAGTGCCGGAACTGCCAAGACCTGTGTTACCCTCTTGCTTGCCTTAACTGCCAGGACCTGTGTTACCCTCTTGCTTGCCTGAACTGTCAGGACCTGTGTTAACCTCTTGCATGCCTGAACTGCCAAGACTTGTGTTACCCTTTTGCTTGCCTGAACTGCCAAGACCTGTGTTACCCTCTTGCTTGCCTGAACTGTCAGGAACTGTGTTAACCTCTTGCATGCCTGAACTTCCAAGACCTGTGTTACCCTCTTGCTTGCCTGAACTGCCAAGACCTGTGTTATCCTCTTGCTTGCCTGAACTGCCAGGACCTGTGTTACCCTCTTGCTTGCCTGAACTGCCAGGACCTGTGTTAACCTCTTGCATGCATGAACTGCCAGGACCTGTGTTACCCTCTTGCTTGCCTGAACTGCCAGGACCTGTGTTACCCTCTTGCTTGCCTGAACTGCCAGGACCTGTGTTAACCTCTTGCATGCATGAACTGCCAGGACCTGTGTTAACCTCTTGCTTGCCTGAACTGCCAGGACCTGTGTTAACCTCTTGCATGCATGAACTGCCAGGACCTGTGTTACCCTCTTGCTTGCCTGAACTGCTAGGACCTGTGTTAACCTCTTGCATGCCTGAACTTCCAAGACCTGTGTTACCCTCTTGCTTGTCTGAACTGCCAAGACCTGTGTTACCCTCTTGCTTGCCTGAACTGCCAGGACCTGTGTTACCCTCTTGCTTGCCTGAACTGCCAAGACCTGTGTTACCCTCTTGCTTGCCTGAACTGCCGAGACCTGTGTTACCCTCTTGCTTGCCTGAACTGCCAAGACCTGTGTTACCCTCTTGCTTGCCTGAACTGCCAAGACCTGTGTTACCCTCTTGCCTGCCTGAACTGCCAGGACCTGTGTTACCCTCTTGCTTGCCTGAACTGCCAGGACCTGTGTTACCCTCTTGCTTGCCTGAACTGCCAAGATCTATGTTACCCTCTTGCTTGCCTGAACTGCCAGGACCTGTGTTACCCTCTTGCTTGCCTGAACTGCCAAGAACTGTGTTACCCTCTTGCTTGCTTGAACTGCCAAGACCTGTGTTACCCTCTTGCTTGCCTGAACTGCCAGGACCTGTGTTACCCTCTTGCTTGCCTAAACTGCCAGGACCTGTGTTACCCTCTTGCTTGCCTGAACTGCCAAGACCTGTGTTAACCTCTTGCTTGCCTGAACTGCCAGGACCTGTGTTAACCTCCTGCTTGCCTGAACTGCCAGGACCTGTCTTAACCTCTTGCTTGCCTGAACTGCCAGGACCTGTGTTAACCTCTTGCTTGCCGGAACTTCCAGGACCTGTGTTAACCTCTTGCTTGCCGGAACTTCCAGGACCTGTGTTAACCTCTTGCTTGCCTGAACTGCCAGGACCTGTGTTAACCTCTTGCTTGCCTGTACTACCAAGACCTGTGTTAACCTCTTGCTTGCCTTAACTGCCAGGACCTGTGTTAACCTCTTGCTTGCCGGAACTTCCAGGACCTGTGTTAACCTCTTGCTTGCCTGAACTGCCAGGACCTGTGTTAACCTCTTGCTTGCCTGTACTGCCAGGACCTGTGTTAACCTATTGCTTGCCTGAACTGCCAGGACCTGTATTTTACCTGAACTGCTGTGACCTGCCATTACTCATCCTCATTTCTCATCCATCACTATGCCAAAAAGTAAGAAAGCTACATTAGCCCCATTCAATAAACTAGAGTCTGTAACCAAATATACCTTTGCAAATGAGCTTCATTCTCCAGACCCGACACCTAGTGTGACAGCAGATTGGGATCAGTTAGAGACAATCAGGAATTTGGTAAAAAAGTAATTGGCCTCGCGGACGTGGATGACTAATAGTATGCTTTGGAAGGATTGAGTGCAATTTGTAGACAATAAAAAAAGAAAATAAAGATAAACTATTTTTAGATTATTTGGTAAGATTGAAACAGTTGAGAGTTAAAAAAGTAAAGCTAGGCAGCATATTAGCGGGTATTTCATATTTTTCTCAGCTATTGGAGGAAAAACATAATTTATGCTTACCTGATAAATTTATTTCTCTTGTAGTGTATCCAGTCCACGGATCATCCATTACTTATGGGATATATTCTCCTTCCCAACAGGAAGTTGCAAGAGTCCACCCACAGCAAAGCTGCTATATAGCTCCTCCCCTAACTGCCATTACCAGTCATTCGACCGAAAACATGCAGAGAAAGGAAAACCATAGGGTGCAGTGGTGACTGTAGTTTAATGGAAAAATTACCTGCCTTAAAGTGACAGGGCGGGCCGTGGACTGGATACACTACAAGAGAAATACATTTATCAGGTAAGCATAAATTATGTTTTCTCTTGTTAAGTGTATCCAGTCCACGGATCATCCATTACTTATGGGATACCAATACCAAAGCTAAAGTACACGGATGATGGGAGGGACAAGGCAGGTACTTAAACGGAAGTTACCACTGCCTGTAAAAAACCCTTTCTCCCAAAAATAGCCTCCGAAGAAGCAAGGTATAAAATTTGTTAAATTTGAAAAAGTATGAAACGCAGACCAAGACTCCATCTTGTAATCTGTTCAACAGAAGCCACATTTAAAAAAGGCCCAAGTGAAAACCACAGCTCTAGTAGAATGAGCTGTAATCCCTTCAGGAGGCTGCTGTCCAGCAATCTCATAAGCTAAATGAATTATGCTTTTTAACCAAAAAGACAGAGAGGTTGCTGAAGTCCTTTGACCTCTCCTCTGTCCAGAATAGACAACAAACAAGGTGAATGTTTGATGAAAATCTGTAGTAGCTTGTAAGTAAAACTTTAAAACACGAACCACGTCCAAATTGTGTAATAGACGTTCCTTCTTTGAAGAAGGATTAGGATACAAGAATGGAACAACAATCTCTTGAGTGATATTCTTGTTAGATACCACCTTAGGTAAAAACCCAGGTTGGTACACAGGACTACCTTATCCGTACGGAGAACCAGATAAGGAGAATCACATTGCAACGCAGATAACTCGGAGACTCTATGAGCCGAGGAAATAGCTACCAAAAAGGAACTTTCCAAGATAGAAGTTTGATATCTATGGAATGAAAAGGTTCAAATGGAACTCCTTGAAGAACCTTAAGAACCAGCTTTAAGCTCCATGGCGGAGCAACATTTTTAACCACAGGCTTGGTTCTAACCAAAGCCTGACCAAATGCCTGAACGTCTAGAATACCTGCCAGACGCTTGTGCAAAAGAATAGACAGAGTAGAAATCTGTCCTTTTAAAGAACTAGCTGACAACCCTTTTCTCAAAATCATCTTGGAGAAAAGATAATATCCTGGGAATCCAGACTTTACTCCATGAGTAACCCTTGGATTCATAACAATAAGATATTTACACCATATCTTATGTTAAATTTTCCTAGAGACAGGCTTTTATGCCTGTATTAAGGTATCAATTACTGACTCGGAGAAGCCATGCTTTGATAACATCAAGCGTTCTGTCTCCAGGCAGTCCATCTCAGATTAGTTATATTTAGATGGTTGAAAAGACCCTGAGGTAGAGGGTCCTGTCTCAGAAGCAGAGACCGTGGTGGAAAGGATGACATGTCCACCAGATCTGCATACCAGGTCCTGCGTGGCCACGCAGGCGCTGTCAAAAGCACCAAAGCACTCTCCTGCTTGATCTTGTGCAAACCCCTCCGGAGGGAATTCCCACTCCCCCGGATGAAAAGTCTGACGACTTAGAAAATCTGCCTCCCAGTTCTCAACACCTGGGATAGGGATAGCTTTTAGACAAGAGTGAGTCTCTGTCCAGTGAATTATTTTAAGACTTCTAACATTGCTAGGGAACTTCTGTTCCCCCTTGATGGTTGATGTAAGCCACAGTCGTGATATTGTCCGACTGAAATATGATGTACCTCAGAGTTGCTAACTGAGGCCAAGTCTGAAGAGCATGGAATATCGCTCCCAGTTCCAGAATATTCATTAGAAGGAGGGTCTCCTCCTGAGTCCACTATCCCTGAGCCTTCAGGGAGTTCCAGACTGTATCCCAACCTAAAAGGCTGGCATCTGTTGTAACAATTGTCCCATCTGACCTGCGGAAGGTCATACCCTTGGACAGATGGACCCGAGATAGTCACCAGAGAAGAGAATCTCTGGTTTCTTGGTCCGGATTTAACAGGAGAACAAATCTGTGTAATCCCCGTTCCTCTGGCTGAGCATGCATAGTTGCAGTGGTCTGAAATGTAGGCGTGCAAACGGTACTATGTCCCTTGCCGCTACCATTAAGCCGATTACATTCATGTACTGAGCCACCAAAGGGCGCGGATGGAATGAAGAACACGGCAGAAATTTAGAAACTTTGACAACCTGGACTCCGTCAGGTAAATTTTAATTTCTACAAAATCTATCAGAATCCCTAGGAGGGAAACCCTTGATATTGGGGATAGAGAACTCTTTCCTTGTTCACTTTCCACCCATGCGATCTCAGAAATGCCAGTACTACGTCCGTATGAGACTTGGCAACTTGGATGTTTGACGCCTGTATCAGGATGTCGTCTAAATAAGGGGCCACTTCTATGCCCCACGGCTTAAGGACCGCCAAAGTGACCCCAGAACCTCCATAAAGATTCTAGGGGCTGTAGTTAACCCAAAGGAAAGAGCTACAAACTGGTAATGCCTGTCTAGAAAGGCAAACCTGAAAAACCGATGGTGATCTTTATGCATCGTAATGTGAGGATAAGCATCCTTCAAAACCATTGTAGTCCTCTATTGACTCTCCTGGATCATAGTTAAGATGGTACGAATAGTTTCCATCTTAAATGATAGAATTCTAAAGAATTTGTTTAAGATCTTTTAGATCCAAAATAGGTCTGAAGGTTTCCTTTCCTTGGGAACCACAAACCGATTTGAGGAAAACTGTGTCCCTGTTCCTCTATTGGAACTGAATGGGTCACGTACACAATGCAAGAATGTCTCTTTCTTTATCTGGTTTGCAGATAAATGTGAAAGGCAAAAACTCCCCTTTTTTGGGGGGGAAAGCTTTGAAATCCAGAAGATATCTCTGGGGTATAATTTCCAATGCCCAGGGATCCTGGGCATCTCTTGCCCATGCCTGGGCGAAGAATGAAGTCTGCCCCCTATAGGATCCGTTACCAGATAGGGGTCCGTTCCTCATGCTGTTTTAGAGGCAGCAGCAGGCTCCTTGACCTGCTTATCTTTGTTCCAGGTCCGGTTGTCTCCAGACCGCCTTGGACTGAGCAAAAGTTCCCTCTTATTTTGCCTTAGAGGAAGTTGATGCCACACCTGCCTTGAATTTTCGAAAGGCACAAAAATTAGGCCTTTTTTGTCCCTTGATTTGGACCTGTCCTGAGGAAGGGCATGATCTTTTCCTCCAGTGATATAAGTAATAATCTCCTTCAAACTAGGCCTGAATAGGGTCTGCCCCTTGAAGGGAAGTTAAGTAGCTTATTTATTAAAGTCACGACAGCTGACCATGATATAAGCCATAGCGCTCTGCGCGCCAGTATAGTAAAAAACAGAATTCTTAGCCGTTAGTCTAGTCAAAGGAACAAAGGCATCAGAAAACAAAGGAATTGGCTAGCTTAAGTGCTCTAAGCTTGTCAAATATATTCATCCAATGGAGCCTGTAAAGCCTCATCAAGAGACTCAAACCAGAACGCCGCAGCAGCAGTGACAGGAGCAATGCGTGCAAGGGGCTGCAGGATAAAACCTTGTTGAATAAACATTTTTTATCCATTGGATCTAAAAAAGCACAACAGTCCTCGCCAGAGGTAGTGGTACGCTTAGCTAGAGTAGAAACTCTTCTCTCCACCTTAGGAACTGTCTGCCATAAGTCCCGTGTGGTGGCAACTATTAGAAAACATTCTTCTAAAAAATAGGAGGAGAAGAGAACGGCACACCTGGTCTATCCCATTCCTTATGAAAAATTTTAGTAAACCTCTTTAGGTATTGGAAAAACATAAGTACACACCGGCACTGCATATTATTTATCCAGTCTACACAATTTCTCTGGCACTGCGATTGTACACATTCATTCAGAGCAGCTAAAGCCTCCCTGAGCAACAAGTGGAGGTTCTCAAGCATAAATTTTAAATGTAGAAATATCAGAATCAGGTTAAATCATCTTCCCTGAGTCACAAATATCACCCACAGACTAAGCATATTGTGAGGTAGTATCAGACATGGTTCTTAAAGCGTCTGTATGCTCTGTATCTACCCCCAGAGCTGTTTTGCTTTCCTTTAATTTCAGGTAGTCTGACTAATACTGCTGCCAGTGTATTATACACAACCTTTGCCATGTCTTGTAAAATAAACGCTATGGGCGCCATTGATATACTTGGCGCCATTTGAGCGTGAGTCCCTGGAGCGGGAGTCAAAGGGTCTGACACGTGGGGAGAGTTAGTCGGCATAACTTCCCCCTCGACAGAATCCTCTGGTAAAATAAACGCTATGGGTGCCCTTGATGTACTTGGCGCCATTTGAGCGTGAGTCCCTAAAGCGGGAGTCAAAGGGTCTGACACGTGGGGAGAGTTAGTCGGCATAACTTCCCCCTCAACAGAATCCTCTGGTGATAATGTTTTTAAATACAAAAAATTATCTTTATTGTTTAACATGAAATCAGTACATCTGGTACACATTCTAAAATGGGGTTCCACCATGGCTTTAAACATAATAAACACAGAGCCTCCTCTATGTTAGACATGTTAGAACTAATAAAGAGACTAGTAAGCTTGGAAAACACTTTAAATCAAGTTAACAAGCAAATATAACAAACGTTACTGTGCCTTTAAGAGAAACAAATTTTGTCAAAATTTGAAAAACAGTGAAAAAAGGCAGTAAATCAAACGAAATTTTTACAGTACATGTAATAAGTTAACAGAGCATTGCACCCACTTGCAAATGGATGATTAACCCCTTAATGCAAAAAACAGATTTAAAAAAAAAAAAAAAAAAAAAAAAAAAACGACATTTTTTTTAAACAGACACAACAAAACTGCCACAGCTGAGCTGTGGATTACCTTCCCTATAACTGTTTCTATGCAAAATTTAAGCCAGCCATGTGGAAAAATTAGGCCTCAATAAGTTTTATCACCAAACATATGTTAAAAAACGATTAAACATGCCAGAAAACGTTTTAAAACACATTCTTATAAGAGTATGTATGTCTATTAATAAGCCTGATCCAGTCGCTATCACTGCATTTAAGGCTTTACTTACATTACTTCGGTATCAGCAGTATTTTCTTAGTCAATTCCATTCCTTAGAAAAATATATTACTGCACATACCTTAGCATATATCTCTATCAATCAGCCTGGTACCAGTCGCTTTCACTGCATTTAAAGGCTGTACTTACATTACTTCGGTATCAGCAGTATTTTCTTAGTCAATTCCATTCCTTAGAAAAATATTTTACTGCACATACCTTATTTGCAGGAAAACCTGCACGCCATTCCCCCTCTGAAGTACCTTACTCCTCAGAATGTGTGAGAACAGCAACTGGATCTTAGTTACGTCTGCTAAGATCATAGAAAAAACGCAGGCAGATTCTTCTTCCAAATACTGCCTGAGATAAACAGCACACTCCGGTGCCATTTAAAAATAACAAACTTTTGATTGAAGAAATAAACTAAGTATAAAAAACCACAGACTCTCACGACCTCCTATCTATGTTGAGACTTGCAAGAGAATGACTGGTAATGGCAGTTAGGGGAGGAGCTATATAGCAGCTTTGCTGTGGGTGGACTCTTGCAACTTCCTGTTGGGAAGGAGAATATATCCCATAAGTAATGGATGATCCGTGGACTGGATACACTTAACAAGAGAAAGGAATCCATAAAAAGATTTATAGCTAAGAAAGTGTTTAAGGGTTGGTCAATGGGGGAATAGAAAGAAAAAAATAAAAGGGAACCTATTACGACTGAGAGACTCTGAGTGCTGATTGGCTCATTGGGGCAGATATGTGGTGATTCTTTTGAAGAAAAGTTATTTTCTGCAGCTTTCATTTTGGCTTTTTCAGTGGCTTTGCGTATAAGCGAGTTGGTGGCCCCAAGTAAAAGATCAGTGGGGTACAGTTTGAAGGCAGGAGACAAATCAGTTTTAGTATTTATTAGTAAATTTAAGACTAATAGGGGTCATGGATAGCAATTAAAGAAACAGGAGATGAAATATGTCCAGTAGCATGTGTAAGTAGCTACTTGTAGGCAGGCCCTGCAGACGGAACATGTTTTTCAGGCACAAGGATGGTGGTCCTTTAACAAAATTTAGTTTAAAAAGGTATTTTATTTAGCAATTAGAGAACTAGGTTGGGAAGCCAATTTATTAGCTCCACACTCCTTTAGAATAGGAGCAGCCACAAATGCAGCCTCCCTAGGGGTGCCAGCAGAGCAGATAAAAAAGCTGGGCAGGTAGAAGTTGAATGTTTTTAGAAGATATATTTGGCCCTTGTCAAAAACTTATAAAAAATAATAATAATTGCGATGATATGTTATCTTGTTAAGTTAAGTTAAGCGTGCAGTTAATGTGTGAATCGTTTATTGTTACAGAGAGAGATTTTTTTTGCTTTTTTTAATTTTAAAACTTGTATTGAAATAAATCGAGGTATACAATGTGAGATAAAAATAAATCAGGAAACAAAAGAATAACTTGTGAGCAGGTTTACAATAAAAGGTAATGTTACAGACATGAAACATACAACAGAAACAAATTCAGGTTATGGGTACCATTTGCATAAGTTGAGAAATAGAGTCCCATTGATCAAGCTCTGGATGGAGCTTTAGGGCCCGTGTTTCTGGCGAGTCTTCAGACTCGCCAGAAACAGCAATTATGAAGCAGCAGTCACAAAGACCGCTGCTCCATAACCCTGTCCGCCTGCTCTGATGAGGCGGACAGGAATCGCCGGAATTCAACCCGATCGAGTATGATTGGGTTGATTGACACCTCCCTGCTGGTGGCCGATTGGCCGCGTGTCTGCAGGGGGCAGCATTGCACCAGCAGCTCTTGTGAGCTGCTGGTGCAATGCTGAATACGGAGAGCGTATTGCTCTCCGCATTCAGCGAGGTCTTGAGGACCTGATCCACACTGTCGGATCAGGTCCACAAGACCTATGATAAATAGGCCTCAAAATATTTTATACCAAAATCACACTACATCCCTGTAGTGTACTGTGATTATCTGTTTAGATACTCTTCCAAGAGAAAAATTATATAGTGGTATTCCTCTATGTGTTTAGTGCGCGTAAAATTATATTTTTCTAATTGAAGTGAGTGTGTTACTGTGTATTTCGACAAGGCTATGGGTGGAAGATAAATTTTTTTCCCAGTGTAGTGGAATCAGTTATTTTGCTGAATTAGCCATGATAGTAAGGAGTGTTAGTCTCAGTTTACACTTAATTTAAGGGAATTTATTAAAAGTGAAAAGCCAGGAATTGAAGGGGAGAATTATATTTAAAGCTGTTTCAATTTCTGGCTTTATTGAGAGCCAATATGACCTGGCTTTGGGGCATGTCTACCAGATATGTAAAAGGGTAGCAGTTTCCAATAGCCTCTCCAACACTCAGCTGTTGTGTTAGGAAACAGTTGATGTAACCTAGCAGGTGTGTAATACCACCTGCTTAGTAGGTTAATATTAATTTCCATCACTGAGATAGAGGATGAGGCTCTGGTCATTTGCTTAAATATGGTGCTCCACTCAGTGTGGGGCAAGTGGGTTCCAGTTTTAAATTCCCACTTAGCCACATATGTGAGAGGAGACATGTAAAGGGTTGAAGACAATAGTTTATATGTTAGTGATAATATCCCTTTATTGGATTGGGGCTGAAATCATAGGTCCTCAAAGCCTGTTAGTGGTTGTCTTAGTTGGGATTTGAAAGGGTGTGTTATTAAATAGTGTAATAATTGTATATATACATACCAGTTTTGAAATTTTGGCCCCATAAGGTTGCCAATCTCGGTATGGGATTTTAGTTTGCCATCTTGGTGTAAAAGGCAATGTGGTAATGAACTTTGTATATTAGGCAGTCACGGAAGTGGGAAAAAAAGATTACTCCCCAAAGGTGTCAGAGGTGAATATATAGTGGAGAATGAAGTATGTTTCCTAATGAGTTTTTCCCAAAGTTTAAATATTTCTGTTGTTGTCATAGATGTGGTGTTTTGGAAGTGGCGCTGGGTTGAAGGGATCCAACAGCTCCCACCCAGATGGGCCCTGTCGGAGAGTGAGTGTTCCAACAGGACCCATTCTTCATTTGATGTGTGTTTGCACCAATCCACGATTCTTGTTAAAAAAACAGCTTGTCTATAATTTGATAAATTGGGAGCTCCAATTCCTCCTATTTCTTTGGGGCGGTATAAAGTGTTGGTGGCAATTCAGGGTAACTAATGCAACCATATAAAAGAGTTTAGTTGCTTTTGTAAGTTGAATATCATATGATCTGGTAAAGGTATGGACAAGGTCTGGAGGAAATAAAAAATCTTTGGGATAATGATCATTTTGATTGCATTAACTTTTCCTAACCAGGAAAGGGGTTTAAGGTTCCAAGAGCATAATATATTTTATATGATGGATTTTAGGGCAGTAAAATTCAAAGAAATTATATCACCTAGGTATGGCGAGATGTAGACTCCAAGGTATTTTACGGCTTTAGTTTGTGTATGAAAACTAAATTGTTGTTGGATAGATTCTAAGGTGAGTGGTGTCTGGTTAATGCTTAGTAGTTAAGATTTTGTGATGTTAATGCTAAAGTTGGAGTATGTCCCATATATTTGTAGCATTTGTATCAAGGGAGGAATTGATCTTTCAGATTCGATTAGTGTCAGGAAGATATCATTGGCGTATAATGTGATCTTATATTCTGTTGGGCCAATTCTAAATCCTTGGATGTCTGTATTACTCCTGATGAATGAGACCAGAGCTTCTGTCACTATAACAAAACAGGGGTGATAAGGGACAGTCATGTCTTGTCCCTTTTGAAATGTTGCCTTTTGGTTATTATATAAGGTGCCATTTTTTCCTGTAAACCCTTGCCTAAAGCCAAGTTTTTGCATTATGTGATTTAAAAATAGCCAGTCTATCAATTAATTTCTCCGCATCCATAGAAAGGAACACGGAAGGAATTTTTTGTTGGTTAGCATGTTCCACGAGGTTAAGGATTTTAGTGGTATTGTCTCTAGCCTCTCTAAATAGAGTAAAACTGGCCTGATTAATATGTATGATAAAGACAGAGTTTATTCTGGAGGCCAGAATTTTTTGCGAACAGTTTGATATCAATATTCAATAGGGAAATTGGACAGAACTTAGTTGGTGTAGTGGGTGGTTTGCCTGGTTTAGGTAGAACTACAACCTGTGATTCCAGCATTAAGGGTGGCATTGTGTTATCCTTGGCTGCTTAATTAAAAAGTAATGTGAGATGGGGGCTAATATAGGGGAGAACATGCGGTAGTATTTGGCTGTGAAACCATCAGGGCCTGGACTCTTACCTATTTTCAAGGTTTTAATAGCTGAAAGGGTTTATTGCAGAGATATTGGCCTATTAATCTGTTTTTGTTGTTCTTCAGTTAGTAGAGTTGGTAATGGGCAATTATCAATATATTGTATTAAATTTGGTAAATAATCGTGGGATGATCTTTTTTAGGTTATATAGTGAAGTGTAGTAGTCATGAAAAGATTGCAATATTTCTGGAGTATTTTGTAAGGCTCATTTATGTGGAGGAAAGATTTCATATATGTAAGACTTAAATCTTTTTTTATTTAGTGCTCTGGCTAGTAGTTTGCCCGATCTATTGTTCTCAAAGTAAAACATGCTATTTGGTTTTTTTTACGTTGGGTCTGATATTCTATGTCCAAGAAGATGTCCAGTTCCTCCTGAACTGTGTATATGTCTCTCAGTATATTAGAGTTGGTTGGAGATTTTTTTAGTGCATGGCCTAGATGTGCGTATTTGTCTGCTAATTCTTGGTAGAGTTTACGTTAAGCTTGTTGGCGAAACGCTTTGAGTTTGATAAATTTGTCTCAAAGCACACATTTGTGTGCTTCACATATTGTGTAATTGTTATTGATAAAGTTTGTGTTGAGATTAAAATATTTGTTCATGGTATTAGTTAATTTGGTCACTGAATCAGGGTGATCTAGGAGGGACTGAGGGGGCGTTTGGCCAAGAAAATTTTAGTTTAACAGTCGAATGGTCTGACCAAAGTGTAGGGGAAATAACGCAATTGTGCAAATGGGAGAGTCCCTTTTGATTTGTAAAAATATAGTCCAGCGTAGTGTAAGTTTTATTAGGGTGAGAGAAAAACGTGTAATCTCTATTATGGTGTATAAACCTCCATGTATTATATAGGTTCAAGTCTTTTAATCCGTTTCATAGTGTAGTGGTGAGTTTGCGGGGGACTTGGATTGTAGGATTAATGCTGTCAATTTTGGGCTGTATGGGGACATTAAAGTCTCCAGCTAGGTATATTGGGCCTTTGGCTAGATCAAGTATTTTCTTGAACATGTTGTGAAAGAATAGGGATTGGTTGGTATTTGGGGCGTATATATTGATGAGCATTATGGGTCTCCCGTATAGCAGACCCGTCAGACCTAGAAACCTCCTCTCTTTCTCTGTGATTTTTTTATCTAAATTTAATGGGAGAGATTTATTGATTAAGATACTTACACCATTTTTTTTTAGTTGGACCTGAGCTATGGTAATGGGTGGTGAATATTTTCCCAAAGTATTTGGGTTCTTTGTGCTGTTTAAAATGTGTTTCTTGCAGGGAAAGTATATCTGTGTGACCTTTCACTAAACCTGATAAGGCTTTGGATCGTTTATGGGGCGAGTTCAACCCTTTTGCGTTTTGAGTTAATAGGTTTAAGTGACAAATGGGATTGTGCTTAGAGTGTGGCATTGACATAAGGAAAGAGTTTGGCAGGTGTCAGGGAAGTAGAATATGCTTTAGTACAAAATATAACTGAATGTTGAGCAAAATTGTAAACATCAAGGCATTGTAAGTACCAAAATATAACAAATAATAACATAACATTTCAATCAGAGAAAGCATAGAAAACAAACAAGACAAAGGGGACTATTTATCATGGGCCAAATGGCCCCTGATGCCCCTGTTTCTGCGGGAGCCTTCAGGCTCACCAGAAACAGCAGTTATGAAGCAGCTGTCCTAAGACTGCTGCTTCATAACTGGTCCACTGCCTCTGAGGCTGCAGTTGTCAATTCGCCCGATCCTAAATGATCGGGTTGATTGACACCAATTGCTAGTGACCGTGAATCTGCAGGAAGCTGCATTGCACAAGCAATTCACCAGAACTGCTTGTGCAATGTTAAATGCCAACAAAGTATGCTGTCGGCATTCAGCGATGTCTGTTAGACATGATGCGCTACAGTGTTTCAAATCGGACAGATAATGATAAATCAGCCCCAAAATGAACAAACAGAACAAATCAAACAAACAAAGGGCTTTCTTCCTAATATAGGTCATATTGAGAGTAATCATGGGGGTATGAGTATAGCCAGCCCTAAAGGCAGATTTAACTTGTTGGGAGATATCTATCCTGGGCTTAGATAATACAGTGAGTGTAGTAGCTAGGAAGACATTTAGAGTTTTGTAGTTAGTAACTAGTATAGGCAACTAAATGTTTTTTTTTTTTGTTTTTAGTTGTGGTGCAAGACAAAAATTAATAAATGAATATGGCCTGTGTGGCTAGTGGAGTAATTCTAAATAACCTCTATGGCAAGCATGTAGTTTAGGTTTTCCAAAACCATTAGAAGTACCCCATTCTAGCTATATTGTTTAAACAAGGTACAATTGGTATAATATTGATAATGGGATCAACTCGGGATTCAATATAGTTTGCATGACCTTAGAAACCTCTACCGGTTCTAAACCATAAAGAGAAAGCACAAGTTGTTCAGTTTTGCAAACTAGGGGTTCTGCAGATCAGACGGGCATTGGTCTGAAGGACCCATATTTGGGTTGAAAAGCCCTAGCTATATGGGATCCTTTTATTGCATAGTAGTGTGGTGAGAGGTGCAAACTCCTTTCTCCTTTGCAATGTTTGGGGGGATAAGTCTTGGTAAAACTGCAGGACATTGCCCAAGAAGCAGACTGGTTGCATTTTGCGCAATTGATTCAGAAGCTTTTGCTTTTCCAAAAAGTTTTTGAAATGAATAATAATGTCTCTAGGTGGGGCAGAATCAGATGGTTTAGGTCTGAGTAATCTGTCGGCCCGGATTCATAGGATATCTGTACTGCAGTTAGAGTCTTTTAGTTGTTGGAATAGCGTTTCTAAGTAGACTGGGAAATCACAATGGAGGACACTCTCAGGGACTCCCCGATTCGAATGTTCTTACGTCAACTATGGTTTTCCTCCTGTTTTTCTTGTAATGCTGAGATGGTTTCTTGTTGTGAGGTAACTTGATCTATTAAATTCTGCACATCTTCTTTAATTTCTTGCTGACAACTTTATAATGATTTTACTTGAAACCCCAGGGAATGGATGTCTTGTTTAATGCCTGCCAATTCTTCTCTTATGCAAGTACGAATAATGTCCACAATATCTTGTTTAGAATGCAAGTCATGGAGAATGGATGTAGAAAGGTGTGCATCATCTGTTTGTGGACTGGGGTCAGTGCTGCCCTGAGGAACTGCAGAAAGCCGTTTGCCTCTAGTGTCTGAAGGATCAGGGGTGTGCAGATAAGATGATATAGTAAGGGATTTTCCTGAAGAGGATTTGGAGAGTTTATCTTGTTTTAGAGTTCTTTTAGTAGCCATGGTCATGTATTACAATTGTAGGTTTGTTGTATTGTAGCACTGGGATTTTACAATGTAAATTTATTTCTGGTTACAATATTCATTGTAAATTCAATGTATGGTGTGTCTCTCAGGGATAGTAATGGATTCCGTGGGTCGCAGGGATTATGCTGGTCTTGGTGTGGGAAGAGCTGCAGCTAGGCGTGTATATACTGGATAGGTAGGGTTCAGTAATAGTAGCAACTCAAGAAATAGCCGCACCACCAATCTGCAAAAGTAATCAGGAGTTTATTTAGCCAGACTGCACAAATCAACAACGTTTCGGACAGGTATCCTTAGTTATGTATAGTTAAACAGGCACTGACCACATCCTTAAATACCTATACAAAACCCACCCCCAAACCCAAGCCACATGTACACAGTACACCTTTACAATATACCTCCATCTAGTGGTCATTACAAAATGTATACAATCAATGCATCAAGTTTACACATAGCCTATACATATAAAATATATTCACCTATTTACATAGTACATAATTTTTATTCCATTTTTAATCCCAAGATTACATCTCTAACATAATATCCATTCGTGTGTTACAGAAAAATTGACCAGTCAAGCTTTTTATTCATCCCCCCTGTACTCAACGTACCAAGTTCAAAAATCCAAAACGCCTCTTGTTTTTCAAGTAATTTGATACGATCACCCCCTCCTTGGATGTTTAACCTGTTCTATGATTTGAAACCTAAGTTGGCTCACGTTATGACCAACTGACAAAAAATGATGAGCTTCTGGGGCATCAATTTCTTTGGTCCTGATACTACTTTTATGCTGGGTAATACTTTCACGTACAGTGCGGGTGGTCTCCCCTACATACCCTAGCCCACTTGGGCATTTTATTAAGTAAACCACAAAATCAGTGTTACAGGTATGATGACCTCTAATATTATATTTTTACCTGAACTTGGATGATTAAATGTTGAGTATCACAAAGGGATATACAGACTGCGCAAAATATGAGGGTTTTTTAGCTTAAAGATTTTAGGGATTTTTCTCCAGAATCCCCAAAACAAAAGACATACAGGAAAGGATTATAAAATCTAAAAGCGCCAATTCAGGCAAATACCCACAAAAAAGAGAGCAAATAATATAAAAAAGAATTAGATAGTTTATTTTTCCTTAAAAAATGTTTATATAAAAAAGGTTCTTAAAAAAATATATATATATATATATATATATATATATATATATCGATGGGAAAGAGGAAATCAAGAGGGCGCACAGCTTGTCACTAGAATAGATATTAGCTAGTTTGTTACTTTCTAAACAATGATGTTATAGTAGTGGAATACAGGAAGAGGGCATAAAAAATAATAAATAATAATAATAATAATGTCCTTGGATTGTTATTGTATTCAAAAAAGTTCAGTATTATACTTTAGAATATTCGACAATTCTATGTCTGAGGTGAGTGAATTTGTGCTTACCAGAGGTAACCTCAATCATATGAGGTAAGTTGTAGACTTGTTTGGGTTAGAGATGTTTCTTTGGCTCTTGTCCAGTCGATTTGCCTTTGTTCTTTACTGGAGGAATCTTTCTTTTAGTGAAACCCTTTGGATCTTTGTTTCCAGGGGACTCCTGGCAGCGGTATGTTGTTTTGAATGAAACTCCTGGACTCTCTGGTATCGTTTGTTGAAAGGCAATGGAAAATCCTGGACTCTCTTTTTCCTCTTGGTGATGAGAGTCTGGGTTGTCTCAGGTGTTCATATCGGTTGAGATGGAATGAGAAAAGAAAACAAGAACATAGTGTAATAACGTTTAAATAAAAAAGCTCTTTTTATTAGAACTAAGTAAATGTGCTTACATCAAATGCCCTCAATCAGAGTATCAAATGCCCTCAATCAGAGTATGAGGTAAGTAATAGACATGGAATAAGTATTTCGATCTCCTGGTCAGTTCTCTGGTTGGCTGCAGTGCAAAGTTTGCCCAATGCAGTATGTGATTGCATTGGGCAAACTTTGCACTGCAGCCAACCAGAGAACTGACCAGGAGATCAAAATACTTATTCCATGTCTATTACTTACCTCATACTCTGATTGAGGGCATTTGATGTAAGCACATTTACTTAGTTCTAATAAAAAGAGTGTAAATACTGATTTGTATATAACTGTTAAATAAAATAAAAGTTCTTTCAGTTTTTAACCTGTTTGGTCCTGGTGTCTTTTTATTTTAGGGGTATTTAAGTTTTTAAAAAACAATTTAGATTGAAATCTAGGTTTAACCCTTTAGGTTTTAGGGTTTGTAGTTCAAAGATCCATTTGGCCTCTTTTTGGAGGAGGGCATAGGATAGGTTGCCCCCTCTCTTTTTCTCATTTACTTTGGTTATAGCTGTATAGTTAAAATATTTTAAATTATTATTACAACACATCCTGAAGTGTTTTGCGACGGGGAGATCCTTATTACGTTCCTTTTCTGAGTTTTCTATGGAGTTAATATGTTCTCTAATTCTTTCTCTTACTGTTCTCTCTGTCTCTCCTACATACTGTTTTTCACATTTTTTACACGTAATTAAATAAATTACATTACTGTCCATACATCTGATTGTCTCCTTAATTTTGTATTCTTTCATTGTTATATTTGATTTAAAGCTTTTTGTTTTATTAGCATGTTTGCATGCTTTGCAAGATATGCATGGGTAAAAACCTTGTAATTTTTCACCAAGAATTCCTTTTGTAGTATTGCTATTTTTATGTTTAAAAGTTGGTGCTAGTTTACTTTTTAGATTTTTTGTTTTTTTTATAGACGTATTTTGGTTTATTTGGAAGTTTTTCTCCTAGATGGGGGTCAGATTTAAGAATTTTCCAGTGGGTTTTTATTATTTTTTCTACTTTAACCCTGTCCTCGCTATACTCCGTGATAAAGGGTAGGAAAATGTATTCACTATTTGTTGGTATAGTTTTCTTTGATTTGTATTGTAGAATATCTTTTCTGTCTAGATTTTTAATTTTTTGTCTTTCCGTTTCTATTATCTCTTCCGAGTATCCTCTTTCTATAAATTTATTTTTGAGGATTGTTGACTGAATTTCAAAATATTCTTTTTCTTTACAATTTCTTTTTAATCTTAGAAACTGGCCCTTAGGGATGTTTCCTTTCCACCTTTTTAAATGACAGCTACTTTCATGAATGAAATTGTTAGCGTCTACTTCCTTAAAAAATGTTTTAGTTGATAATTTTTCATTAATTATGTTAATTTCAAGATCAAAATAGTGAACTTTATTTGTGCTGATATCAGCGGTAAACTTTAGGTTCTGATTATTAATGTTCATGCTGTCTAGGCAATTAGTTAGATCTTCTCTGGTTCCATTCCATATAAGAAACAGATCATCTATGAATCTCTTATAGACAATTATGTTATCTTTATATGGACTATGATTGAGAAATTGATTTTCCCAGGCTCCCATGAACAGATTTGCGTAGCTAGGGGCAAATTTTGTGCCCATAGCTGTGCCGCAAATCTGTTCATAGTAGTTTTCTTCATATAAGAAGAAATTGTGGGTAAGAATAAACCTTATACTGTCTATTAAGAATTCTCTTTGATCTTTCTTAATTTCCTTATCATCTCTTAGAAATTTTTCTATAGCAAGTATCCCGTCATCGTGTCTAATTGACGTATATAAGGATTGCACATCACATGTGACTACTAAATAATCCTTCTTCCATTCAAATTCTTCTAATAATAATAATAAATTGGTTGAATCTCTTAAAAAAGAATCAAGCGTGGTCACATATTTTTGTAGATATTTATCAATGTAAGCTGATAGATTTGCTGTTAATGAATCTATACCAGCTATAATTGGTCTCCCTGGGGGTTTAATTACCGATTTGTGAATTTTTGGGAGAGCGTACAGTACTGGCATAATAGGATATTTAGTAGATAGATTTACTGGGAAACAGCAAAGGCTGTCCTTAGAGGGCACATTAAGGTCTTTTTATGTACACAGACAGAGCTACAACTTTCAAATACAGTAAGAAATTGTTATAATACATATATTGCCTTCAGATCCAATGGTAACTGGAAGAGATATATTGAGGCCAAATCTCAGTGGGATATCTTTTTAAAACAAAAGGCTATGCAAGAGGGTCTAAAACAGAAGGCTCTGTATAGAGGGTTTACCGGCAGGGCTGCAAAGTATTTGACTAGAATTGCTAAACCAAAAGACAGTATTCGGATTACAGCTATTAGACAGAATGGCAACAGATATACGCAGACAGAAGAAATAAAGAAAGTATTTCATAATTATTTTCAGGGAATTTACAAGGCAGATTCTCCCAATTATGTAGATAGAGAGGTATTCTGGTCTAGGTTAAAACTTCCAAGAATTTCGCTTGAGGAAGCACGAGATTTAAATCTGCCAATTACTTTACAAGAAATAAATACGGCAATTAAACAAGCTAATCTTAATAAAGCCTCTGAACCTGATTGCCTTCCTATAGAGTTCTATAGAATGCTGCAAGAGGAGGTGACCCCAATTTTATGTAATCTATTCAATAGCTACTATAGTTCGCAGTTAAGATGTTCTAGATATTTTACAGCATCTAACGTCTCGCTTATTTTAAAGAAAAACAAGGACCTGGAGAGGGTTGAGTCATATAGACCTATATTATTACTAAACGCAGACTATAAATTACTAACGTCGATTATAGCTACTCGATTACAACCGGTCCTTAGAAGTATTATACACAAGAATCAAGTTGGTTTTATGCAGGGGAGAAACCCAGTAAAAAGCATTCGTAAGACTATGCTGGTTCTAGACTATTTCTGGAACAACCTATCAAGGAAAGCCGGGGAAAGACTGGATGCTGCTATAGTGGCGTTGGATGCACAGAAAGCTTTCGATTGCATAGATTGGGGTCATTAGTTCGCGGCGATAGATAAATTCGGGTTCAGTGGTCACTTTGGTAATTTTATTAAGTTGATCTATAGTAACCCGGTTTCCTCTATCATTGTAAACAATGTATCCACAGATTTTTTCTCTCTCTATAGAGGCACAAGGCAAGGCTGTCCCCCATCCCCCCTTTTATATAATATTTCACTTGAGCCATTAGCCATAATGCTGCATGATCAATTTGAGGGTATCTCTATTCGGGGGCATAAGTTTACTCTTTCATTATATGCAGACAATTTACTGCTTTTTCTAAATAGTGTGGAAGCTAATCTACCGATATTGCTAAAAATATTGCATTTGTTTGGCTCAATATCAGGTTATAAAATCAATTCAAGCAAATCCAAGCTATTATGGATAAGGAAACCATCAAAAGGCAATGTGATGCATCCCTTCAAAGAAACCAACCATATAAACTACCTAGGTATAGTTCTAAGTAATAATCCGTTAGAGTGGTACACTTTGAATTTCCCATTATGTTTGAAGGAAATCCAGAAACATTTAGATAATTGGATCAATCTCCCAATCTCACTTATACCACGTATTATGTTAATCAAGACAATTCTATTCCCTAAGTTACTGTATCTGCTACAGAATATCCCTGTATTGCTCAAAAGTAGAGACATTCCGAGATTTAATCAAATGTGTTCCAAGTTTATATGGAAGGGGGGGAAGTCATGGATTGCGCTAAATAGGTTAATGAATGTTAATATGGCCGCAGGGCTATCGTTCCCTAATATTAAATATTATAACTGGGTTACATTACTAAAATATGCTATTGATTGGATTACTGAAAAAGAGTATGTCACTTTATATCAGTGTGAATCCAGTATTATTACCCCATTTGATTTGAATGCCATATTGCATTGTCCAATTAGGAACCTGCCCTGTAACATTGATAATCTGATAACGTTTAAAAATATTATCAGGGCGTGGAAATTAAGGTAATTCCATTTGCAACTAAATTTTTAACAATTCAAGGAAACCCAGAATTCCAACCTGGGTACCAGTCTCAAGTCTTTCAGGGCTGGCGGGAGAGAGGCTTAAAGGGACACTGTACCCAAAAATTTTCTTTCGGGATTCAGATTGAGTATGAAATTTTAAGCAACTTTCTAATTTACTCCTATTTTCAAATTTTCTTCATTCTCTTGGTATCTTTATTTGAAATGCAAGAATGTAAGTTTAGATGCCGGCCCATTTTTGGTGAACAACCTAGGTTGTCCTTGCTGATTGGTGGATAAATTCCTCCACCAATAAAAAAGTGCTGTCCAGAGTACTGAAACCAAAAAACAGCTTAGATGCCTTCTTTTTCAAATAATGATAGCAAGAGAATGAAGAAAAATTGATAATAGGAGTAAATTAGAAAGTTGCTTAAAATTGCATGCTCTTTCTGAATTACAAAAGAAAAAATTTGGGTTCAGTGTCCCTTTAAGATATGTTAGACAGCTAATTGTAGAACCTGGTTTAATTGATTAATTTAATTCTATTAGATGTAAGTACGGAATCCAGAACAAGAATTTTTTCGCCTATCTCCAAATACAACATTATTTAACCCATGTTCAAACAGAATGTAAACCTAATTGGAGTACGGGCCCGTTAGTGGTCGGGATAAAAATATATCAAGCAGGAAGTTTTTCAATATCTACTTTTTATAATATTCTGAACACTAATATTAAAACCAGACAAATCAAGGATATATAGCAGATATGGTTAAGACATTTTTCGGAGATAGATATTACAGATATACAGAAAAGCCTCCTAATAATTAATGACTCCTGGGTCCCCACAGCATGGCGTGAGTCCCAGTTAAAATTATTATATAATGTATACATTACCCCAGGTAAAATGACCGTGTGGTATAAAAAAGTGTATTTGTGCACAAAATGTAGTAAAGAGAATGCTGATATTATGCATTGTTTGTGGCTCTGTCCTAAGATTACACAATTCTGGAACAAGATATTTTACTGGATTAAGCGGGTAGTTAATCCTAGAATGAATATAGGCCCACAAGATATGGTGTTTCTTATTACACGTTCGACGGGTGGTAGGGAGCACAAACTTATCAATACATTGCCAATATTAGCCCGTAACATCATTTTGAAAAATTGGAAGGCTGCACATGCGCCAAAATTCTCAGAATTTATGAAAGCAGTTACTATGCAAGTTATAATGGAACAGTACAATATACAAAATTTAAATAATGAGCAGGTTCAATCTTTCTTCCATAAATGGGAGGGTGTAATTAAATCACTCCTGTACAGTACTCAAATTCAATTAGTTAGCCCAATGAGTAATTCCATTTTTGTGCTTTAAAATATACTTACAGGTCATTTTCCTAAAGAATGGTCAATTAGTTAAGAGAAAAGGGAATTGTTTATATTTTAGTTTTCATTTTTTCTCCTTCTTTTCCCCCCCATTGGTGTGGTCCCCTGAATGTGGATTGATTGGACTGATATGAATGTTTGAGTGTGGCTGGATGTATGTGGGTAATATGTTACATACATGGATATCTGAATGTAATCCAACATAGATAATATTCAATTTAGATAATAGACAATGTTAAGGGGAAGGCTCTGTTCTCCCCCTTCTGGGGGAAATTATCCTTTAACACATGATGTAGATGTGATACATCTGAGGGTCTGTCTCTCATTTCTCCCTTATTCACTTGATTTCTTTTCTTTTCAGTTTTTTTTTTTTTGTTTTCTTTTTTTTTTTTTTGTGCCCTAGAATCTTAGTTTGGACCGTTAATGGTCCTGTATTGGTTTAAGTAAGATATGCGTATTGGGTACATTATGTCAAGTAGGAATGGATATTGTTTAATTTGTTTTGTATTATAAGGTTGATCCATTTATCATAAAAGGTCATAAGCATGTTTATTTAGATGTCCGTGTATTTGAAAACTAATAAAAAAAAGATTTAAAAAAAAAAAAGGGAAGTAGATAGTCATATTCTTTTTCATTAATAATTCCTTTTTCAGTTGCTTTATCTAGATGATGTTTCAAAAAAACTTTATAAATCATCGTAGGATTACATCTCAATTTTTTATATGTGTTGGTATCATTTATTAATTCATCTATCATGTTCCTATATGCTTCTCTATCTAGGACGACAATACCTCCTCCCTTGACTGCCGGTTTTATGATAATCTCTTTATTTTGTTCTAATTCTTTAATTAACATTTTTTGTTTAGTTGTGATATTATGTTTTATTTTAGTATTTTGCTTTATATTGCTAATGTCTTCTAAAACTAATTTTTCAAAGGTTTCAATGAATAAACCTTTTTCTTGTTTAGGATAAAAATTAGATTTGTTTTTGAGACCTGAGTGAATGTATTCAGTACTGTTTGAGACTCCTGGTTCGTTTACGGATGTTGTCATATTCAGATTTCTTTCTAAAGGAGTTTTCAGGAAATATTTTTTAAGTGTCAAGTTTTAAATGAATTTATTTGCATCAACGAATGTGTCAAATTTATTTAATGTTCTAGTCGGTGCAAATGACAACCCTTTGTTCAATATCTCTATGTGTTTATTTTCCAATTTAATTTTGCTCAAATTGAAAATTCCATTTTCCTTTATCTCTTCCTTTTTACCCTCTGGGTGTTTCTGTGTGTTCCTTCTACTCTTTCTCTGTAACCCTCGTCCTCTCTTTCCTCGTCGTCTGAGTGGTTTCTTTTTCTTCTTGTTCCCTGGTGCTGTTGACCTACCCTTAAAAAATGTGCAGTATGTTCTTTAGTGTTATCTCCTGTGGTGTTTTGTATCCTTGTTTCTGTGTTGTGATCTAATGGGTTGAGTCTGTTTGATGTCGGAATTCTCCATTAATCTTTATTAGGTCTAGTTTCAGTGTATTCAGTCCTATCAGCATTTGCTTTATAATTCCCATTTTTGTTATGGTAATATGTTATCTTTAGGTGTATATCGTTTTTGTTGTTCTTGATCCCTTCCATAGTGATTATAATCATAATTCATTCTCTGATAACTATTAAAACTGTTGTAGTTATTTTCATATTTATATCTATGGTGATGGTTTACTGTTTGCCATTCTGGTCTTAAATAAGAACCATTTTCCCATGCAGTTTCTTTATTGTTCATATGGCTATAATTAGAAAACTGGTTTCCTTGTCTATAATCTTTATAGTAGTGATAGTCTTGTCTCTGGGTGTTGTAATTTCTTTTTTTAATCTCCCTGGTTGTTTTTATAGGGTTTTTCTATGTTAGACTCCCTTACATTTGTTTCAACTACTTTTTGAGTACCATTGTCTTTCAAAGTTTGTGTGTCTAATTTTTTGTGTGTATTATCTCTTCTCCACTTGTGGCTAATATATGCCTCACTGTTTGGTTTTTTTCTCATTCATTTCATAATCTTCTCTATCTCTTTCAAATTTGTTTAATTTGATTCTTATAAGTTCATCTTTCGTGTATTTCATTCGTTTTTTAAGAGATTCTTCTCTCCTTTTATATTCCTCCAATCCTTTATAGTCAGATAGTTTTAATTCTAGATCATTAATCTCATTACCTAAGGTTATCAGTAATTCTTCCCTATATTCTTTTATCAAAGTCATTAATTTAGCAGAAGCTTCCTCTAAAATTTCATTCCATTTTTTCTTAAAGTCATCTGAGTCAATTTTGAATGAGCATTCTTTTATAATACGTAAGCCTCTGGGCACCCTTTTTGCACTCAAATATTCATTAATAAAAATGCATTCTGTCTTATGTCTTATTTCAAGAATCAATTTCTTTTCTAAAACATTCATGTATTCCTTTATTTTTTCTTTCTCAAAAATTTTATGAATATTATCATAGATAGATGACCTTAAATCAAATATATCTGTTTTGTCAGTTTTTTTAGTTTCTTTACTTGTATTGTTATTTCCTCTTTCCATTATAGACAAATCAGTAATATTACTAGTGCTCTCCATTTATGCTGCTAGACTGTATTAGAGAAATGGTCAAAGGAGTATCACAAAGGGATATACAGACTGCGCAAAATATGAGGGTTTTTTAGCTTAAAGGTTTTAGGGATTTTTCTCCAGAATCCCCAAGACAAAAGACATACAGGAAAGGATTATAAAATCTAAAAGCGCCAATTCAGGCAAATACCCACAAAAAAGAGAGCAAATAATATAAAAAAGAATTAGTTTATTTTTCCTTAAAAAATGTTTATATAAAAAAGGTTCTTAATATATATATATATATATATATATATATATATATATATATATATATTATGAGCAGTAATTTTTATAACTCTATATGAAAGTCGTAAGTTAATAACAATATTAAAAATATAAATGAGTTTCTGATTAGATATAATCTGCAATTATTCAATAGCCCAAAATAATCGTGATTGGCCAATCAATAGTACTCAATGTTAAAAATTACTCAAAGCAACATATAATACTGCTATCCAACGTGTGTTAGTGTCAGCTTATTTAACTGTATTAGTGTCAGCTTTTACATCTAACACATTTGATACAATAATGCCTCCTTTGAACCAAATATAACAGATATTCAATAGTAATGATAGTGTCCGTTGTTTGTTCAAAAAAGCACAGTACTTTCGGATTGTTATGATCCTACAAATGCATTTAGTGCTACAGGTACCTGTTTGAAGTTCCTTTCACTGTGGTATTTCAATACTGATACCTCCGTGTGAAAACTGATGCCTCCATGTGAAGACCGATGCCTCCGTGTAAAAGACCGATGCCTCCGTTTCAGCTGATCCTGGAGCCTCACATGTAACCCAGCTTCAAAACTGCTGTAATCCCCAAACTTTGCGCCTTCTCCGGATGAGGCGCTGATTGGTTTGTTGGTGGGGGAGTGCCTCGTTTAAGCAGTGGGATGCCGGCTCTACAGCTGATCCTCTCTTCTGTTCCTTAACGTGTAGTAGGAGATCCGCAACACGTTTCCGCTGAAAATAACTTCAGCCTTTGTCAAGCTTGATCTCCAATGTTGGCAATGGCTTTAAATAGGCCTCCATTTTATTTCATTGGTTCCTAGTTTAGACCAATGTTGGTCGAGTTGTATGTCATTAAGTTTTTAATATCACATATTAGGAGTAAAGATGTCCATGTTTTTCTTATAGATTTCAAACCTATTAGACATGTTATCTCTATAAGTTATAAATTTGTTTCTAATACACTTAACAAGTTTATTTTCAATTATGCCAGTTCATTTATAACAGTTAATTTATAACCATTCACTATTTTGGGCATTTGTAAAATTGATGTATCATATAAGACTTTTTGTGTTTTCAACAAACGATTTTCAAAAAACTAAGTAAATTTCAAAAAAACTTTTTTTTATTATTTATTATAAAGGGATTTAGTAAGATTTCATTCTAGAAGCCTTATTAATCAAAAAAGAAAGTAGTTTTAAATATAGTTTTAAAAAATAATGGTGTAAATACTGATTTGTATATAACTGTTTAATAAAATAAAAGTT
Source organism: Bombina bombina (assembly GCF_027579735.1). Taxonomy (NCBI): domain Eukaryota; kingdom Metazoa; phylum Chordata; class Amphibia; order Anura; family Bombinatoridae; genus Bombina; species Bombina bombina. The sequence continues at coordinate 878,217,644 of NC_069500.1, forward strand.
CTTTCATTTTTAACCTGTTTGGTCCTGGCGTCTTTTTATTTTAGGGGTATTTAAGTTTTTAAAAAACAATTTAGATTGAAATCTAGGTTTAACCCTTTAGGTTTTAGGGTTTGTAGTTCAAAGATCCATTTGGCCTCTTTTTGGAGGAGGGCATAGGATAGGTTGCCCCCTCTCTTTTTCTCATTTACTTTGGTTATAGCTGTATAGTTAAAGTATTTTAAATTATTATTACAACACATCCTGAAGTGTTTTGCGACGGGGAGATCCTTATTACGTTCCTTTTCTGAGTTTTCTATGGAGTTAATATGTTCTCTAATTCTTTCTCTTACTATTCTCTCTGTCTCTCCTACATACTGTTTTTCACATTTTTTACACGTAATTAAATAAATTACATTAGTGTCCATACATCTGATTGTCGCCTTAATTTTGTATTCTTTCATTGTTATATTTGATTTAAAGCTTTTTGTTTTATTAGCATGTTTGCATGCTTTGCAAGATATGCATGGGTAAAAACCTTGTAATTTTTCACCAAGAATTCCTTTTGTGGTATTGCTATTTTTATGTTTAAAAGTTGGTGCTAGTTTACTTTTTAGATTTTTTTGTTTTTTTATAGACGAATTTTGGTTTATTTGGAAGTTTTTCTCCTAGATGGGGTTCAGATTTAAGAATTTTCAAGTGGGTTTTTATTATTTTTTCTACTTTAACCCTGTCCTCGCTATACCCCATGATAAAGGGTAGGAAAATTTCTTCACTATTTGTTGGTATAGTTATCTTTGATTTGTATTGTAGAATATCTTTTCTGTCTAGATTTTTAATTTTTTGTCTTTCCGTTTCTATTATCTCTTCCGAGATCCTCTTTCTATAAATTTATTTTTGAGGATTGTTGACTGAATTTCAAAATCTTCTTTTTCTTTACAATTTCTTTTTAATCTTAGAAACTGTCTCTTAGGGATGTTTCCTTTCCACCTTTTTAAATGACAGCTACTTTCATGAATGAAATTGTTAGCGTCTACTTCCTTAAAAAATGTTTTAGTTGATAATTTTTCATTAATTATGTTAATTTCAAGATCTAAATAGTGAACTTTATTTGTGCTGATATCAGCGGTAAACTTTAGGTTCTGATTATTAATGTTCATGCTGTCTAGGCAATTAGTTAGATCTTCTCTGGTTCCATTCCATATAAGAAACAGATCATCTATGAATCTCTTATAGACAATTATGTTATCTTTATATGGACTATGATTGAGAAATTGATTTTGCCAGGCTCCCATGAACAGATTTGCGTAGCTAGGGGCAAATTTTCTTTCTTAATTTCCTTATCATCTCTTAGAAATATTTCTATAGCAAATATCCCGTCATTGTGTCTAATTGACGTATATAAGGATTGCACATCACATGTGACTAGTAAATAATCCTTCTTCCATTCAAATTCTTCTAATAATAATAATAAATTGGTTGAATCTCAAATAAGAATCAAGCGTGGTCACATATTTTTGTAGATATTTATCAATGTAAGCTGATAGATTTGCTGTTAATGAATCTATACCAGCTATAATCGGTCTCCCTGGGGGTTTAATTACCGATTTGTGAATTTTTGGGAGAGCGTACAGTACTGGCATAATAGGATATTTAGGAAGTAGATAGTCATATTCTTTTTCATTAATAATTCCTTTTTCAGTTACTTTATCTAGATGATGTTTCAAAAAAACTTTATAAATCATTGTAGGATTACATCTCAATTTTTTATATGTGTTGGTATCATTTATTAATTCATCTATCATGTTCCTATATGCTTCTCTATCTAGGATGACAATACCTCCTCCCTTGTCTGCCGGTTTTATGATAATCTCTTTATTTTGTTTTAATTCTTTAATTAACATTTTTTGTTTAGATGTGATATTATCTTTTATTTTAGTTTTTTGCTTTATATTGCTAATGTCTTCTAAAACGAATTTTTCAAAGGTTTCAATGAATAAACCTTTTTCTTGTTTAGGATAAAAATTAGATTTGTTTTTGAGACCTGAGTGAATGTATTCAGTATTGTTTGAGACTCCTGGTTCATTTACGGATGTTGTCATATTCAGATTTCTTTCTAAAGGAGTTTTCAGGAAATATTTTTTAAGTGTCAAGTTTCAAATGAATTTATTTGCATCAACGAATGTGTCAAATTTATTCAATGTTCTAGTCGGTGCAAATGACAACCCTTTGTTCAATATCTCTATGTGTTTATTTTCCAATTTAATTTTGCTCAAATTGAAAATTCCATTTTCCTTTATCTCTTCCTTTTTACCCTCTGGGTGTTTCTATGTGTTCCTTCTACTCTTTCCCTGTAACCCTCGTCCTCTCTTTCCTCGTCGTCTGAGTGGTTTCTTTTTCTTCTTGTTCCCTGGTGCTGTTGACCTACCCCTAAAAAATGTGCAGTATGTTCTTTAGTGTTATCTCCTGTGGTGTTTTGTATCCTTGTTTCCGTGTTGTGATCTAATTGGTCGAGTCTGTTTGATGTTGGAATTCTCCATTCATCTTTATTAGGTCTAGTTTCAGTGTATTCAGTCCTATCAGCATTTGCTTTATAATTCCCATTTTTGTTATGGTAATATAAGTTATCTTTAGGTGTATTTCGTTTTTGTTGTTCTTGATCCCTTCCATAGTGATTATAATCATAATTCCTTCTCTGATAACTAGTAAAACTGTTGTAGTTATTTTTATATTTATATCTATGGTGATGGTTTACTGTTTGCCATTCTGGTCTTAAATAAGAACCATTTTCCCATGCAGTTTCTTTATTGTTCATATGGCTATAATTAGAAAACTGGTTTCCTTGTCTATAATCTTTATAGTAGTGATAGTCTTGTCTCGGGGTGTTGTAATTTCTTTTTTTATCTCCCTGGTTGTTTTTATAGGGTATTTCTATGTTAGACTCCCTTACATTTGTTTCAACTACTTTTTGAGTACCATTGTCTTTCAAAGTTTGTGTGTCTAATTTTTTGTGTGTATTATCTCTTCTCCACTTGTGGCTAATACATGCCTCACTGTTTGTTTTTTTCTCATTTATTTCATAATCTTCTCTATCTCTTTCAAATTTGTTTAATTTGATTCTTATAAGTTCATCTTTCGTGTCTTTCATTAGTTTTTTTAAGAGATTCTTCTCTCCTTTTATATTCCTCCAATCCTTTATAGTCAGATAGTTTTAATTCTAGATCATTAATCTCATTACCTAAGGTTATCAGTAATTCTTCCCTATATTCTTTTATCAAAGTAATTAATTTAGCATAAGCTTCCTCTAAAATTTCATTCCATTTTTTTCTTAAAGTCATCTGAGTCAATTTTGAATTAGCATTCTTTTTTAATACGTAAGCCTCTAGGCACTCTTTTTGCACTCAAATATTCATTAATAAAAATGCATTCTGTCTTATGTCTTATTTCACGAATCAATTTCTTTTCTAAAGCATTCATGTATTCCTTTATTTTTTCTTTATCATCTAAATTTGCTCTGGGAATGCTTTTCTGTTTTTCTTTCTCAAAATGTTATGAATATTATCATAGATAGATGACCTTAAATCTATATATCTGTTTTGTCAGTTTTTTTAGTTTCTTTACTTGTATTGTTATTTCCTCTTTCCATTATAGACAAATCAGTAATATTACTAGTGCTCTCCATTTATGCTGCTAGACTGTATTAGAGAAATGGTCAAAGGAGTATCACAAAGGGATATACAGACTGCGCAAAATATGAGGGTTTTTTAGCTTAAAGATTTTAGGGATTTTTCTCCAGAATCCCCAAGACAAAAGACATACAGGAAAGGATTATAAAATCTAAAAGCTCCAATTCAGGCAAATACCCACAAAAAAGAGAGCAAATAATATAAAAAAGAATTAGATAGTTTATTTTTCCTTAAAAAATGTTTATATAAAAAAGGTTCTTAATATATATATATATATATATATATATATATATGAAAAAGAAGAAAAGTGTGCATCTGGTGCAAAAAAAGAGACCTCAGCTTGGGTATATAAATAGTGGCAATAGTGTGGAAAAAATTATTAAATGCTGCCCCAAATCTATCTACCAAGGAGAGAGAGTCCCTACACCCTCAAACCTAGGTAAGAAAGAATATTAGAAAAAGAGAACTGATAGAAAAGTTAGGGCGCAAATAATATATAAGGCTAAAAAAATAAACAGAGAGTCTAAAAATATATAATATAAAAGGAATATTAAATTCTAACTACTAAAGAAGGAATTTATAAAAGTGATATATGTAAATACAATTCATATGATAAAACCACTAGATAAATTAGTACAATAATGTGCTGTTTCCCTATTGAGGATTCAACAAAGTGCAGTAAATGGACACAATAAAGGTAAATCGATAAACCGAGCACTTACCAAACTTCTAATGTACACTTGAGACAAAGAAATATTTCTTTCAAAAAATAAATAAAAAATAGAAAATAGAAGCAATTCATACAATTCACAGTAAAAAGCAATACATATAAAAGTTAATAAAATATAGAATGAATAATCATAATAGTAAAAGTGTCAGAGACTGCCTACTCCCAAAATGCAGGTCTCTTTAGGGGTGTCTACTTACACTCCTTTACCTCAATCAGTATGAGGTAAGTGCTGCGCAGTATCAGTAGAAAACTCCCTTGGATCTCCAGTTGTCCAAAGAATAGGGTAACGACTTGCAGGACTTGAATCAAAATGCTTGTCTTTGAAGGAGTAATATTACCCCCTCCAGATGGCCATGAGCATGAAAGACAAATGGAAATGAGAATAGTGCAACCCAGTATGTAAAGTGTAACAATTTACTTTATTAAATACAGTGCACTCACATTTAAAACCCTCAAGAGTATATGAGGTATTTTTAGGCAATATAAAATCAAAGACTGGCTGTTCCAGCCAGCAAAGTTTAGTGAGTAATGTTCCCAGATAGCTGATGCACAGCTATTATGTGTTAGAATTCAAGGCAATTGAATAACAGTCCTGGTTGTCCTATTCACACTTATAATTTTGTCCTTACGCGTTTCAAAGGCATTCACACATTGCAGCCTTCTTTATCAGAGGTATTTACAGACAGCTGATAAATGGGCTGTATTTCAAGCAGAGCGGCGGCACACTCCCCCCGATAACAGAGATTTCATTGGAAGCATGAAAGTATCACATGACCGGCTGTCCGCCTATAGTATTTGTAAGTCATGGATTGGTTACGGCTGAGTTCAGTTCATAGTCCCTTCGTGGTAACCATAGAGATACACTAACAAAATATGCACCGTATGTTAGCCGTAATGAAAATAGTAATGGTATCCTTATTGCATGTAATTCATATTGGGCGCAAAGATATACATTTAAGGTTAATTTTCAATGATTACATTTTCTATATTGCTACTAATAAAAGCGGACAATTTATAAAAAGTTAATTATATAATATAAAACAAATCTCTAACATTATATATTCTTAAAAAGATCTAATGTGCAAGTAAGTATATAATATGTATCACTAAAAACCTATTCTAATAGTAAGTTAGGGTAAATAAATAATAAATATAGCAGGATTTTAAAACTATAAAACACAAGAGATTATAGCATAAGTGATCTACATGAGTATTTAGTGTTGTTTAATAGTAAGTTTAAAAATAAGTTTAAAATACTAGATAGACAAGTTGAACACCTCACAAAGTGATATTTCATATTAAGAAATATCTAAATACTTAAGTTGTTGTAATATGAATTGGGCAAGTTTATATATATACGGATAGAGACAATAGTATTCCTATCACGTTTTGTAATAAAAGTGAATAATTTTTAATATTTTTCTTGCAAGAAAAATTTAATTAAACTTGAATGTCCAAATAATGCATATAGCCAGACAAAAGTGTAATTATAATGGGCCAATAAAGATAAGCCTATTTATATTTAAAAATGAAACCAATATATTGTGTTAACCTTTGTAAATGGTATTTCTTTCATGTAATTAGCAAGAGTCCATGAGCTAGTGACGTATGGGATATACATTCCTACCAGGAGGGGCAAAGTTTCCCAAACCTCAAAATGCCTATAAATACACCCCTCACCACACCCACAAATCAGTTTTACAAACTTTTCCTCCTATGGAGGTGGTGAAGTAAGTTTGTGCTAGTTGGAGCCCGGTTGGCCTCTCAGCGTGCAGTGAATGTCAGAGGGATGTGAGGAGAGTATTGCCTATTTGAATGCAATGATCTCCTTCTACGGGGTCTATTTCATAGGTTCTCTGTTATCGGTCGTAGAGATTCATCTCTTACCTCCCTTTTCAGATCGACGATATACTCTTATATATATACCATTACCTCTGCTGATTTTCGTTTCAGTACTGGTTTGGCTTTCTACAACATGTAGACGAGTGTCCTGGGGTAAGTAAGTCTTATTTTCTGTGACACTCTAAGCTATGGTTGGGCGCTTTTTTTATAAAGTTCTAAATATATGTATTCAAACATTTATTTGCCTTGACTCAGGATGTTCAACATTCCTTATTTTCAGACAGTCAGTTTCATATTTGGGATAATGCATTTGAATCAATAATTTTTTCTTACCTTAAAAAATTTGACTTTTTCCCTGTGGGCTGTTAGGCTCGCGGGGGCTGAAAATGCTTCATTTTATTGCGTCATTCTTGGCACAGACTTTTTTGGCGCAAAAAATCTTTTCTGTTTCCGGCGTCATACGTGTCGCCGGAAGTTGCGTCATTTTTTGACGTTCTTTTGCGCCAAAAATGTCGGCGTTCCGGATGTGGCATCATTTTTGGCGCCAAAAGCATTTAGGCGCCAAATAATGTGGGCGTCTTATTTGGCGCTAAAAAAATATGGGCGTCGCTTTTGTCTCCACATTATTTAAGTCTCATTTTTCATTGCTTCTGGTTGCTAGAAGCTTGTTTCTTTGGCATTTTTTCCCATTCCTGAAACTGTCATTTAAGGAATTTGATCAATTTTGCTTTATATGTTGTTTTTTCTCTTACATATTGCAAGATGTCTCATGTTGCATCTGAGTCAGAAGATACTTCAGGAAAATCGCTGCCTGGTGCTGGAACTACCAAAGCTAAGTGTATCTGCTGTAAACTTTTGGTAGCTGTTCCTCCAGCTGTTGTTTGTATTAAATGTCATGACAAACTTGTTAATGCAGAAAATATTTCCTTTAGTAAAATACCATTACCTGTTGCAGTTCCATCAACATCTAATGTTCAGAGTGTTCCTGATAACATAAGAGATTTTGTTGCTGAATCTATTAAGAAGGCTATGTCTGTTATTCCTCCTTCTAGTAAACATAAAAAGTCTTTTAAAACTTCTCTTTATCCAGATGAATTTTTAAATGAACATCATCATTCTGATTCTAATGATTCTTCTGGTTCAGAGGATTCTGTTTCAGAGGTTGATGCTGATAAATCTTCATATTTATTTAAAATGGAATTTATTCGTTCTTTACTTAAAGAAGTCCTAATTGCATTAGAAATTGAGGATTCTGGTCCTTTTGATACTAAATCTAAACGTTTAGACAAGGTCTTTAAATCTCCTGTAGTTATTCCAGAAGTTTTTCCTGTTCCTGGTGCTATTTCTGAAGTAATTTCCAGGGAATGGAATAAATTGGGTAATTCATTTACTCCTTCTAAACGTTTTAAGCAATTATATCCTGTGCCGTCTGACAGATTAGAGTTTTGGGACAAAATCCCTAAAGTTGATGGGGCTATCTCTACCCTTGCTAAACGTACTACTATTCCTATGGCAGATGGTACTTCCTTTAAGGATCCTTTAGATAGGAAAATTGAATCCTTTCTAAGAAAAGCTTATTTGTGTTCAGGTAATCTTCTTAGACCTGCTTTATCTTTGGCGGATGTTGCTGCAGCTTCAACTTTTTGGTTGGAAACTTTAGCGCAACAAGTAACAGATCATGATTCTCATAACATTATTATTCTTCTTCAACATGCTAATAATTTTATCTGTGATGCCATTTTTGATATTATCAGAGTTGATGTCAGGTTTATGTCTCTAGCTATTTTAGCTAGAAGAGCTTTATGGCTTAAAACTTGGAATGCTGATATGTCTTCTAAATCGACTCTACTTTCCCTTTCTTTCCAGGGTAATAAATTATTTGGTTCTCAGTTGGATTCTATTATCTCAACTGTTACTGGTGGGAAAGGAACTTTTTTACCACAGGATAAAAAATCTAAGGGTAAAAACAGGGCTAATAATCGTTTTCGTTCCTTTCGTTTCAACAAAGAAGAAAAGCCTGATCCTTCATCCTCAGGAGCAGTTTCAGTTTGGAAACCATCTCCAGTGTGGAATAAATCCAAGCCTTCTAGAAAAGCAAAGCCAGCTTCTAAGTCCACATGAAGGTGCGGCCCTCATTCCAGCTCAGCTGGTAGGGGGCAGATTACGTTTTTTCAAAGAAATTTGGATCAATTCTGTTCACAATCTTTGGATTCAGAACATTATTTCAGAAGGGTACAGAATTGGTTTCAAGATAAGACCTCCTGCAAAGAGATTCTTTCTTTCCCGTGTCCCAGTAAACCCAGCGAAAGCTCAAGCATTTCTGAAATGTGTTTCAGATCTAGAGTTGGCTGGAGTAATTATGCCAGTTCCAGTTCTGGAACAGGGGCTGGGGTTTTATTCGAATCTCTTCATTGTACCAAAGAAGGAGAATTCCTTCAGACCAGTTCTGGATCAAAAAATATTGAATCGTTATATAAGGATACCAACATTCAAAATGGTAACTGTAAGGACTATCCTGCCTTTTGTTCAGCAAGGGCATTATATGTCTACAATAGATTTACAGGATGCATATCTGCATATTCCGATTCACCCAGCTCACTATCAGTTTCTGAGATTCTCTTTCCTAGACAAGCATTACCAGTTTGTGGCTCTGCCGTTTGGCCTAGCAACAGCTCCAAGAATTTTTACAAAGGTTCTCGGTGCCCTTCTATCTGTAATCAGAGAACAGGGTATTGTGGTATTTCCTTATTTGGACGATATCTTGGTACTTGCTCAGTCTTCACATTTAGCAGAATTTCATACGAATCGACTTTTGTTGTTTCTTCAAAATCATGGTTGGAGGATCAATTCACTAAAAAGTTCATTGGTTCCTCAGACAAGGGTAACCTTTTTGGGTTTCCAGATAGATTCAGTGTCCATGACTCTGTCTTTGACAGACAAGAGACGTCTAAAATTGATTTCAGCTTGTCGAAACCTTCAGTCACAATCATTCCCTTCGGTAGCCTTATGCATGGAAATTCTAGGTCTTATGACTGCTGCATCGGACGCGATCCCCTTTGCTCGTTTTCAGATGCGACCTCTTCAGCTCTGTATGCTGAACCAATGGTGCAGGGATTACACAAAGATATCTCAATTAATATCTTTAAAACCGATTGTACGACACTCTCTGACGTGGTGGACAGATCACCATCGTTTAGTTCAGGGGGCTTCTTTTGTTCTTCCGACCTGGACTGTAATTTCAACAGATGCAAGTCTTACAGGTTGGGGAGCTGTGTGGGGGTCTCTGACAGCACAAGGGGTTTGGGAATCTCAGGAGGTGAGATTACCGATCAATATTTTGGAACTCCGTGCAATTTTCAGAGCTCTTCAGTCTTGGCCTCTTCTGAAGAGAGAATCGTTCATTTGTTTTCAGACAGACAATGTCACAACTGTGGCATACATCAATCATCAAGGAGGGACTCACAGTCCTCTGGCTATGAAAGAAGTATCTCGAATTCTGGTTTGGGCGGAATCCAGCTCCTGTCTAATCTCTGCGGTTCATATTCCAGGAATAGACAATTGGGAAGCGGATTATCTCAGTCGCCAAACGTTGCATCCGGGCGAATGGTCTCTTCACCCAGAGGTATTTCTTCAGATTGTTCAAATGTGGGAACTTCCAGAAATAGATCTGATGGCTTCTCATCTAAACAAGAAACTTCCCAGGTATCTGTCCAGATCCCGGGATCCTCAGGCGGAGGCAGTGGATGCATTATCACTTCCTTGGAAGTATCATCCTGCCTATATCTTTCCGCCTCTAGTTCTTCTTTCAAGAGTAATCTCCAAGATTCTGAAGGAATGCTTGTTTGTTCTGCTGGTAGCTCCAGCATGGCCTCACAGGTTTTGGTATGCGGATCTTGTCCGGATGGCCTCTTGCCAACCGTGGACTCTTCCGTTAAGACCAGACCTTCTGTCACAAGGTCCTTTTTTCCATCAGGATCTCAAATCCTTAAATTTAAAGGTATGGAGATTGAACGCTTGATTCTTGGTCAAAGAGGTTTCTCTGACTCTGTGATTAATACTATGTTACAGGCTCGTAAATCTGTATCTAGAGAGATATATTATAGAGTCTGGAAGACTTATATTTCTTGGTGTCTTTCTCATCATTTTTCCTGGCATTCTTTTAGAATTCCGAGAATTTTATAGTTTCTTCAGGATGGTTTAGATAAAGGTTTGTCCGCAAGTTCCTTGAAAGGTCAAATCTCTGCTCTTTCTGTTCTTTTTCACAGAAAGATTGCTAATCTTCCTGATATTCATTGTTTTGTACAAACCTTGGTTCGTATAAAACCTGTCATTAAGTCAATTTCTCCTCCTTGGAGTTTGAATTTGGTTCTGGGGGCTCTTCAAGCTCCTCCGTTTGAACCTATGCATTCATTGGACATTAAATTACTTTCTTGGAAAGTTTTGTTCCTTTTGGCCATCTCTTCTGCCAGAAGAGTCTCTGAATTGTCTGCTCTTTCTTGTGAGTCTCCTTTTCTGATTTTTCATCAGGATAAGGCAGTGTTGCGAACTTCTTTTGAATTTTTACCTAAGGTTGTGAATTCCAACAACATTAGTAGAGAAATTGTAGTTCCTTCATTATGCCCTAATCGTAAGAATTCTAAGGAGAAATCATTGCATTCTTTGGATGTTGTTAGAGCTTTGAAATATTATGTTGAAGCTACTAAGACTTTCCGTAAGACTTCTAGTCTATTTGTCATCTTTTCCGGTTCCAGAAAAGGCCAGAAAGCTTCTGCCATTTCTTTGGCATCTTGGTTGAAATCTTTAATTCATCATGCCTATGTTGAGTCGGGTAAAACTCTGCCTCAGAGGATTACAGCTCATTCTACTAGGTCAGTTTCTACTTCCTGGGTGTTTAGGAATGAAGCTTCGGTTGATCAGATTTGCAAAGCAGCAACTTGGTCTTCTTTGCATACTTTTACTAAATTCTACCATTTTGATGTGTTTTCTTCTTCTGAAGCAGTTTTTGGTAGAAAAGTACTTCAGGCAGCTGTTTCAGTTTGAATCTTCTGCTTATGTTTTCATTTAAACTTTATTTTGGGTGTGGATTATTTTCAGCAGGAATTGGCTGTCTTTATTTTATCCCTCCCTCTCTAGTGACTCTTGCGTGGAAAGATCCACATCTTGGGTAGTCATTATCCCATACGTCACTAGCTCATGGACTCTTGCTAATTACATGAAAGAAAACATAATTTATGTAAGAACTTACCTGATAAATTCATTTCTTTCATATTAGCAAGAGTCCATGAGGCCCACCCTTTTTTGTGGTGGTTATGATTTTTTTGTATAAAGCACAATTATTCCAATTCCTTATTTTTTTATGCTTTCGCACTTTTTTCTTATCACCCCACTTCTTGGCTATTCGTTAAACTGATTTGTGGGTGTGGTGAGGGGTGTATTTATAGGCATTTTGAGGTTTGGGAAACTTTGCCCCTCCTGGTAGGAATGTATATCCCATACGTCACTAGCTCATGGACTCTTGCTAATATGAAAGAAATGAATTTATCAGGTAAGTTCTTACGTAAATTATGTTTTTCAGACCCAAATTAAGCATCTCAAAGGAGAAATATAATACTCATTTGAGCTCAAGGCTGGTTATAAAAATTAAAATTTGTACAAATAAAATTATATAAAATACATCATACCAATATTTTGTGTAATAATTAAAACATAAGCTAGAAAAAGTTAAAAATTCATAAAATTGGTTAATAATAGATCTAATATTACATAATTTATAATCTAATGTTCTTAAAAATACTTATCTAGTTTAAAACTATATACACCATAATTGTACACTAAAAGTCATACTAAGAGCCTAATAGACCAAAAATAAAAAAAAAGGGGTGTTAAGGTAGACTACCTAATATGGTATGCAATATAATGACCAATGTTATGTCAAAAAAATATATTAAAAAAGTTTTTTTTGGTTTAAAAATATTTAGGTTAAAAATGCCGCCAAATCAATATCCTTATTGAGGCCTTGTGGAATTAGAGTTCCTAGTGTGTAAATCCAATATGTCTCTCTTTTTCGGAGTTTGAGTTCTCAATCTCCTCCTCTCTTGTGGTTTTGTACACACTCTATAATGGTTCCTCTTAGACATGAGGGGTCTTTATTGTGTTTTTCCTTGTAGTGTGCAGAGAGATTGTGAGTTTTTTCTCCAGACTCTATGTTGTTAATATGTTCTAACAACCTCTTTTTATAAGGCCTTGTGGTCCGTCCAACGTACTGAAGGCCACACCCACATTGTAGGAGATACACTACAAAGTCTGTACAACAGTTACATAGACTTTCGATCTTATATTTTTTATTAGTTGTTGTTGAAATGATTTCTTTTGTTGGTTTATTATTGTGAAAATGATGGGTGCAGGCCACACAATTTTTGTGGTTACACTTAAAGAACCCAATTGTGGCCTTGTTAAGCCATTTAGTTTCTTTTGCATCCACATTTTTCAATTCACTCGGTGCCAAGATATTTTTAAAATTTCATTTTTTTCTAAAAATTATTCTTGGATCTTTAATTGTTACCTGATTAAGGAGGGTGTCTTTCTTGAGGATATGCCAGTGTTTTGTTATGATTTTTCTAATTTCAGGTGCCCCTTCATTGAATGTTGTAATACAATTAACAGATTGTTCTTTCATATTTTTCATTTTGGAACCTCTGCTGGTTCCAGTTTCTAACAGATCATTTCTGTCGATCCTTCTCACCTTCTCGAGTGCTTCACCCACTTTATAGGAATTATATCCCCTGGCTCTGAATCTATCACTTAAATTTTTCGCTTCTTGATCAAAGTCCTCTTTTCTCGAACAATTTCTTTTGAGTCTCTGAAATTGTCCTGTTGGGATATTGTTTACCCAATTCTTGTCATACCCACTTTTGGCATGAAGGTAGCCATTACTGTCTGTCGTTTTTTTATACAGTTTTGTGTGTAGCTTGTTGTTTTCATGAAAGAAAACAACATCAAGAAAGTCTATTTCCACAGTGCTCATTTTGTTGGTGAAAGATAAGTTAAAATCATTAATATTTAGTTTCGACACAAAATCATCTAATTGGCTAACTGATCCATCCCAAATGAAGATGATATCATCTATATACCTTCCCCATACTTTTATGTTGGGGAGATAGGCATTGTTATGCCAAATTACCTCCTCCTCCCATTGGCCCAAGTAAAGATTAGCATAGCTAGGGGCAAATTTTGTCCCCATAGCTGTGTCATTAGTTTGGTAAAATATTCTTTTTCAAAGGTGAAGTAATTTTTTTCTAAAGTAAATCTTATAGCTTCAGTCAAAAAAGTCTGTTGGTTGTGGTGAAGCTTATTATCTTTTTTCCAGCCAGTACTGTATGGCTTGTATTCCCTTCTCATGGGGAATATTTGTATAAAGCGCATTAACGTCCATTGTCACCCATAACCAACCTTCATTCCACTTTACTCTGCTCAATTTTTGTATCGTATCAGGCGTGTCTCTCAAATACAATTTGAGTCCCGGCACCAGGGGTTGTAGAAAAAAATCAATGTATTCTGACAATTTAGATGTTAGGGAGCCTATACCTGAAAGTATCGGTCTACCCGGTGGGTTTTCCAGGCATTTGTGTACTTTTGGTAGATGGTAAAATAATGCCACTACTGGTGTTTCATTTTTCAAGTAGTTCCATTCATTTTCGTTTAAGACCTTTAAGTGTCTTGCATTGTCTAATAAATGCTTGTATTGTTCCAAGAAGCAATTGGTCGGATTAGATCTCAGTTTACTGTATGTGTTAATATCATATAACAATCTGTTCGCCTCTTTTAAATAATCACTTCTATCTTGTAGAACGATACCTCCTCCTTTATCCACTTCCTGTATTATAATGTCATTGTCTTTTTCTAATTGTCTTATGAAGTCCTTCTCTCTTTTAGAGAGATTGTCTTTCTTGATTTTATAGTCCCTGCAGAGATTGTCCAGATCCTCTTGGACTAATTTAGTAAAAACAGGGATACAATTCCCTTTTGAGTTGACCGGGAAAAAGGTAGAGGGTGGTCTGAGAGATGTGTGGATATTTTTTTGTTGTTCATTCATCTCTCTATTGGTATCACTTTCTTGTTCTAGTGATTCTAGAGTCAACAGAGTCTCTAATTCCAGTTCTGAAATGTTCGCATTTTTATCTATTTTTTGTTTCTCGAAACATCTTTTTAAAGTAAGATTTCTGGTAAATTTATTGAAATCCACAAAAAGTTGAAATGGATTTGGGCCCTTCGTTGGGGCAAACGATAGACCTTTTTCTAGTGTTTTTTGCTCCTCTTTTGATCCTCTGAAGTGTCGTTTCCTCTTTTCAATCCCCTTGTTCTCCACTGCGGGGTGTTTGGTTGTATTTGTGGCAATTCTTTTTTGTTTTTGTCCGTGGTTTTCAGGCTGTTCTCTAAAAAATGATGCTCAGATCTATTTTCCCTACGATTGTCTACTTTTTGGGCATTTTTATGGTATGGTGTTCTCCACATCCCCTGATTTTTGTCGTAGTATGATGTTGGTCGAACATTTTGTCTATAATAAGTATTTCTATGGAAACCTCCATAGTAGCCATTGTCTTCTTGGTTGTTGAATCTATGTTGATAATTGTAGTGCGATTGGGGTCTAAAGGAATATTCTCTTCTATACCCCTGTGTCTGGTTTGGATATGTATTCCGATGATTACGGTATCCGTTTTTATCCCAATAATGTGTTTCATTATTGTACATCCTATTATCCCTTTGTTGATATCTATGATCTATATTAATTTGGTGGTATTTTTGTCTACCTTCATGATTTATACCATCTCTTTGTTTTGTTCTTGGTCCATTGGTCTTAGAATTGAATGTAAATTCATTACTAGATGGTTTTCTCCTCTGTGTATTTTGTTTATTTAGGCTTTCATTTAGTTCTCTATATTGCGGGTTTACTGAATAGTTAGGAGAATCGATTTGTAACCAATCAAAATCTCCTTTCTCACCTGAAGGTGTCTCGGGTTCAATGGCATCCCAGACTATACATTCATCAGTTTTTTTCCTTTTCTTTTTTGTCTAAATTGTAATCCCTATAAAACTTATTAAGTTTACTGGCTTCAACTAGTTTGTAGAATCTTTCAATTTTAGTTTTGTTCTGCCGATCTAATTCCTTGTAATACACATCCCCTTTAAAGATATTAAGTTTCTCTCTCACTTCTTTTATTTGAGTTGTAAGAGCTTCAACCTTTTTATTTCTAAATCTTATAAGAATGTCTATAAACTTACTGGAGCATTCCTCCAGTGCTGAGTCCTACTCTGTAAGTAATTCCACTTCAGAACTGTCTATTATTGATTGTTTTGCTAGTTTTAAACCTTTAGGGATGACACTATATTTTTTATATTGTGCCAAGTTGTTGCTATTGTGCCAATTGAGAATTTGTTTCTTGCTGAGTTTTTCTAATTACCCTAAGAGAACCTTGGGGTCAATAATTTGCAGTATTTCAGATTCTGCTAATTGTTCATCTGCGATGAATACGTTTCTAGATTTAATGCTAGGATCAAAATAATTACCATATTCCAACTCCATAGATAAGGTAGTTAAAAGTCAAAACTCTATGGCCTAGATTTGGAGTTTGGCGTTAGCCGTGAAAACCAGCGTTAGAGGCTCCTAACGCTGGTTTTAGGCTACCTCCGGTATTTGGAGTCACTCAAAATAGGGTCTAACGCTCACTTTTCAGCCTCGACTTTTCCATACCGCAGATCCCCTTACGTAAATTGCGTATCCTATCTTTTCAATGGGATCTTTCTAACTCCGGAATTTAGAGTCGTGTCTGAAGTGAGCGTTAGACATCTAACGACAAAACTCCAGCCGCAGGAAAAAAGTCAGTAGTTAAGAGCTTTCTGGGCTAACGCCGGTTTATAAAGCTCTTAACTACTGTGCTCTAAAGTACACTAACACCCATAAACTACCTATGTACCCCTAAACCGAGGTCCCCCCACATCGCCGCCACTTGATTAAAAAATTTTAACCCCTAATCTGCCGACCGCCACCTACGTTATACTTATGTACCCCTAATCTGCTGCCCCTAACACCGCCAACCCCTATATTATATTTATTAACCCCTAACCTGCCCCCCACAACGTCGCAGCCAGCTACCTACAATAATTAACCCCTAATCTGCCGACCGCAAAGTGCCGCCACCTATGTTATCCTTATGTACCCCTAATCTGCTTCCCCTAACACCGCCGACCCCTATATTATATTTATTAACCCCTAATCTGCCCCGCTCAACGTCGCCTCCACCTGCCTAAACTTATTAACCCCTAATCTGCCGACCGGAGCTCACCGCTATTCTAATAAATGTATTAACCCCTAAAGCTAAGTCTAACCCTAACACTAACACCCCCCTAAATTAAATATAATTTTAATCTAACGAAATTAATTAACTCTTATTAAATAAATTATTCCGATTTAAAGATAAATACTTACCTGTAAAATAAATCCTAATATAGCTACAATATAAATTATAATTACATTGTAGCTATTTTAGGATTAATATTTATTTTACAGGCAACTTTGTAATTATTTTAACCAGGTACAATAGCTATTAAATAGTTAAGAACTATTGAATAGCTACCTAGTTAAAATAATTACAAAATTACCTGTAAAATAAATCATAACCTAAGTTACAATTAAACCTAACACTATACTATCATTAAATTAATTAAATAAAATACTTACAATTACCTACAATTAAACCTAACACTAAACTATCAATAAATAAATTAAATACAATTCCTACAAATAACTACAATGAAATAAACTAACTAAAGTACAAAAAATAAAAAAGAACTAAGTTACAAAAATTAAAAAAAATATTTACAAACATAAGAAAAATATTACAACAATTTTAAACTAATTACACCTACTCTAAGCCCCCTAATAAAATAACAAAGACCCCCAAAATAAAAAATGCCCTACCCTATTCTAAATTACTAAAGTTCAAAGCTCTTTTACCTTACCAGCCCTGAACAGGGCCCTTTGCGGGGCATGTCCCAAGAAGTTCAGCTCTTTTGCCTGTAAAAAAAAAAACATACAATACCCCCCCAACATTACAACCCACCACCCACATACCCCTAATCTAACCCAAACCCCCCTTAAATAAACCTAACACTAAGCTCCTGAAGATCTTCCTACCTTATCTTCACCATACCAGGTTCACCGATCCGTCCTGAAGAGCTCCTCCGATGTCCTGATCCAAGCCCAAGCGGGGGGCTGAAGAGGTCCATGATCCAGCTGAAGTCTTCATGCAAGCGGGAGCTGAAGAGGTCCATGATCCGGATGAAGTCTTCATCCAAGCGGGAGCTGAAGAGGTCCATGATCCGGATGAAGTCTTCTATCAACGGCATCTTCAATCTTCTTTCTTCGGGAGCCATCATCTTCCATCCGACGCGGAACATCCTCTTCTCCCGACGCCTACTAGCCGAATGATGGTTCCTTTAAGGGACGTCATCCAAGATGGCGTCCCTCGAATTCCGATTGTATAGTGTTAGGTTTAATTGTAACTTAGGTTAGGATTTATTTTACAGGTAATTTTGTAATTATTTTAACTAGGTAGCTATTAAATAGTTCTTAACTATTTAATAGCTATTGTACCTGGTTAAAATAATTACAAAGTTGCCTGTCAAATAAATATTAATCCTAAAATAGCTATAATATAATTATAATTTATATTGTAGCTATATTAGGATTTATTTTACAGGTAAGTATTTAGCTTTAAATAGGAATAATTTATTTAATAAGAGATAATTAATTTCGTTAGATGTAAATTATATTTAATTTAGGGGGGTGTTAGTGTTAGGGTTAGACTTAGCTTTAGGGGTTAATACATTTATTACAATAGCGGTGAGCTCCAGTCGGCAGATTAGGGGTTAATACTTGAAGTTAGGTGTCGGCGATGTTAGGGAGGGCAGATTAGGGGTTAATACTATTTATTATAGGGTTAGTGAGGCGGATTAGTGGTTAATAACTTTATTATAGTAGCGCTCAGGTCCGGTCGACAAATTAGGGGTTAATAAGTGTAGGCAGGTGGAGGCGACGTTGTGGGGGGCAGATTAGGGGTTAATAAATATAATATAGGGGTCGGCGATGTTAGGGCAGCAGATTAGGGGTACATAGGGATAATGTAAGTAGCTGCGGTTTACGGAGCGGCAGATTAGGGGTTAATAATAATATGCAAGGGTCAGCTATAGCGGGGGCGGCAGATTAGGGGTTAATAAGTGTAAGGTTAGGGGTGTTTAGACTCGGGGTACATGTTAGAGTGTTTGGTGCAGACGTAGGAAGTGTTTCCGCATAGCAAACAATGGGGCTGCGTTAGGAGCTGAACGCGGCTTTTTTGCAGGTGTTAGTTTTTTTTTCAGCTCAAACAGCCCCATTGTTTTCTATGGGGGAATCGTGCACAAGCACGTTTTTGAGGCTGGCCGCTTGCGTAAGCAACTCTGGTATCGAGAGTTGAAGCTGCGTTAAAAATGCTCTACGCTCCTTTTTTGGAGCCTAACGCAGCCTTTATGTGGACTCTCAATACCAGAGTTATTTTTATGGTGTGGCCAGAAAAAAGCCGGCGTTAGCTACGCGGGTCGTTACCGACAAAACTCCAAATCTAGGCCTATGTATGCAGTATATTAATAATAAAATAAGATAAATTAATTCAATGACAACAATATCAAAAGTATATTATTAATATTCAAAATGAATTAAAAAATTAGTAAATAATTAGTAAGAAATAAATAGTAATAGTCGAAAAGTATCTGATAGCCTCTTTATGCTGCCTAGCACTAGGGGAATAGATAAATAAGAAACAGAAGAAAAGTGTGCATCTGGCGCAAAAAAAGAGACCTCAGTTTGGGTATATAAATAGTGGCAATAGTGTGGACAAAATTATTAAATGCTGCCCCAATCTATCTACCAAGGAGAGAGAGTCCCTACACCCTCAAACCTAGGTAAGAAAGAATATTAGAAAAAAGAGAACTAATAGAAAAGTTAGCGCGCAAATAATATATAAGGCTAAAAAAATAAACAGAGAGTCTAAAAATATATAATATAAAAGGAATATTAAATTCTAACTACTAAAGAAGGAATTTATAAAAGTGATATATGTAAATACAATTCATATGATAAAACCACTAGATAAATTAGTACAATAATGTGCTGTTTCCCTATTGAGGATTCAACAAAGTGCAGTAAATGGACACAATTAAGGTAAATCGATAAACCGAGCACTTACTAAACTTCTAATGTACACTTGAGACAAAGAAATATTTCTTTCAAAAAATAAATAAAAAATAGAAAATAGAAGCAATTAATACAATTCACAGTAAAAAGCAATACATACAAAAGTTAATAAAATATAGAATGAATAATCATAATGCAGGTCTCTTTAGGGGTGTCTACTTACACTCCTTTACCTCAAACAGTATGAGGTAAGTGCCACGCAGTATCAGTAGAAAACTCCCTTGGATCTCCAGCTGTCCAAAGAATAGGGTAACGACTTGCAGGACTTGAATCAAAATGCTTGTCTTTGTAGGAGTAATATTACCCCCTCCAGATGGCCATGAGCATAAAAGACAAATGGAAATGATAATAGTGCAACCCTGTATGTAAAGTGTAACAATTTACTTTATTGAATACAGTGCACTCACATTTAAAACCCTCAAGAGTATATGAGGTATTTTTAGGCAATATAAAATCAAAGACTGGCTGTTCCAGCCAGCAAAGTTTAGCGAGTAATGTTCCCAGATAGCTGATGCACAGCTATTATGTGTTAGAATTCAAGGCAATTGAATAACAGTCCTGGTTGTCCTATTCACACTTATAATTTTGTCCTTACGCGTTTCAAAGGCATTCACACATTGCAGCCTTCTTCGTCAGAGGTATTTACAGACAGCTGATAAATGGGCTGTATTTCAAGCGGAGCGGCGGCACACTCCCCCCGAAAACAGAGATTTTATTGGAAGCATAAAAGTATCACATGACCGGCTGTCTCAAGTGTACATTAGAAGTTTAGTAAGTGCTCGGTTTATCGATTTACCTTAATTGTGTCCATTTACTGCACTTTGTTGAATCCTCAATAGGGAAACAGCACATTATTGTACTAATTTATCTAGTGGTTTTATCATATGAATTGTATTTACATATATCACTTTTATAAATTTCTTCTTTAGTAGTTAGAATTTAGTATTCCTTTTATATTATATATTTTTAGACTCTCTGTTTATTTTTTTAGCCTTATATATTATTTGCGCCCTAACTTTTCTATCAGATCTCTTTTTCTAATATATATGTTATGAGCAGCAATTTTTATAACTCTATATGAAAGTCGTAAGTTAATAACAATATTAAAAATATAAATGAGTTTCTGATTAGATATAATCTGCAATTATTCAATAGCCCAAAATAATCGTGATTGGCCAATCAATAGTACTCAATGTTAAAAATTACTCAAAGCAACATATAATACAGCTATCCAACGTGTGTTAGTATCAGCTTATTTAACTGTATTAGTGTCAGCTTTTACATCTAATACATTTGATACAATAATGCCTCCTTTGAACCAAATATCGCAGATGTTCAATAGTAATGATAGTGTCCGTTGTTTGTTCAAAAAAGCACAGTAATTTCGGATTCTAATGATCCTACAAATGCATTTAGTGCTACAGGTACCTGTTTGAAGTTCCTTTCACTGTGGTATTTCAATACTGATACCTCCGTGTGAAAACTGATGCCTCCATGTGAAGACCGATGCCTCCATGTGAAGACCGATGCCTCCGTGTGAAAGACTGATGCCTCCGTTTCAGCTGATCCTGGAGCTGATTTTCTATAAGAGATTCATAGACGATCTGTTTCTTATATGGAATGGAACCAGAGAAGATCTAACTAACTGCCTAGACAGCATGAACATTAATAATCAGAACCTAAAGTTTACCGCTGATATCAGCACAAATAAAGTTCACTATTTAGATCTTGAAATTAACATAATTAATGAAAAATTATCAACTAAAACATTTTTTAAGGAAGTAGACGCTAACAATTTCATTCATGAAAGTAGCTGTCATTTAAAAAGGTGGAAAAGGAAACATCCCTAAGGGCCAGTTTCTAAGAATAAAAAGAAATTGTAAAGAAAAAGAAAATTTTGAAATTCAGTCAACAATCCTCAAAAATAAATTTATAGAAAAAGGATACTCGGAAGAGATAATAGAAACGTAAAGACAAAAAATTAAAAATCTAGACAGAAAAGATATTCTACAATACAAATCAAAGAAAACTATACCAACAAATAGTGAAGAAATTTTCCTACCCTTTATCACGGAGTATAGCGAGGACAGGATTAAAGTAGAAAAAATAATAAAAACCCACTGGAAAATTCTTAAATCTGACCCCATCTAGGAGAAAAACTTCCAAATAAACCAAAGTTCGTCTATAAAAAAAAAACAAAAAATCTAAAAAGTAAACTAGCACCAACTTTTAAACATAAAAATAGCAATACCACAAAAGGAATTCTTGGTGAAAAATTACAAGGTTTTTACCCATGCATATCTTGCAAAGCATGCAAACATGCTAATAAAACAAAAAGCTTTAAATCAAATATAACAATGAAAGAATACAAAATTAAGGAGACAATCAGATGTATGGACACTAATGTAATTTATTTCATTACGTGTAAAAAATGTGAAAAACAGTATGTAGGAGAGACAGAGAGAACAGTAAGAGAAAGAATTAGAGAACTTATTAACTCCATAGAAAACTCAGAAAAGGAACGTAATAAGGATCTCCCCGTCGCAAAACACTTCAGGATGTGTTGTAATAATAATTTAAAATACTTTAACTATACAGCTATAACCAAAGTAAATGAGAAAAAGAGAGGGGGTAACCTATCCTATGCCCTCCTCCAAAAAGAGGCCAAATGGATCTTTGAACTACAAACCCTAAAACCTAAAGGGTTAAACCTAGATTTCAATCTAAATTGTTTTTTAAAAACTTAAATACCCCTAAAATAAAAAGACACCAGGACCAAACAGGTTAAAAATGAAAGAACTTTTATTTTATTAAGCAGTTATATACAAAACAGTATTTACACCATTATTTTTTAAAACTATATTTAAAACTACTTTCTTTTTTGATTAATAAGGCTTCTAGACTGAAATCTTACTAAATCCCTTTATAATAAATAATAAAAAAAAGTTTTTTTTAAAATGTACTTAGTTTTTCGAAAATCGTTTGTTGAAAACACAAAAAGTCTTATATGATACATCAATTTTACAAATGCCCAAAATAGGGAATGGTTATAATTTAACTTTTATAAATGAACTGGCATAATTTAAAACAAACTTGTTAAGTGTATTAGAAACAAATTTACAACTTATAGAGATAACATGTCTAATAGGTTTGAAATCTATAAGAAAAACATGGATCTTTACTCCTAATATGTGATATTAAAAACTTAATGACATACAACGCGACCAACTTTGGTCTAAACTAGGAACCAATGAAATAAAATGGAGGGCTATTTAAAGCCATTGCTAACATTGGAGATCAAGCTTGACAAAGGCTGAAGTTATTTTCAGCGGAAGCACGTTGCGGATCGACTACTACACGTTAAGGAACAGAAGAGAGGATCAGCTGTAGAGCCGGCATCCCACTGCTTAAACGAGGCACTCCCTTACCAGCAAACCAATCAGCGCCTCATCCGGAGAAGGCGCGAAGTTTGGGGATTACAGCAGTTTTGAAGCTGGGTTACATGTGAGGCTCCAGGATCAGTTGAAATGGAGGCATCGGTCTTTCACACGTAGGCATCTATTTCCACACGGAGGCATCGGTCTTCACATGGAGACATCAGTTTTCACACGGAGGTATCAGTATTGAAATACCACAGTGAAAGGAACTACAAACAGGTACCTGTAGCACTAAATGCATTTGTAGGATCATTACAATCCGAAAGTACTGTGCTTTTTTGAACAAACAACGGACACTATCATTACTATTGAACATCTGTGATATTTGGTTCAAAGGAGGCATTATTGTATCAAATGTATTAGATGTAAAAGCTGACACTAATACAGTTAAATAAGCTGATACTAACACACGTTGGATAGCTGTATTATATGTTGCTTTGAGTAATTTTTAACATTGAGTACTATTGATTGGCCAATCACGATTATTTTGGGCTATTGAATAATTGCAGTTTATATCTAATCAGAAACTCATTTATATTTTTAATATTGTTGTTAACTTATGACTTTCATATAGAGTTATAAAAATTGCTGCTCATAACATATATATATATATATATATATATATATATATATATATATATATATATTAAGAACCTTTTTTATATAAACATTTTTTAAGGAAAAATAAACTATCTAATTCTTTTTTATATTATTTGCTCTCTTTTTTGTAGGTATTTGCCTGAATTGGTGCTTTTAGATTTTATAATCCTTTCCTGTATGATTAAATGTTGACCCCTTAATAAAACTATTACAATTAGAGCAGCCAAGGCTGGGGTAGCAACCCTGATTTTTCTTACCAATGTACATTTGAGAGGACTGTTTAGAAGGACCAAAATATGCCCTCACTAAAACATCTTTCAAATTCCTCACTCTTTTATAAGCAATGTCAACGTAGGATTTTAAGAACTTGTTGATTTCATGGTGAATACTGGCTCACAAATACTAATTTAGGGGATTGTTGCTCTAGATGATCCCTTCTCTCTAATAATGTTTCTCTAGGAGTTCTAAGGGCACTCTATATTTCAGGCTCAATAAGTTCCAATGGATATCCCAACTCCAAAAAACGATCCCCCCTTTTCTTTTAGCCTTTTTTCTGCTTCTAATTTCTAATTCATCTGACACAATACACCTTACACGCAGAAATTGACTCTTGGGTAAAGATCTGATGAGAGAGGGAGGATGAGCACTTTTATAGTGTAAGAGAGTACAGGTAGCCCTCAGTTTATGCCGGGGTTAGGTTCCAGAAGGAATGGTTATAAATCAAAGCTGTTGTAAATTGAAACCCAGTTTATAATGTAAGTCAATGGGAAGTGAGGGAGTTAGGTTCCAGGCCCCTCTTAAAATTGACATAAGTAACCTATAATACATTATTTTTAAAGCTTTGAAATGAAGACTTTAAATGCTAAACAGCATTATAAACAGTATGAAATAATCAAACAACACAGAATATATAATTAAACTAAGTTAAATGAACAAAAACATTTGCTAAAACAGTATTATAACCTAATAAAATAATCACACAACACAGAAAATATAATCAAACTAAGTTTAATGTACAAAAACATTTGCTAACTTCACCTAATAAAATGATCACACAACAGACTGCATCATCATCAAACCAAGTTTAATGCACAAAAACGTTTTTTACTTGCATATTTCTGCAATCAGTTCTCTGCATTGTTAGCATGTTAGATAATATTGGGTCTGCACCTATTCTATGCATTTCAATCTGCAGTGATTAATAGGCAGTTAGGCACCCTCACCTCAAGCTGCTGGACAGGAAGATAATAAGGAAGTGGCTGCTAAATCTTGTTTGCTCGATAGCTCTGGTCTGATCTGTGTACACAGATTCATTTCAGGCTGTAAAGCTTGCTTAACTTTGCTGCAACACAAGCGGACAGCTCCACCTACTGGCTATTTTAATTAGTGCACTGCTTTTCAATGCATTTCAATAGCAGTCACATGACTGGAAAAAAAAGGTTGTTTCTTTTCTGTGAAGATCAACTGTTAGACCTGATGCACATTTTGAATCTTTTGTATCCAGAAATACAATACTCTCCTCTCCAAGTTGCTGCATTTAAGTCATTGACAAAGCTTCTTAGGGTTCCAATGTTGCCCATTCACACGCCAAACAAGTCATCAATATAGCGCCACCAAGTGGTGCCAAATGACAAAAATAAAGGATGACCATACACAAAGTATTCTTCATACACATTCATATAAATGTTGGCTTATGCAGGGGCGACATTGGAACCCATAGCTGTACCTTGGAGCTGAAGGTAGTACTTATCTTCAAAAAGAAAATAATTGCATCTCAAAACAATGTTCAACAGCTGCAAAATAAATTCTTCCTGTGTAGGAGTGTACTTATCTGATTCACTCAACATTTTGCCAACCGCTCCAATCCCAGCCTCATGTGTAATAGCAGTAAACAATGAAGTTACGTCAAGACTAAATAGATTACACTTATTGTTCTCAAGCTGTAAATTTTGTAGTTTAACTAGAAAATCCCCTGTGTCTTTAATATAAGAACTAGACAAAACAAATGGTCTTAATACTTTGCCCAGATAAATAGAAACTTTAGATAATACTGAGCCCATTCCCGTTTAGGAACATCCGAACTCTGTAGTACAGTTATCCGCAGATACATCAAGCAGATGGATCTGTTACATTGAGAGTTTTACTCAGCCTTACACGAGTTAGTTATGGCACCGGTCTGACTTCCGCCTTAACGTGTGTCGCAGGGTTTATTTAGGATTGCCTAAACTCCTCTTCATAGTGATCTGTGGGTGCATCAAAGGAATCTGATAGTTTGAAATTGGTTACTAGGCCATTAGCGTCCTCATTGTATGTGTTTTGAGTGCATACAGCCAGGATAAAGTGGTATAGATAGGGCTGCTAACACGGACCTCCAGACTTCACTCTCATGGCAGCAGCCTACTCTGCCCCCGATTACAGAGAGAGCTTTTAGAGGTTTGGTTTTAGGACACGCCTATGTACATTGGGCTGCAATACACGCTGCCAAGACAAAGCAAGGAGTACATTTGGGGTACTGGTCTAGAATAGTCGGAATTAAATTGAAAGGACAGAGAGGGAAGAAGTGGAAGCAGTTGATGGGAGTGGCACAGGTGTCAATGAGAAAATGGGGCAAGCCAGATGTGTTGATTATCCATTTAGGAGGGAATTAAATTATTTAGAGTGACATGGCCAGACACCAAATTAGTATGGTCAAGCATCATCTCGAGGATGTATTGGAGGGACTGTTTCACCCAAAAAGGAGGTTATAAATGCAGGAAAAGGTGAACCAGGCAGGAAGTTAAGGGTTAGAAGAGATAGGTGCTGGAGCATCTATTAATTGGAGTTAGAAACCTTGAGTTTGACAAGCAAAGGCAATACAATATTCTTAGACGACATACAGAGTTTGATACAGTCTTATGTGAAGGTAAGAAAAGGTCACAAGGGGAATTAAGGGTGGCAGTAAGAGGATCCTCTTTTAGTGGCAGGAAATGTGGCGGCCTGGCACGTGGGTATGACGGAAATGGGGGAAGGTATGTAGAGTACTGTGACATAGAGTGGTGGTCTGTCAGTCAAACTCAAATTCCCTCTTAGTCTGCAGACTTTTCAGCCTGTTATTTGCCAAGTTACACCCTTAAGTTGCGCATGGTCACACTTCTTGGTTACGTGGTGTCGCCCATTTTCTTCAAATGCTGGTGCGTTGAATTGGGATACAATTCTAATTTTTATAATGATTTGGATATGTTATTATCTGACAGTTATGAGGATCGATCAAAAGATTATGCCTAAAATTGCAAAGTGATTTAGTAAATAAATAAATAAATATGTGACCTTTTCTAATGCCAAATTTGTGGCTGTCATTCTTTATTACACTGGGTTGTAAGGAATTAAGGTTATGTGGGGGAATTGGTTTATGGGTATTACTATGGAAGGGGGATACAGTTTAAATTCCTTAGTAAAGTGTACAGACCAGTTGGGAGGGGAACAACTTAAGGAATTTAGCTTTACTCCCTATGGAAGTAAGGAGATTTTTTTTCTTTAGTTGTAAAATGATTTGTAGACTAGGCAAGTAAAAGGGGGAGGGGGGAGTTTTAGATGAGTTGCAGGTATCATGTTTCCTGAAAAGGCTCGCTTAGATTGGCTGAGGCGGATAAGAAGGGTGTTGGCTTATAGTAGGGGGATTGCTAGGGTATATAACAGGTTGCAGAAGGATATTGAGCAGAAATAATGTTGTCTTTTTCCCTCCCTCCCTAAATCTAAACAAGACTAGCCCAATGGAGAGGTCACATCGTAAGAGCGTTCAAAGCAACACGACTAGGGGCAGATGCTGTGGTGATTATGCCATTCAACATAAGAATGCCCGCATATTGCCCCTTAAGGGCCATGATGCCATGAAGCAAGAAATCAGCTTATGGTCTCTCTGTCACAGCTGGTGGACTGTTATTAGTTAATCATGGTTATATTCTGTCATGTGTTCACGTTATGCAGGAAATGTGGCGGCCTGGCATGTGGTTACGGCGGTAATGGGGGAGATATGTAGGGTACAGGGACATAGAGTGGTGGTCTGTCGGTCAAGCTCATATGCCTTCCTAGTCTGCAGACCTTTCAGCCTTTTATTTGCCAAGTTACACCACTGAGTTGCGCATGGTCACGCTTCTTGGTTATGCGGGGCCGCCCATTTTCTTCAAATGTTGGTGCATTGAATTGTGATACAGTTCTAATTTTATAATGATTTGGATATGTTATTATCTGACAACAGGGGTCACTTGCTAATGCTAACTTTGATGGTATGACATTTCAGGATATTTGTTCACTAACTGACTTAGAGGATCTTTCTCACAATAATGAATCAGTTGCAATTTGTGAGAACAATACAGTGATGATGAGATCAAGGTCAAACTTTTATCCTATTCATGTTAGGGGGAAAAGTTTAGAAGTTTTCAACAAGAGGGTGGTCGAAGATTTGATCACTCTCTCTAAACAGGAACACAAATGTCCCTCTAACCTGACTAGGAGAGAAAGAGATGCTATGATTAACCTTCAGACCAATGAAAGTATAGTCATCAGACAATCTGATAAGGGAGGGAGTGTGGTGGTACTGGATACGAATATGTATGTGGGTGAAGCCCATAGGCAATTAAGCGATTCAGAGGCCTACACCACCCTTACCAGAGACCCCACCTTACAGTTCCAGGCATTACTCAGGGACCTCTTGGATGATGGTCTGGAGGTGTGCATCATTGACAGAAAATGTTTTGATTGTCTCATGGTCGAGAATCCTGTGATGCCCATCTTCCACCATCTTCCGAAGGTCCATAAGAGCCTGGTCAATGTAAGAGGACGCCCAATAGTGGCGGTATTGGTTCGCTGATGGAGCCACTTTCTAGGTGGGTTGACCAATTTCTGCAACCCTTGGTGCAGAGATTACCCAGCTACCTGAGGGACACCACTCACACTTTGTCCAAATTGGAGGGAGTGGTGTGGGAGGAGGAGTACAATTGGATGACCATTGACGTGGTCTCCCTGTACTCCTCTATACCCCATGAGTTTGGCCTGGAGGCTGTCAAGTTCCATCTGTGGATGTATACAGGATTGTCAGATGACTATCAACAGTACATACTCAGGGTGACCGAGTTTCTTCTTAGACACAATTTCTTCAGGTTTGCTGATGATTTCTATCTCCAGAGACGTGGAACCGCTATGGGAGCTAAGTTTGCCCCATCCTACGCCAACATTTTCATGGGGTGGTGGGAGCGGTTCCATGTCTTTGGAGATAGAAACACTTTCTCCTCAAATGTTATCAAATATATGAGATTCATAGATGACATTTTGATTATCTGGTCTGGAGGCCCAGAAGTGGCAGAAGAATTTGTGGCCTATTTAAATTGTAATTCAGTTAATCTTGAATTTACATATGAGTGGCACAGAACTAATATCCACTATCTAGATGTCATTCTGATATCTGATCATCAAAGCAAGAGTGTTGTTTCCTCTCTCTTCCGGAAACCTATATCAGTTAATTCTATCCTACATGCCCATAGTAACCACCCTGGGCATGTTTTCAAAGGGATAGCGAAAGGGCAGTTCAGAGGTAGATTACTAGTTAGAGACTATCCCAGGCGAGTTGTAGACAGGGCCTATAGGGAAGTCCAGACAATTGACAGAAGTCAATTACTTGCTTCCAATAAGGGGGGTAGTAAAGAAAAGCAGCTTGGTAAGAAAGAGAAGCCACTGTTTGTGACTGCCTACTCAAATCAATACTATCAGGTCTCCAACATTATTCGCAAGAATCTTCCTATTTTGAGGGGAGATAGACAATTAAGGCCGTTCATTAGTGAAGGTTGTCAGTTTGTCTATAAGAGAAACATGACTTTGGGTAACATTCTATCCCCAAGTATGTTAAGGAGCAAAAAGATCGAAAGCTCTTGGTTACACTTTAAAGGTACTTACAGGTGTGGGAAACGTACCTGCAAGTCTTGTGACCACATTCATGTAAAAGAAACCTTTGTTTCAGCCACTACTGGTGAAACATTTGAGACGAGATGTCGAACAAATCCAGAAACCACCAAGGGGAGGTGACAAGCTACAAATACTCTCTAGACAGGAGATTTTCTGGATACACAAATTGGGTAGCCTGCTACCTGTGGGATTCAACTCTGAATTTGACATCATCAATTACTGGAATAGATAAACAAGGGGTTACATTTTGTTAAAAATATATATACCATCATATGCCCACACCTTAACATTCCATTATTTCCTTTTAGAGAGCTAGATTAAACAGGTTCTCTTTTTCTACCTAATGTTCCAGCTGGTGGCTACATTTATTGCATATTGGATATCAGGGATTGGTAGTTGATATGGATTCCAGATGCACTGGTATTTACCTTAGCACATAGCTTAGATATACCTACTGCTATTAGATGGATTTCATATTCTTCTCCATTTGTAACAAGGGTTTATATGTACAAAGAGCATATTAGCATATGTGCTCAATATTTAACTGTAAACTTTGTATTTATTCTTGTTAACTATAAGCAAATTGACAGCTCCAGTAATAGTGATGCTACACCTAACACCTTATTTTGCATTATAAATTCAAGAATTATGAGCAATCAGGTGATATCAGGATTTAATATTTAATATTCATTACTCTTATTTACTAGAATTTAACAATCTCTTATATACTAGAATTTAACAACTTTTTGTTGATATTTCATGTATATTTTAAATAATTCTAGTGTAACAGAGAATTTATTACATTTTGATATTAATAACAGAAAAGCATACACTCACTCAGTGGATAATTTATTTATTTATTCATTCATGTGATTATTTATTTATTTAATTATTCAACATTTGTCAAAGTTTATTTTCCTGTAAGGGCACTTTGGTTTAAACAATATGATGTGGGTTGCATATATCTGTTAATGGCCTACCATTCCACTCTTTCTTTACCATTTGAGCTACTGTTGGACCACATTTTCCTAACAGAGAGAAACTAAATATTGGTATTTTGGGATTTTGTAATACATCTTCCTAATAATGGGTAACCAAATTTCTATCCCACTGTACTGGGTATATTGTGTTAGCCACGTTGAATTGTATTAATTCCATGTACATCTTTATTACTGTGTTTACCTGTATCAATATTATGTCTGTATATAAAACAATATGAGCGAGCAAAGAGTTAACATGTGGGAGTAACTGGATTCTCCAATAGGAGAATACCAGTCTGATTAAAAGCCTTACATTGGCAGTCTGTTTTTAGGTTTATGACTACGGTCCCAGAGACCGAAACCGGTCAAACTTTTTTTGTACCACATTTTTAATCTCAAGAGGGACACTTCTCTGTTTTAAGGATTACTCAATAAAGTTTTTTACTTTTAACTCCATTCTCTGCACTGTGTCTATATTTAGGAGCAAGTTGTACACATTGTGCCTTTTTTTCTATACCTTTGTGGAGTGCTGGGACTCCAATCAGTTCTATGCGTGTACAGCTCCTATACTGGAACCTAACAGCTGTTGCCTGAAGCCGGAGACTGGAGGGAGGAGCTTCCGGGTTATGCAGCGTGAGTGATAGAGTCACAGAGGAAAAGCGACGCTGAGAGCTTGCTGCTTATACCGCTCGTTAGCGGGTGTGAGGAGAAAGGATCAGACTGTCTGGTGCTGGTGAGCCCTGGAGGGAGAACAACGCACGGTGGCTTTTACATTGACCCGCGGACGATCTGGATTACAGCTTCCGAGGTATTACGGTAAAGTACTACACTGTCCACACTGACAAGTAGGAACTTTGGCTTGTAGATTAAGTACATACTTTCTATGTGTACAGGTTGGCCATGATTTTACCCTGAACGGTAGCTATACTTAGTCTGTTTCCCTGTGAACTTGCCTCCGCATTACTGCAGCAATAATTAATTTCCATATAATTTCTCTATCACCAGCTGCTAGTTGCATGTGTAACGGCCCGGGTTGAAGCTCATACATTTAACCCTTAATTTTTTGTTATTTATGAACTATTGGTCCACGTTGTTTTTTCGTCATTTTCAACTGTGGAAGGTAGTTAAAGTTTAAATTGCTTATTAGCTTCAGCAGGGGAAATAAGATAGTACACTCTAGATACTCTTCAAGGTGCGGCCAAGACTGCAGAACAATGCAAAAGCAAAACGTTTAATCCACATTAATGCAGAGATTAATTTTTAATGCATAGAATAAAAATACTCTGTTTATTTAATAATGCTGAAACAGTCATATAATTATGTGTAACTGTAAGTTTAAATTATGTATAATAGTACATAAGAACAGAGACAGTTGTATTTCTTTAGCAGTCTGTTAACACTACAGTGGATATAATAAGTCTACACATCCTTATGAAATTGCAGGTCTTTGAAAAGTAAAGACAGAAATAATAATGTCAATGTCAGACTTTTTCAATCTGTTAAGTGATCTTCCTATAATAAAAAGTCCAGAAAAAACAAACAAACAGAATTTTAAATAAATTTAAAAAAAACACACTGATTGCATAAGTCCACACAGTTCACAATGGGGGCACTAGCTGTGTTCACAGTTTACCAATAACATTCTAGATCATGCTTATAAGTAAATAGCATACCCCTGCCATCAATGAAAGTGATTCTGATTAAACCCAGAGTAAAGTCAGCTGTTGCTGTAGGATTTACTTGAATGTATAGGGTTGCATCTTACTGTGGAGCCATGGCATGCACAGAGTTGCCAAAGAGACTGTGAGAGCTAACAATTGAAAAGTACCAATCAGGAGAGAGCTATAAAAGAATTTCAAAGGCAATGGAAATACCATGGAACACTGTCAAAACCATCATCAATAAGTGGAGAAAATGTGACACCATAGAGACATAGAAAAGGTCAGGATGACCCTCAAAAGTTGATGTGAGGACGAGGAGAAAACATATCAGGGAGGCTACCAAGATGCCAACAGCAACACTAGAGGAATTATAGGAATTTCTGGCAGGTACCAGTAACTCCTTGCATGTGGCCACCATCTCTCGTATTCTGCACTTGTCTGGGTTATGGGATAGGGTGGCAAAACAGTAACCATTTCTTACAAAAAATAATATTTAAGCCCATCTACATTATGCCAAAGATTAATTTAGTCACACCAAGCCCAAGCCAATTATAAAGATATGTTTGGCGCAAAACCAATAAAGCTTATCCTCCAAGGAACACCAGTGGTAGCATCTTGCTTTGTGGCTGCTTCTCTTTAACTGGGTAAGGGGCTCTTTGCAAGATAGATGGGATAATGAATAGAACTAAATATTAAGATATTTTAGCACAAAACCCGCTGGCCTCGATCAGAAAGCTGAAGATAAAGAGGAATTTCATATTTCAAAATGACAACTAACCAAAGCACACATCCAAGTTGACAAAGGCATAGCTTCAGAAAAAAAAATCAAAGTCTTGGAATGGTCCGGTCCGATCTCAATCACATCAAAAACCTGGGAATGACCTAAAGATAGCTGTACACAAGAGATCCTCTCGCAATTTAAAGGAAATTTGAATTTTAGCCCACTTTTATTTGCAAAAAGTTCAAAGTCTAGATGTGCAAAGTTAATAGAGACTTTGCTTGTGTGCTTGTTTTGTTATGAATGCCAATTTGTAACGCAAACAGGGACGTTTGTTTTGTTTTTAAAAAGCGAATATCCAAACTAATGCACCAACTAATTTAAACAGCATGAAAAAATACTGTATCAGTATTCATTTGTTTCCTTTAAATTAGTTTTAGGGGTTAAAATACTTTACTCTAGTTCGCTGGAGAGCCTGCGTTAAAAAAGAAGGTCCTTTAGTACAGGCCCTGGAATCAGCCACGCTAAGACTCCAATTAATGCGGCCCGGGGCTCTATGAAGAATGGTCAGGATTAGCAGGAGTATAAGGCTACAGGTGATCTTTTTCACCTGTAGCAAAGGAACATTTACAATCTGTTAAACTAAAATAAAACCAAACAGTGCAGCAGACAAATATTTGGAAAAAAGTATTTTTTCTAAATATTAATTTCGAAAGCTTTGGGCAAACCGAGTTTCTGTTGCTGCACATGTCTAATAGAGACATATTCACAAATACTTGCTAATGTGATAGTTGCAAAAGGTGATTTCACAAAGTATTAGATGGCAGACTTGTGCCATCAGAGTGTTGTAGGTTTTTGTATTATTTTAAATGTTCCTAATAATTAACTATTTGTAATTTTCTTTCGATATTTTTTTCTTGGAAGATCACATTGCAGATAAAAAAAAGTCTAACATTTACATTGTTGTTTTTTCTGTATTGACATGTCAAAAAACGACAATTTCATAAGGGAGTGTAGACTTTTTATATTTACTGTATGAACCAGATACATTAAATTTTCTAAAGTTCTTTCAATACCATACTACATGCAACATAATTCAATATATTGTAAACTTTTCCTTTCTAAACTTTAGTCCAGTCAATAAAATAGGTCTTTCATCATATTTTTCAATGTTATAACTAGTAATGTTCAATCATCCTGTCTGCAAAGTATTTGGGCAAGGTAGCCGTGGAGCACTATTTTGTACAATATATCTAGTGCTAATTGCACTAGAGCCAAATTGATAGTGCAAGCATAGCGGGAGGATGGTTGCTCAGGTATTACAAGTTGGGTGTAAATATTTTTTGCTTTAGTGCATGGGAAGGGTAAATATTGCAACATAAAATTAAACAGGATATAGTATGCTAGAAATAGTTTTAGATTAAAGAGAACCGAGATAGCACACAGAGTCTCTATAGAAGTGCGCAAATGATCACAGCATGTGGCAGATGGCGGATTCGGCAAACAGCAATCCAGGCAGCTCTCTCAGAAATGGTGAGTGGACAACGGGAACCTGTGGATGACAGATGGAAGAGGCGCCTCATGGGACAAGTATCGTTTGAGGCAGCAAAGGGACACACATAAGCAGCGGACCCCCCACACAGAGTGTTACTCACAAGAGCGGCGGTACAAACGTGTACCCAGACAGGCAGGACGGAACCAAAAGTCGCCCGTCAGACAGGCGTAAGCTCGGTACGCTAGGCAAACGTCACTCAGCAAGCAGCGTCAGAGTAAACCCAGCAGGGGAACCAATAGAGTCGAAGGGTCTTGAGGGAACGTTTTCCAGCAACAGCTGCACAGGACATATGTCCTGTGCAGCTGTTGCTGGAAAACGTTCCCTCAAGACCCTTCGACTCTATTGGTTCCCCTGCTGGGTTTACTCTGACGCTGCTTGCTGAGTGACGTTTGCCTAGCGTACCGAGCTTACGCCTGTCTGACGGGCGACTTTTGGTTCCGTCCTGCCTGTCTGGGTACACGTTTGTACCGCCGCTCTTGTGAGTAACACTCTGTGTGGGGGGTCCGCTGCTTATGTGTGTCCCTTTGCTGCCTCAAACGATACTTGTCCCATGAGGCGCCTCTTCCATCTGTCATCCACAGGTTCCCGTAGAAATAGTTTTAGCACTAAACTTCCTAATTTTGTAGTTGTTGAGTGTAGGATTTTTGGTGATTAAGTTACATTAATTCCTACATATTTAATATTATTATTTTTTAAAATTAGTAATACTTATTATGGTAACAGGATCATTACAAACACACATTTAATAGGTACATACACATATCATATGCAAAACAGAAAGAGAAGCAGTCTGCCAGGAACGAACAGCAGCTTCAATAGCTTGTTCTATGGCCCGGTTGTCACCTGGGAGTAGCTTCTTTCTGCCCAATTGTAAAAGATGGGCAACAAGGAACATGACAACCCCTTTGGGCCTCCTTTGGGCCTTGTCAGTGAGGTGCAGCCATATCCCTCTAAGCACATTGGGCAAGGAGTCCACGTCTGGTTTCCCCCATCACCCTTAGGAGACTATCCCCAGGGACATAGTTACATATGCAAAACAGAAAGAGAAAAACAGTCTGTCAGGAATGAGCAGCAGCATCAAAAGCGTGTTCTATGGCCCTGTTGCCACCTGGGAATAGCTTCTTTCTGCCCAATTGTGCTTTTCACAGAGGAAAACTTTCCTATAGTATATCAATCAATGTGCTTAGAGGAATATGGCTGCACCTCACTGAAAAGGCCCAAAGGAGGCCGAAACGAAAGTCTGGGGTCATCCTGTTCATTATTCAGAGGATAATTGCCTGGTATTTTCGGGGCTGGACTGACCATGTCAGCGGGATCAGACTGATATACTACAGGAAAGTTTTCCTCTGTGAAAAGCACAATTGGGCCTAAAGAAACTCTGTGCCCAATGTGCTTAGAGGGATATGGCTGCACCTCACTGACGATGCCCAAAGGAGGCTGAAATGAACATCTGGGGTGGTCATGTTCCTTGTTCAGAGGAGAATTGCCTGGTATTTCGGGGCTGGACTGACCATGTTGGCGGGATCAGACTGATATACTACAGGAAAGTTTTCCTCTGTGAAAAGCACAATTGGGCAGAAAGAAGGTGGCAACTGGGCCATAGAACAAGCTAATGATGCTGTTGTTTGTTCCTGGCAGACTGTTTCTCTTTCTGTTTTGCATACATACACATATCAGTAGGGACTACATCACACACGTACCTTATCTTCTGGTGCTTATAGTAACCCCCTCCCCTTTTTGGCACTCCCTTTTAAATTTAACAGAAAGTAGAAGAGGGAGATTCAAGAGGAGGTAGGATAGAAGAAAGGTAAAACAAAAGAAGAGAGGAGGAAGGTAGATTATGCTGAGGTGGCAGGAGCAATTAAATTATGGAAATAGGGGAGGGCCACAGGGACAGAGTAGGAGCATATAGAGAGTGCAACACACTGGGTCTCCTCTGTGATGAAGGGGAAGACTGAGTAAGGGAGTAGAGGAGATCCTTATCTGCCTTATATACAGGTTTTTTATTTTGGGGGGTTGGTTGGGTGGTGGGTTTTACTGTTGGGGGACTTTGTATTTTTTTACAGGTAAAAGAGCTGATTTCTTTAGGGCAATGCCCTACAAAAGGCCCTTTTAAGGGCTATTGGTAGTTTATTGTAGGCTAGGGGGTGTTTTTATTTTTTTTGGGGGGAGGGGGCTTTTTTATTTTTATAGGGCTATTAGATTAGGTGTAATTGTTTTTATTTTTGATAATTTCTTGAAATTTTTTGGTTAACTTAGATTTATTTAATTTTTCATAAGATTTGTTTTTTTTAAGTTGTAATTTAGATTTTTAATTTTTTTTGTAGTGTTAGGTTTTTTAAATTTGTAATTTAGATATTTTAGTTGGTAGTTTTTTTGTTTTATTAGAATAGTAAGGTTAGGTTAATTTATAGTTTAATGTTAGGTTTATTTTTATTTCACAGAAAAGTTTTTATTTATTTAAAGATAGATATATTGTAATTTTAATTTAAAGTTAGGGGGTTGTTAGGTTTAGGGGTTAATAGTTTAATTTAGTGTTTTGTGATGTGGGCTGGCGGTTTAGGGGTAAAAGGTTTATTTAGTGGCGGAGATGTGGGAGGCAGGAGGTTTAGGGGTTAATAACTTTATTTAGTGGCAGTGATGTCGGGGAGCAATAGGGGTTAATAACTATTATAGTGGCGGCGATGTCGGGGAGCGGCAGAATAGGGGGTAATATTTTTAACAGTGTTGGCAATGTGGGTGGGCAGCAGATTAGGGGTTAATATGTATATTTAATAGCCACAATGTGGGTGGGCGGTAGATCAGGGATTAATAAATTTAACATAGTGTTTTTGATGCGGGAGGGTGGTGGTTTATGGGTTAATAGGTCGTTTACGGGGGTTAGTGTACTTTGTAACAGTTTAGTTATAATTTTTGTGAAAATCCATAACTACTGCTCTCAGATGGGGGTATGGATTGTGTCGGTATAGGCTGTAACAAAAGCTTTTTAGCCGGACCACACAACCTGTAATACTGGCACTATGGAAATCCCACAAAAAAGTCATTTTTTTGAGTGCGGGATTGACTTTGTGTTACAGGCTAAAATGCTTGCGGTATAGTAGCTATACCGACACGACTCCCAATAGTCCATTCCTGCTTTTACGCTGAAATTGCCATTTTTTCAGCATTAAAAGCCACAACGCAAAACTCATAATCTTGGTGTTTATTATTTATTCATCATATCATAGTACATAAGTACATCAGTACATGACCTGTAAATAAACAAACACAGGCTTGCACTCTCTGGTCATTTCATATACATATATACATACAGTAGATAGATAGATAGATAGATAGATAGATAGATAGATAGATAGATAGATATATGTTAGTGGTGAGGAATTGTATTTTATATATACCTACTCTAATATGGCACATATTTTATATAAGTAAGATAATGGGGTAGCTAAAATGCATGACACTTGTCAAAAACAGTAGAATATAGATTTGTAAAGAGGGAGATTAAGATATTTTGAGTTCCTGCTAATATGTTAATTATAGAAAATGTGGCTTTTATTGTTTTTGTTTTTTGTTACAAAATGTGTTTTGAAGACATAACTTCTATGTTTTCAAATGCCATAGAGTATTCTCGAGCTGTAACATTTTCTAAGCTGACTTCACTATAGAATTTGAATTTTCTCTCTTGCTTTCATTTGTGCTGAGCTCTATGTATTTAATCAGTTCCTCTGATTATTTTTAATTTTATGTGGTTTCATTGAATTAACATCATTTTTTTTTATAGTATAAGCATTTTTTTCTCATTTTGCACATGATCTATGTGGGTGTTTGTTACTTACATACATATGAGATTTATTTTCACAGCGATATAGTGTTTATTTTCCACATTTTTAAGCATCTGTTTCAAGAATCACTTCCTTTCCAATAGCAAAGGAAGCCAATGCGCATTCTTTGATGTTACTTTTTCGTTTTGATATATGAGTAATTTTGTTGAACCATTATAAATTGATAGTAACACCACAGCTTGTGTGTTTAAATATTTTTTTTTTAAAGTGATAGTAAATGATAGCCTTTTTGATTACACACAAGACTAAAATAAAGTACTGCATTTAAAGGCTAATTTTTTTAGGGTTGCCTTTTTTTCTTTTATGTTCTGCACTGCCAATGAAAAGTTGGCCAGCACTGCCCACTAGGAGCTAACTAACTAATAACTAAGCTTTAAGATAGTGGCACCCAGTATGAAGAGGAAGAGCTTCAGCAACTGGCACTTTTAAAGGGGCAGTATACACCAATTTTCATATAACTGCATGTAATAGACACTACTATAAAGAAGAATATGCACAGATACTGATCTAAAAATCCACTATAAAACCTTTTAAAAACGTATTAAGAAGCTCCTTGTTTAGCACTGTTGATAAGGTTAGGCTGGGACACCCAGTAAAAGGGGCTGGAAGCAGACCCTCCCCCTCCCTTCCCTGCATATGAAAAGAAAATAGGCAATATATATATATATATATATATATATATATATATATATATATATATATATATATATAGTCTATATGGTGTAATAAAATTACACCATATGGTGTGTTACAAATGACTATCTGCAGTTGTGCAGAAATGCACTTAATATATAAACTGAAAAGGTGCCTAGTGGTTATGAAGCCTCAAATAGTGTACTTGGTGCAAAAGGAACATGGTTGGGGCAGACAGGAAGCTGCAAGTAAATGTAGGGTTGCCAGGTGCACAGTACAGGTGGCCCTCGTTTTACAAAGGTTCAATTTACACCGTTTCAGAATAACAACCTTTTTTTTCCAGTCATGTGACTGCTATTGAAAAGCATTGAGAAGCAGTGCATTTATTAAAATAGCCAGTAAGTGGAGCTGTCCACTTGTGTTGCAGCAAAGCAAGCTGAAATTAATCAGTTTAACCAGACCTGAGCTATCAAGCAGATTTCAAAGGAACCAGATCTTCCCGTCTATAAATCAGTCCAGATTGGAATGCATAGAAAGAACTGTTTGCAGAAAAATGCAAGTGAAGTCTGTGTTGTGTGATTATTTTATTAGTTTTATAATGCTGTTTAGCAAATGTTTTTGCTCATTTAACTTAGATTAATTATATATTCTGTGTTGTGTGATTATTTTAGTAGGTTTATAATGCTGTTTAGCATTTAAAGTCTTCATTTCAAAGCTTTAAAAATAATGTATTAGATGTTACTTATGACAATTTTGAGAGGGGCCTGGAACCTATCTCCCTCACTTCCCATTGGCTTACAATTTACAACGGTTTTGATTTACAACCATTCCTTCTGGAACCTAACCCCGGCGTAAACCGAGGGCTACCTGTATTCAATGGGTCAGTCTAGTATTTCAGTCTACTGTCCAGTAAAATCTTTACAAAAAAAAATGGAACTTAAATCCCCTGACTAGCAGCTACATGTAAAGGCCTCTATGCATTACAAGTATGGTTAGGAAAGACGAAACATTATGCAGGTACGTCTCTATTTGTTACTGGCAACCAGTGATGTTAAAAATCCCTATCTTATGTGCAACTGACAGTCTGGGAGTGTTAAAATACTGATCTTTGTATGTGTGTTAATATAGCCACTAGGGCAAAATTACTGTTATTGGGAATCATGGGGTGTAAAAACACTGCTTTGTGTTTTCTTCTGTTAGTCACAGGGAATCAAATAACGGCTGTGTGTGTTCCTTGCATCCAAAGAAGGAATAAAATGTTGATTTGTGTGTTATGGGCAGCATAGGGGGATACAATCACTGCTGTGTTAAGTAAAATATATATGGCAAGTTTATTGGTATGACCAATGGTAGAGTTTGGGAGACTGTTAATTTTGTGACCCCCTCTAGCATATGTGCCCAGTTACCTAAAGGTCCAGCATTTTTGGGAAGCATAGCTGGCAACCCTAAATGCAATGCACATTTCATTTAAAATATGCAAAAACAAAACATGTACATTTTAAATGATTTTCTGCACCAAAGTCCACATAGGAAGTGGTGCAGATTTTAATTTTATTTTTTTCCTTATGGTTTTTAGAACATCAGTACATTTCCCAAGTGGGTTCCTTGCCCACCTGAATAGTTTCAGAAGCTCCATAAAGAAATTAATCTTAAACCCAGAATGTAAACACCCATAGAAATACAAACACCTTTAGTCAATTTATCGAGCTCCACAACTTGTCCACCTGCGATCGGGTTGATTGACACCCCCTGCTAGGCCCAATTGGCCGCAAATCCACAGGTGGCGGCACCAGCTGTTGGCATTATCGATGTGCAGCAGACATGATACTCTACATCATATCATATGTCCGCTTGCACTATGTTAAATATACCCCTAAGGATGAATCTTACATTTCTTTCTACATTTGTGTTAAGAAATAAAAAAGCACATCAGAAAATAGTTGATCTGCCTAGATATTATAGCTATTTACAACAATGTTCATATGTACTATGTTCTTTAGGAAAGGTCAAATGAAATGTGTTATGGACTTTATCCCCCCAATTATTTTTAGAATTTAGCAACATCCCTATATTATTTGCCTAAATTACAAGTGGAGCATAATCTATAGCGCAAGGTGCAAGGATACAGCCCAATACGGTATTACAAGTTAATGGTGAAATAGATTCACCAGGGAATTTGAGAATAGATATTGCAGGGTATACTCAGTCATATACCATATCCCTTTAAATTACTGTTTAAAAATGTGTTTAATTGAAACACAGACACACACACATATATATTCTTCTCCACGAATATTAGTTGGCTGCACTATTCTGTATTCATTTTGTTTAAAATTAAATGAATACTACATTTTAGTTAAAATGAATGTAAATGTTTAAAAGCTACAGGTGAAAAGTTCACATGTAGCTAAAATACTTACCCATACGGGCTTTGGAGAGAACTATAACCCAATCCTTTTTTTGCCATAGCCCCAGCCACGCTATCCAGAGGCTTATCACGCTCAGCTTCCAGGACCTGCACTAAAGCTATGGCAAAAATGGCATTTTTCTCTCCCCTTTTGTCTATTTGTTTGTTTGTTTCGATTTATCCCCATTTGGTTATTCGATTTTCCTTTTTCTTAGAAATGATATAAAATGTGAAGTACTAGAAGACAGAGTATGAAAGTTGAAAAATTGTCTTTAGATAAACGATTATCTTTATTTCCTTCTGTTTTTTTGGCATATTTAATTTCATAAAAGATGTTTTCACAATGTTACATATATAATCAGATACAACGATGAATGTTATGTCTTTTTATGTATGAAATGATGTACTTCACCAATAAAATATTTAAAAAAAAAAAAAAAAGCTATGGCAAGAAGAGGATCGTGTTAGCTCACTCGACTGAGCATGTTAGGTAAGTATTGTACCCCTAATAAGTAATAAAAAGTAATTTAAAGAAAACTAATGAATACTAACAAAATGTCGGCACTATTTTTTCGTTTTCATTTTTTGCTAGTGCATTTATTATTTATTTATTTATAAAATATTTTACCAGGAAGGATACATTGAGATTTCTCTCATTTTCAAGTATGTCCTGGGTCCACAAGACATTGCATTGATACAGTAGTGTACAATAAAATACAAAAACAATAATAATACACAATATATGCAAACATTTAACATAGAACTGGTAGGACATATTTAATCAACCATGACAGGCACATTCTGTTTTGAGATATGTATAGAGGGATCTCTTAAAGGATATTAGGCTTGGGGAAGTTTTTAAAGTGTGAGGGAGGTCATTCCATAATCG
This sequence comes from Bombina bombina, assembly GCF_027579735.1. Classification (NCBI taxonomy): domain Eukaryota; kingdom Metazoa; phylum Chordata; class Amphibia; order Anura; family Bombinatoridae; genus Bombina; species Bombina bombina. The sequence continues at coordinate 878,259,819 of NC_069500.1, forward strand.
TGGTGCTCTGTAGGAAAAGGAGGATCGAGCTGCTTTCTTTTTGTATTGAGGCAAGATAAATAAAGTGCTGGTACTGGATCGGAGGTTATAGGAGGTGGGAATAGCTCAGGTAGGGTGGGAGCTTCCCAGAAAGGCTCTTAAACACAAGGCAGGAAAGATGTAGGGTGTGTCTGGATTCCAGCGTCAGACAGTTTAGTTCTTTTAGCATGTCACAATGGTGGGTCCTGTAGTTACATTATAGCACAAAGCGGCAGAACGAGTTATACAACGTATTAAGTTTATTAAGATGAGTTTGCGGTGCAGGTGCATATACTACGTCCCCATAATGCAAAATAGGCATCAATCAACATTTGCTGTACAATCTTTTCCTTAACTGTAGGGCTGAGGCAGGATTTGTTTCTGTACAGGGCACCTAGTTTTGGATAAAGTTTAGATGCAAGTTTTTCTATGTGGAGGCCAAAACATAGATTGGGGTCTAATAACATACCCAAGTATTTAAAAGAGTGGACTGTGGTCAGTGTGCAATTGGATTTTGTTTTGATGCAAAGATGGGAATTTTGTAATTTGTGTAATTTAGGTCCCGTTCCAAAGATCATTGTGACAGTTTTGTCAGTGTTTAGGAAGAGTTTGTTTTTTGAGATCCACTTTTCTACCTCTGTGAACTGGTATTGGAGCACTGCTTCAAGCTGGGACAGATCGGAATTGTTTGCATAGGTTACCGTGTCTTCTGCGTACATGTGTACGGTTGATGATTTGCAGACATTAGGTAGATCATTTATAAATATTGTGAATAGTAGGGGGCCGAGAATGGAACCTTGGGGTACACCACACATGACTGGGAGAGGGAGGGAGTCGCTGTCAGAAATGGAGACATATTGTGATCGATCCGATACATATGATCGAAACCAGGTTAACGGATGATCAGCAATACCAGAGTTTTTTAGTTTGAGCAGTAGTATGTTGTGGTGCACTGTGTCAAAGGCCTTTGCAAAATCAAGGAAAATAGCTCCAGTTAGGTCTCCTTGTTCCATGCCAGTTTGGATGTAGTGATGTTGCGAACTTAAAAATTTCACGCGAACCGCCATTGACTTCAATAGGCAGGCGAACTTTAAAACCTACAAGGACTCTTTCTGGCCACAATAGTGATGGAAAAGTTGTTTCAAGGGGACTAACACCGGGACTGTGGCATGCTGGAGGGGGATCCCTGGCAAAACTCCCATGGAAAATTACATAGTTGATGCAGAGTCTGCTTTTAACCCATAAAGGGCCTAAATCACCTAATATCCCCAAATTGTTTGAAATAACGTGCTTTAAAACATCAGTTATGATGTTGTATCTATCAGGTAGTGTAAGGGTTACAGCCGCTTCACAGTGACAGAGCAAACTCCAAGTGTAACGCACCGCAAACAACCGCAGACAGTCCATTTGCACAACCACGAGATAGATAGATTTGATAGATAGATACATAGATTACATAGCTCGATTGATGCAATATACATATGATCGATACAAATTACATAGATCAATAGATGCAATATACATTTGATAGATACGAATTACATAGATCAATAGATGCAATATCCATTTGATAGATACGAATGTTATCGATCCAAAGATGCAATATACATTTGATAGATACGAATTACATCAACCAAAATACATAGCTCGATTGATGCAATATACATATGATCGATACAAATTACATAGATCAATAGATGCAATATACATTTTATTGATCCAAATTACATTGATCAATAGATGCAATCTACATTTGATAGATACGTTTGATAGTTCGATCGATTGGATAGATAAATAAATAGATTTGAAATATATATAATTTCCCTGACAGAGTATAACAATAATACATGCGGTCTGTGACCCGTGGTGTGTTAAGTAGTACTATTCTTAGCAGTTTACTACTCCCCCTATCGGGGGAGGTCTATATGCCTTCATTTTTGGAACCGGGAGATGGAAGAAGATGATTGGTCTTTCCTCTTACTTCAAATTTGTCAAAAACACAAGTGGCTGTCTCAAAACAGTCCGGACACAAGATATATAGATAGATAGGATAGATAGATATACATAGATTGATAGTTAGATAGAATCGATAGAAGAGAAAAAGATAGATTTGTTAGTTATATAATTACCCTTACAAAGTATAATAATTAAACATGCGGTCTTGGATCCATGGTAACTAGGTTGTCTTAAGTAGTATTATTCTTAGCACTTTCAGCCCTGTAACTCCTCCTATCGGTGGAGGTCTATATGGCGTGTATGATTACCCTGACAAAGTATAACAACAAGACACGCGGTCTGGGACCCATGGTAATTCGGTTGTGTTAAGTAAAAATTTTCTTAGCACTTTAATCCCTCTTACTCCCCCTTTCGGTGGAGTTCTATATGGCCTGCATGATTACCCTGACAAAGTATAAAAACAAAACATCTGGTCTGGGACCCATGATAACTAGGTTCTGTTAAGTAGTACTATTCTTAGAACTGTAATCCCTGTTACTCCCCCTATCAAGGGAGGTCTATATGGCCTGCATGATTACCCTGACAAAATATAATAAGAAAACATGCGGTCATGGACCCATGGTAACTAGGTTGTGTTAAGTAGTACTATTCTTAGCACTTTCAGCCCTGTAACTCCCCCTATCGTGGGAGGTCTATATGGCCTGCATGATTACCCTGACAAAGTATAACAACAAGATACTCGGTGTTGGACCCATGGTAACAAGCTTGTGTTAATTAGTACTTTTCTTAGCACTTTAATCCCTGTTATCCCCCCTATCGGGGAAGGTCTATATGACCTGCCTGATTACCCTGACAAAATATAATAATAAGACATGCGTTTTGGGACCCATGGTAACTAGGTTGTGTTTTAAGTAGTACTATTCTTAGCACTTTAATCTCAGTAACTCCCCCTATCGGGGGAGTTCTATATGGCCTGCATGATTACCCATACAAAATATAATAATAAGACATCTGCTCTGGTTCTGGGACCCATGGTAACGTTGTGTTAAGTAGTACTGTTCTTAGCATTTTAATACATGTTACTCACCCTATCGGGGGAGGTCTATATGGCCTGCATGATTACCCTAACAAAATATAATAACAAGACATGCGTTCTGGGACCCATGGTAACTATGTTGTGTTAAGTATTACTGTCGTTAGCATTTTAATACCTGTTACTCACCCTATCACTGTGACAACAAATATGATTGGTGTAACTAGTTGGCAAGTCGGCCTGGCACACAGGCTGGCAGGCAGGAGGAAAATGCAATTCAAGGGCACTAGTAGACTGCAGATTCACAGTCAAAAAAGTGATGATTTACAATTTTTTCAATACTGTTACAAGAAATATGATTGGTGGCACTAGTTGGCTAGTTGGGTCTGGCACACAGGCTGGCAGGCAGGAGGAAAGTGCAATTCAATGGCACGAGCAAACTGATGATTCACAATCACAATTTAACAATTTTTAATTTTAAATATTAACAATACTGTGACAACAAATATGATTGGTGTAACTAGTTGGCAAGTCAGCCTGGCACACAGGCTGGCAGGCAGTAGGAAAATGCAATTCAAGGGCACTAGTAGACTGCAGATTCACAGTCAAAAAAGTGATGATTTACAATTTTTTCAATACTGTTAATAGAAATATGATTGGTGGCACTAATTGGCTAGTTGGGCCTGGCACACAGGCTGGCAGGCAGGAGGAAAGTGCAATTCAATGGCACGAGCAAACTGATGATTCACAATCACAATCTAACAATTTCTAATTTTAAATATTAACAATACTGTTACAACAAATATGATTGGTGTAACTACTAGTTGGCAAGTTGGCCTGGCACACAGGCTGGCTGGCAGGCAGGAGGAAAATGCAATTCAAGGGCACTAGTAGACTGCAGATTCACAGTAAAAAAAGTGATGATTTACAATTTTTTCAATACTGTTACAAGAAATATGATTGGTGGCACTAATTGGCTAGTTGGGCCTGGCACACAGGCTGGCAGGCAGGAGGAAAGTGCAATTCAATGGCACGAGCAAACTGATGATTCACAATCACAATCTAACAATTTTTCATTTTAAATATTAACAATACTGTGACAACAAATATGATTGGTGTAACTAGTTGGCAAGTCAGCCTGGCACACAGGCTGGCAGGCAGTAGGAAAATGCAATTAAGGGCACTAGTAGACTGCAGATTCACAGTCAAAAAAGTGATGATTTACAATTTTTTCAATACTGTTAATAGAAATATGATTGGTGGCACTAATTGGCTAGTTGGGCCTGGCACACAGGCTGGCAGGCAGGAGGAAAGTGCAATTCAATGGCACGAGCAAACTGATGATTCACAATCACAATCTAACAATTTTTAATTTTAAATATTAACAATACTGTTACAACAAATATTATTGGTGTAACTAGGTGGCAAGTCGGCCTGGCACACAGGCTGGCAGGCAGGAGGAAAATGCAATTCAAGGGCACTAGTAGACTGCAGATTCACAGTCATAAAAGTGATGATTTACAATTTTTTCAATACTGTTAATAGAAATATGATTGGTGGCACTAATTGGCTAGTTGGGCCTGGCACACAGGCTGGCAGGCAGGAGGAAAGTGCAATTCAATGGCACGAGCAAACTGATGATTCACAATCACAATCTAAAAGTTTTTAATTTTAAATATTAACAATACTGTTACAACAAATATGATTGGTGTAACTACTAGTTGGCAAGTTGGCCTGGCACACAGGCTGGCAGGCAGGAGGAAAATGCAATTCAAGGGCACTAGTAGACTGCAGATTCACAGTAAAAAAAGTGATGATTTACAATTTTTTCAATACTGTTACAAGAAATATGATTGGTGGCACTAATTGGCTAGTTGGGCCTGGCACACAGGCTGGCAGGCAGGAGGAAAGTGCAATTCAATGGCACGAGCAAACTGATGATTCACAATCACAATCTAACAATTTTTAATTTTAAATATTAACAATACTGTGACAACAAATATGATTGGTGTAACTAGTTGGCAAGTTGGCCTGGCACACAGGCTGGCAGGCAGTAGGAAAATGCAATTCAAGGGCCACTAGTAGACTGCAGATTCACAGTCAAAAAAGTGATGATTTACAATTTTTTCAATACTGTTAATAGAAATATGATTGGTGGTACTAATTGGCTAGTTGGGCCTGGCACACAGGCTGGCAGGCAGGAGGAAAGTGCGATTCAATGGCACGAGCAAACTGATGATTCACAATCACAATCTAACAATTTCTAATTTTAAATATTAACAATACTGTTACAACAAATATGATTGGTGTAACTACTAGTTGGCAAGTTGGCCTGGCACACAGGCTGGCAGGCAGGAGGAAAATGCAATTCAAGGGCACTAGTAGACTGCAGATTCACAGTAAAAAAAAGTGATGATTTACAATTTTTTCAATACTGTTAATAGAAATATGATTGGTGGCACTAATTGGCTAGTTGGGCCTGGCACACAGGCTGACAGGCAGGAGGAAAGTGCAATTCAATGGCACGAGCAAACTGATGATTCACAATCACAATCTAACAATTTTTAATTTTAAATATTAACAATACTGTGACAACAAATATGATTGGTGTAACTAGTTGGCAAGTTGGCCTAGCACACAGGCTGGCAGGCTGTAGGAAAATGCAATTTAAGGGCACTAGTAGACCGCAGATTCACAGTCAAAAAAGTGATGATTTACAATTTTTTCAATACTGATAATAGAAATATGATTGGTGGCACTAATTGGCTAGTTGGGCCTGGCACACAGGCTGGCAGGCAGGAGGAAAGTGCAATTCAATGGCACGAGCAAACTGATGATTCACAATCACAATCTAACAATTTTTAATTTTAAATATTAACAATACTGTTACAACAAATATGATTGGTGTAACTACTAGTTGGCAAGTTGGCCTGGCACACAGGCTGGCAGGCAGGAGGAAAATGCAATTCAAGGGCACTAGTAGACTGCAGATTCACAGTCAAAAAAGTGATGATTTACAATTTTTTCAATACTGTTAATAGAAATATGATTGGTGGCACTAATTGGCTAGTTGGGCCTGGCACACAGGCTGGCAGACAGGAGGAAAGTGCAATTCAATGGCACGAGCAAACTGATGATTCACAATCACAATCTAACAATTTTTCATTTTAAATATTAACAATACTGTTACAACAAATATGATTGGTGTAACTAGTTGGCAAGTTGGCTTGGCACACAGGCTGGCAGGCAGGAGGAAAATGCAATTCAAGGGCACTAGTAGACTGCAGATTCACAGTCAAAAAAGTGATGATTTACAATTTTTTCAATACTGTTACAAGAAATATGATTGGTGGCACTAATTGGCTAGTTGGGCCTGGCGCACAGGCTGGCAGGCAGGAGGAAAGTAAAAAGTTCTAAAAGTCCAGCACCTGGGATCCAAGGTGTGCAAACACGGGGGCACTGCACAATACCCCCAATAAATGTAACAAGAGATGATAGTCGCACCACCAAGTTCAGTGAATAATTTTCTTTATTGAACCAAGATCAAAAAAATCAGCAACGTTTCGGACACAAGATTAAGGACTTGTGTCCGAAACGTTGCTGATTTTTTTGATCTTGGCTCAATAAAGAAAATTATTCACTGAACTTGGTGGTGCGACTATCAGGCAGGAGGAAAGTGCAATTCAATGGCACAAGCAAACTGATGATTCACAATCGAACAATGTTTAATTTTAAATATTAACAATACTTTTACAACAACTATGATTGGTGTAACTAGTTGGCAAGTGGGCATGGCACACAGGCTGGCAGGCAGGGGGAAACTGCAATTCAATGGCAATAGGAGTCTGAAGATTTGCAGTCAAAAAACTTATGATTTAAAAAAAATTCTATACTGTTACAAGAAATATGATTGGTGGCACTAATTGGCTAGTTGGGCCTGGCACACAGGCTGGCAGGCAGGAGAAAAGTGCAATTCAATGGCACGAGCAAACTGATGATTCACAATCGAACAATTTTTAATTTTAAAGATTAACAATACTGTTACAACAACTATGATTGGTGTAACTAGTTGGTAAGTGGGCCTGGCACACAGGCTGGCAGGCAGGAGGAAACTTCAATTCAATGGCATGAGCAAACTGATAATTCACAATCGAACAATTTTTAATTTTAAATATTAACAATACTGTTACAACAACTGTGATTGGTGTAACTAGTTGGCAAGTGGGCCTGGCACACAGGCTGGCACTAGTGGTGGCAGGCTGGCCTGTGAACTAATATTAAATAACACTCGAAGAGTGATTTAAAACATTTTTTTAAAAACATTTAATGTTATGTTACAACAGATAGGAATGGTGGACTGGCACTGAGGATGGAAGTAGGCACAGTATATGCTGGTAGCCTGACACACAGGCTGGCACTAATGGCAGCCTGGCTACTAAAATTTAATAACACTAAAAGAGGACCGATGTTAAAAAAAAAAAATTAAATAAAATTTACACTAATGTTGTTACACCAGATATAAGTGGTGGAAAAAAAAATATATAAACTGTGTAAAACTATATGATGTGGGCCAGAAACACACAGGCCTGATGGAAAAAGAAATTAAATTAAACTAGCAAAATTATTTAAAAAAAGTTTTTTACTTTAAAATAATGTAAAGCAGATATGAGTCGTGGCTGGTAGGTAGGGCAGCAATTTAACACAGTATGCTGTGTAAGTGAGAAAAACACAGGCCTGATAGAAAATGAAGTTAGTTTACACTAGCAAAATAATTTAAAAGTTTATATTTTAATATTAAAATAATGTTAAGCAGATATGAGTGGTGGCACTGGCTGGCTGCTACATAGGGCAGCAATTAACA